>NC_134951.1:94988976-95290810 GCF_965638725.1 Aptenodytes patagonicus
ACGTCAGCCTTACTCCTTCGGACCAAGCTTGAGAAAGGAAGTACTCGCAGAATGGAACGGGCAATGAAGCAGACGCAGGTAAGACTTCTGAGCTGCCTTGTTATAAGGAGGGTTTCTTTATATATCAAATGGAAACAGACAGGAGTTAGGAGCTTCTACAGTTCCTCTCTGCGAACTGTACAGTAAGATAATTTTCTAATTATGTCTATAAATTAGATGCAGAAAGCACAAATCCTTTTTATGTCTGCCAGTCTTGAGATAAACTCTTATATGTACAAGTAATAAATGGTCACTTTCTTTCAAAAACATGACAAGTTTTGGAAGACTGAAATTAAAATCTGTTTTCTTACCTCTAGTTTCTGACTTCTGATCTGAGGAGTTTTCTATGTAGAAGTTCACGAATGTAAAGCTGCTACTGCTATCATATTTTTTATAGTTTTTAATCAAGTAAATCATCTGTAGAAAACACTGAAACTTGTAAATAGTCATTGGTATTGTGAGAACAAGAAAACACATTTGTGAATAAAGCAGCGCTTTTGATTTACCGTTTTGATGTGATACTTAGTGATTAGTATTTTTATTGCAAGTTTGAGGCAGTGATTAAATAATCTTGCTCCAAACAAAGAGAAGATCAGTTTTCAAATACAAAAAAGAAATTTTAAAATTCTGAAACGTGTCAGCTAATAGATTTATTTAAAAAATAAATGTTTCAAAGGAAAGGTCTGTAGGCTATATAAAGATTTCTTTTTTTTCATTCATATCACAGTTTTGTTAGCAATTTCTCATCTTTATGCTCTTAAGTCTTGTTGTCACACATGAACAGCAGGCAACAGTCGTGCTGACTAAAACAGCCAGGAATGTATAAAACTTATGATGATGGTACTGTGTAATTAAATCCTGAAAAGCTGATGTTTCATTTAAAGTCATTATTGATGCATGGATCTTTGAAGGAGTGCAGCCTGGATGTGCTGCTGCATTTTTCTTCTGCTGAGGAGGACATAGAGTTGCTATAGTGGAATTTCCTGGGGTCAGTAGGAGAGTGTCAAGGAAGCCAGGATTCCAAGTCTGGGAGATGTAGCATCTGACAGCATTTGGGAAGTGATCTCAGGATCCTTGATGCCCTAAGCCAAAATACAGTTGGAGTGTCTCCAACATTTTTGTCTAGCTTGAGTAAACCTGAGTGCTGGAAATTGTTATACTATACAGTTTGACAGTCTCATGATGGAAATCTTCATGAAGGGGTTATCGTTGCAAGTACATTTGATTTCATCGTGTGCTGCAACTACAGTAATATGAAGGATTTGATTAGCATGCTCTGTGACATTTCATGAGGTGATCTCACAGTAGACACAGAATCTGTGGGTTTAAATATTGTCTTTAATCTTAGTATGTTTATGTTTTCTTTCATTAAGTTTTCTAGATGTTTGAATATAATGACATATTTGTGTTGATTTGATACAGTATCAAGCTCAGTTTCCAAAAATAGTTAAAAGTTTTTTAAGGATTGATATGTGCTAAATTAATCAAATAACTTGAATAACTTTCCATTTAAGGTTTTCATTCCTGAGTTCCATCAGATCAGAATTTTTTAACATCATGGTTTCTAACAGTTCTAAGAAGGAATCAGAAAACATAGGGTGAATGATGTTATTTTCGTACATAACACAAGTGGTTTTGATACATCATCTTCACGAAGATGCCAAAAAGCTAGTGAGTTCTGCAGCTATTTATCAGTAGAAAATGGATTTCAAAACCATAGAATTTTCATACAAATTGTTTTTGTGGGGTTTTTTGTTTGTTTTACAATTTTATGTTTACTAGTTCAGATTACTGTAGAAAGATTAGATATTGAAGATTAAGGGAGGAGGTGGGTGTAAATATTATTAGATTCCCCCCATTGTTTGCAATATCAAATTTTGAAGTAATTATAAAAATTCCTGTAAGACAGCTTGAATAAGAAGTGGTAAACTAAATCCTCTAAGTTACTTACTTTAGGGTTGTCTGAAGAGTGCATGAGCCATTATAGGCTCTGACTTACTGATGCTGGGACTCTCCTGTTCTCTTCTACTGTAACTCTCCTTCCTTTCCCCATTTCCACCCTTACCTGCTTCTACGCTGGGTCTGCAAATCCTTCTAACCAGCTGGTAAGCATCTTCTTAGATGCATATCACTGGGCAGGTATACGCTGCTTTTCAGCCCTAAAGCAAGCCAGGCTACATTGTTGGTTTGTCAAAGAAAGCATTTTTTGGCTACGCTTGTTTGTGGGCCTAGCTATGTTTGTTTAGCTTATTTTAATTATTTGAAAATAATTACAGCTATTTTTAAAATGAGGGTATATTGGTTGAATTTAGCTGCCACACTCCAAGTATTAAATATATCCCTACTTTACGTTAAACATTTTTTATTAAATTATTTTGTAAGTACTTTTTTCTAATTGGAAAGCTTCTAAAGGAATTGGAATAATCATTTTCAAACCTTTTTCTGATTACTTCAAAAGTCTGAACTACAGATAATGTAGTCTTTAGAACAGGTTTTACAATGATCATTCTGGGTACTCTGGAATGTACTTCAGCTAGTAGCTAACTGGAAGGGAGGAGAAGAGATTTTTTTTCTTAACTTTTTCTGGATGCTACTGGTTGTCTCTGTCCAGTTTTTGCTTAAATGAGGTTTGGCACAAACAAATAAGGTTAAAGATTTCTAAAACCAGTACTTTTTTCAACCATTTTTCTAAGAAAAGGAAACAGTATTTGAGAGCTAAAACAGTTATTTTACGTTCCACTAGAATATTTAATCATGACCAGTATAACATATATTGATGCCTGGATCAAGGTAATGCCAACCAAAATGTGTCTCTGGACACATTTGATTTTTTTAAGGTTGGGTATTTGTTTTTTTTCCATATGGATGTAGGTGAGGAAGGGTGAGAAGTGCTAGAGTGGAAAGAAAGGAAAGAGGGGGAGGGAGAAAACAGGAAGAAAAAGGGATAGTTTTTGATAAATAGTTCTCCACATAACCAGAAACCTGCCATTTCCACATCAGTTTTGGGATCTTCACCTACCTTCTATTCTAAGAAAGTAATTCAGAAACTATTAATAGTGGAAAATGGGTTGGAATAAGCTGTTAAACCACAAGTTACTGCTGAAAGTGCAGCCAGAGCTCAAGTAATAGGATGGGAGAGAAAAAAGGAATTTTGAGTGGTCTAGGAGCTATGAAAAAAAGAGAAAAGGGAGGGGTGATTTAAAAAAAAAAACAAAACCAAACAAGCCAGTTTAAAGCACATGAAGGATAGCATCCCACTGAAGTTTCTTGATATATGAAATAAGTGTACTCTTCCATTTCAGTGGATTTTTAAATATTTTTCAGAATGAAGCAAAATTATTAAAATGCCATGTTTTGTACAAAGGATGCTGGGGTAGAAGTGAGAGCATCGTTACTGCTGGATTACGCCGGCAGCAAAAGAGGTGAAGCTGCCATGTGCCTGGTACACCAGTAGCCTGCTCAGGCTTATCCTACGGTGACTTGTTACAGCTACTTCCTGCAGCTTGATCTGGGTGGTTACACTGGCTACCTCTACGCTTGCAGCTTTTATCAGGTTGTTATGTGCCCCTTTTCTGATTGTATTTTCTGCTGCTCGCTGCACCTGGTGATAGCATGCCCGTAAGCTAATTGCTTGGTTTTCCTAACACGCAGTACGACATATGCGGTATTTCATATGGTTCTCTTTTGCTTGCTTTTCTTGGCAGCAAAGGAATTTGCCTGTTAAGGGGAGAGAAATGTGTCTTGAAAGGGTGTTTTTAATAAGACTTCAGGAGAGCTGGGAGCAGACTAGCAATATTATAGGCTAATCATTATGTCTAAGATTGAAAGGTCACATGAGATCTTGTTTTATATCCTTAGTCATACACAGATGTATGTGGTTGGGAATTCTGTGTCAACTGCCCTGTAATTTTCACTTAAATGATACTTCAGAGTGTCATTTTCTCCGGCAACTAATGTTTTTCTGTGTGTATGAAAAAGGGAAATAATGTTTTGTTGGTTTTGGTTGGGGTTTTTTTGTTTGTTTAAATTGTTCTTACTATAGAAACATGCTAGTTGGTGTTCAATTCTTTCAAATCTGAAAGGAGTTTATATACACCTATGGAAAGAAAAGGCTGGTACAGATCTGACAGAACTGGCGTCTTGAGCTCTATGAGCCTGAATGCAACTTTGCTGTTTCATTATTTTCACATTGATGGTCTTTAAATGGTTATGCAAGAAAGTTATGTCATTTATCATAGAAACATATCCTTTTTATTTTCAAAACTAAACTGGCACCTCCTTGCTAACTTGCTCCCTGTGCTTTGCTTTATTTGGCGGTTGTTCTACATTGGACAAATTCAACATTTAAGGGAAGAGTTCAAAAAGGAGAGCGGAGCAGTCTTCCTCCCACTAGGCTGATCTCGAGAGGTTTGAGGCTAACAGATTTTTCCCACTGCTTTTGCTTCTCAAGTCATTTATCTTCCTGATCAGGCCTCTCAAGACCATGGTTGGAGCAATATAGAGAGACTTTTAGTATGACCAAGGGAATGACAGCACTTGTCTGTTCAGCTAAACTATTAGATCACTGTACTAGGACTTCCTATTCCTATTCTTTAACCCCTTCTTGTACTCTAGGAGTACATTAAATAAGATTTTAATAGTTGCTTTTAGTTGTGTATGGAATGGGAGGGGGAGGAAGGAGGAGAAAAATTAATTGCTAATAAATTTGTTTCACAGGAAGTTGAAAGTTTTAACAGAAAGTTACTGGGATCTGCAAGATGCACTGGTGAACTGAGAGAGATTTAACTCACTTCCTTCAGGAGGGTAATAAGTGGAAGCACACCTTTTCTACCCTGTAGAGATCCTGCATTGATATCCCAATAGTTCTCAACTATTATGAATCGTATTTATTATTAGAACACATGTTCCAAAAAGTGTGTAAAAAGAGGAGAAAAGCCAGCTGTCTTATAAAACCTTTCCTTAATGAAATCTGTGAAAGATCACAAGGTCTCCAGAACCCTAGAAATAAACCTTATTACTTCAGAAAGCAATCACAAGAGAGAGAGACCTCTTGGTGATAGGTATGATTTCAGTCTCAAGACACACATTTCCAGAACGTATTTCATTTTGCTTAGGCAGGTGACAGATTTGACAGAAGATGTTACATGACACAAGTGATTCTGGGGATACACTGAACTCATTAGCACACTTCAAAATAATTAGCGTGGTGGTGCTTGGCTCCCTCTGTTTTTCTTCCACTATGCAATTATGGGTTTTGTTGGGGGGAAAAAAAACCAACAGAGATCCAGTCTGCCAAGAGTTATTCAGGAATAACTGAAGTGTTTTTGTACCACTGGTGAAAAAGAGAATATTGAAACCAGGTAATGATTTCTGCCTAGAAGTTTTCTACTGCACTGTTGTATTTGCCAGTTTGGATCAGCGCTATTAGCTGGTGTGGGGAAAAGAATGAAACCATTCTTTCTGTGCTAAAGTTTCTTCATAATTTCTCAGCTAGTACTTCTAAAGTACAAACCTTTTTGCTCATTTGAGAATTATGTTCAATACCTGAGCTGTTCCACTTCTAGTGTCAATGCACTTTCTAAAAGCAGCCAAAAATATTAAGCCTCCCATTTTTTCCAAATGTTTCCCATTGAATCTTAGATCTGAAGGCATACACCCTTCTCCCTTTAGAGTCTCTTCACTTAGTGTCTTGGCAATTCGAATGATGGTATTAGGAGTCATAAGGTCAGATAGGAAAATCCTTAAGCCATATTGAACAGTAATATTACACTTTTTTATAGACAGAGTGATGACAGCGAGTTGCAAAGAAAAATATGGATATCAACAGATTCCAGGACACAGCATTCACATCTTTCTGCCTAAGCTTTGCACTGGAGGGCATAAGTATTATAAGCTCAACTTCAATGAAATAAACAATTAAAATAATTAAGTTCCACATGTAATCAGACCAGATGCAAGGCATGGAGGACACACTGTTCCCACCTGTTGCTAAATTGAATAGGTGAAGCTTTACAGCTGTTGCTAAATTTGAATAGATGAATCTTTACAGCTGTATGTCATAAATATAATTGCAAATCTGGAGATAGGTATCCTGAGGTGAGCTAACAAACTGTGTTCTGAAATAGCCCAGTACTGGTAGACAGATTTTCTTGAGTCACGTTGTCCAATGCACATGCCAGGTACTACAAACCAGACTCTCCCTTATCTGCTAAGGCAGTTGTCTGTTCCTCCTGTATTGTAATTAAACTCTAACTTAACAGTGATAGCTTTTCTTTTTATTTCTTTCTTCATCCTTGTCCTTACTTCCCCCTTTAGTGAAAAACAGAAAGCAAAGCTGATGCAAGAAGTCTTTGGATCTATTTTTCAGCACTGACTGCAATTGTGCCTTCCCCCAGAGCAAGCTGATTTGGGAACTATAAAAGCAGTGTAACCACAACAGCTTGGAACCTAATGCAGACTTACTGTTTTGAAGTGTATGCAGTTCCTCTGCAGGTTTTGCACACTGTGCAGTGTTTTATAACTACTGTTCACCAATGGCAGTATCAAAGCTACCTAACCAGCTACAAGCAGGGGACTTGCATCTATATACAAGATGCAGTTGTCCTCCATGGGTGAGTCTCCACACATATGATTGCATGAGACATACGTCTACTGGTTTAGGGCAGATGTATGCAGCTATGTCGAGCTGTGACAAAAATGTCAAGTCCTCTGATAGGAAAGGGGGAACCTTCAATGTAGGTCTCTTTAGGAGAGGGGCTACAACTACCTCTCCTGTTCCTGACTCATATAAAGTAGCAGATTAAAGCTAAAGTCAGCTGGATGTATTTGGCATTTGAGACTGCAGAGTAAGAGAGAGACTGTGATGCTGCACTGCAAACAAATAAGCTGCAAGCATACCAAAAAGGGGGCAAGATGCATGAATGGAAATGGGCATGTTCCTTCCCCAAATGCCAAATGATCTAGCCTGTATTTGGACTAATCTTAAATGTAGTGCTGTCATGGTGAATTGATGGGTGATATCAGTATTCTTGCTTTTGCAACAGAAAATGAATGGTCTGGTTTTAAATCCATCCTTCACAAGTAAGCTTGTAAATCTAGCTTCTTCCAGAGACTTTAAGGGAAGTTCTGCTTACACCTTTTGATACATCATAAAAATGAATAACATAATTGACAGGTGAAACAGCTTTTTCTTTGAAAACAAAAACATTCAAGAAAGTACACTCATTTGATAAGGATAATGTAATAACTATAAAATTTTATTTTATATAAGTCACATTAAAATAAGTAAAAAATAAATGTAAATGGCATAAAGATAAAAATTAAACATAGTACTTTTCTGAAGATTTTGTGTCCTCTGTGAGTGGATTTGTCCTGAGGCTTAAGTCATTAATAGGCTTTAACATTGAAACCCGTATCCTAAGGACTGGCACTCAGTAACTTTGGGCTCAATATTTGTCCAGAACAGTAAGCTCATCATTTTGAAAGTCAGTAATGCAGTTGTGCTATTAGAGGCCTCATTTGTTTTATCGTGCTTCTTTAGGTGGTAGTGTTTGACTACAACAAAACATTCCAAATGGCAATTGCATAGGAGATGCTCTAAATTGCCTGGTATACTGCTCCGCTCTCAGTTTCAAATGAAGAGGAAATATTACGTCAGACATTCATGAATACAGTTATCTTCTACTCATGACCTTGACCTCTTTTGTGCTAATTTTGATATTGAAATGCTTTATATTTCATTTGGGATTGTTGGACTCATTTCCTCTTGTGTGCTTTCCTTCCCCACCCAGCTGCAAAAGCCCTATTATAAAGAAATTGAAGCTTTTTTTAGTAAAAAGACAACCTAAGTGAATATTTGTTTCTTAGTTGGCTAGCATTTTTTTCCAAAGTGAAACACGCATTTGCAGGGTCTGATATAACAAACAAAACCATTCACATTAAGAATCTACTACATGACACATTTTAGAAAAAATACAGACATGCACAGTTCCAGCACCCTAATCAATAGCTTCTGCCCCAGCATACTTCCCCTTACAACTATCAGCATCATCTTGCATCTTAAAAGTTCACGTGGGTTATGCAAAAACTCTTACTGGTAGTCCAGTAGTTCAAGTTCTTTTGCATAGATGCCTTACAAATTTTTGGCCTTCCTGCTTTCTTGCCATCAAAGTGATTGTACAGGTGAAACCAGTACCTTAGATTCAAGAGGTAGTCTCTTCCTGAATAATTTTGGAATTTGAAGTCATTACAACGTGGATAACTTTGGATTATGATCTTGCTTAAACATGTAGGCGATACTTAGGGAATAAGTTTAAAGTGAAGAATTAATTTGTTTGCCTGAGGACAAGGTAGTAATGGAGTGGGGAAGAATGAATTACCAGAATATCACAAAGAAAAAGGTCTGGGAAATGTTGTATAAACAGTAGCTTTCCAGTTTTCCACCATGTAAAGTAGAAAAAAGAAACAGCTTTAACTGGTACGCCAGAGAATTAGACTGAAAAACCTCATAGATAACAGGCCTACTAAAGGTAGGCAGTAAAACAAGCGTAATTTTTCTAAATGCTCACTTTCTGAGATAAGGTTAACAAGAAGTGATAAATCTGTTTTTTATAGAATAGGAAGTGTAGAATAATTGTTTAAAACTGGTAATTTAGCTGAATTGTTTAATGTTGAATACTTTAAAATGTTAATATCTTTATACATTCAGTATCTCTATTGATAATGCAGTCACTACCTGTAGAACAACAAAGTTTAAAAGTCCAAGTGATAACACAGTTATGACATAATCTAGGCTAGAGAAAAGCTGGTGCATCCAATTAATGTTTAGATATGTTATTACAAAATTTATTAAACCTACAGTTATAATCAGTAGTCTAAATTAATATACCAGCAGGACATGTTTTGATGCTGAGGTTTAAAGACAAATTGGATGCATGATCTGGTGAAAATCATTGGCGAAGTACCTGGAATGAGAGTATGTTGAAGTGGTAAACCAGCCTTCAACAGCTGTCACGCAGGTGCAAAGGCATGTTTTCTTTCATAGCTCAATACCTAGTTTATTCAGAGTTGAGAAACTCCTTGGGAGCTGATAAGACAAGAAAGCATGTTTTTCTTGTTTGCTCTATGAAGTTAGGCCTGAAACACTGAGATCTACTAATTTTAGTGTCTTGTAAAACAGTGTAATCAGAACATACGCTTTTCTAAGATATCTAAGAAAGAAGCAAATTGTAAATGCAAAACACGTTTTGATAGTTGTCTTTCTAGTTACAAGGCCTAAAATTTTATTTAATTGATATAGTAATGTACATTTGTTTTATTTGCTAATCACACTTCCATTTCCATCTAGAAAAGTCTTACAACAATGGCAAGTTAACTTCTTTATTTAGGATGTGAGAAATGCCATTCATCATTCTCTAACATTTTAAATTTAAAAAACCCAGGAATTTTATGCTAAAGATAAAGTTGTCTTAAACATGTTTACATTGGATCCTCCTGGTTTAAAAAAGAAGATAGGAATAAGGCTATGTATGATTGAAGGACAGTCTGATTATCATCACTGATGAAAATTAATCTTTTAATGGAGAAGAACAGAAGTTGCAATGGAAAAAAAAAACCAAAACCACAAACCAAGAAAGAACAAATAAAACAAAAAAAACCCACCAAAATGATTTGCTGACTGAAATAATATTGAATTTTATTAATTCAAATTACATAAATTTATACCAGTTCTCTCTGGCTCAAATATACTTTATCTTCAATGACACAAAACTGTATGCATATTTCAGTTGATTATGGCAGTAGTCTATTAAAAACATAGAAACTATTTACTCCATAAAATGGCTTTTTAAGAGCCAAATTAAGACGAACAGAATGAATTTTGCATTCTTTCCAGATTTTACTAGTTTTCAGGAACAATAAAAATATATGCGGAGCAAGTATAAAATGCCCTGAGGATGATAGTTTTGCAGTTATAATTCAGTAGTGGTGATCAGTTTATTACAGGTAAGAAATTAAATCAGTTAAATAAAACAAAACAGTTCTCTCTGTCCTCACAAAGTTTTCTCCGAGGAATATACCCCCAATCTTCCCCTGCAAAGCCTGCTAAATGAATGATTTTTTCGGCATGACGAGAAGGCACTAGGTTATTGTAGTTCAAGAAGTTCCAGGGCCACAGCAAGCTGTCCCTCAAAATGTGGAGGATGAAAGACTAATTTATAGTCATGCATGTAGTAGATAGGGCCTTCTTATTTACTGAAATGCAGCTAAGACGTACAAAAACAATTGCTGGGAAATAAGTACAATAACAATGACACAAATGTTATTGATAGAAGTGTTTGTGTCTGTGTGTTTTTTAATATTTTGAAAGTGATCCAGCATTGTTCTGAAAAATTCTTCCATTAGAAGGTATTTTGGTGCTGCTTTAACCATTGCAGGAAGTGAGAGACTAGAGACTGGTTTTAGTTTTAAAAGTATTTAAAGTGAAAGAATATGGAAATAGTGGTGCTCTAATACTTGCAAAAGTTGGAGTAGGTAGTAAGTCAAAGCCAATTTAAAAAATCCCAATAGTTAGTGGTCCTTGCTTTTGTCCTTATATACTCACTCAATAAAGAAAGAATAAACAGTCTGTCAGTAAGGCTTTTCTTTTCTCCTGATACAAAAAAAAATAAATTTTACTTCCTCAGGTCAGCATACAGGCTGCGATTTTAAGAGAAGCCAATGCATTTATTGTCAAAGGAGATCTTCAGTGGGAAATCTGATAAAAGCTGAAAAGAATTACTCTCAAAGTAATTACACTCAAAGAAAGCGGTTGTATAGCCAAATCAGGGTAGAGTCTGAGAACATTACATTGGAAGCATTTTACTTTTATTATGTAGGTCAACACCAGGGATAATCAAGGAGAATGCTTTAAGCAATTTGTTTCTTGAACACCAGTTAAGAGTAAGATTTCAGCAGATCGGTTTCTGCAACAAAACTGATGAAGTATAAGCCATGGATATTTGTAATCATTGACCTAGAGAGTACGGATTCACCGAAAGTGGGGTGAAGGGATTTGTAAAAAATGTCATTAAACATTAAAGACAAATCTTTGTGAGATAAATTTAGAAATAGTGAAGAAAAATAATGCTTGTGGAAAAGATAAAATAGAAAAGAATGGACTATTGTATAATTAATGAGGAAAAATGTTATTTTTCTTTTTTTAGATTAAATGATTGTATCATTTACAAAAACAAGAACTAATTCCAAAAATGAAAATGTTCATGCTTTGAAATTAGTTTTTATCTGTGATGCTGTAGTAGGGAGTGAGAACTGCTTTTTCTGATAGATGTTTCTGCTGAAAGAATTTCCATCATGCCAAGGGCCTAGCTCTCCAGCAAGTTACAGGGAGAGTTGGGTTATTAAAAACATTATTTAATACGGTAACTGTACATGGTTTCTAAATGTTCAGAGGTAGGAAATTTTGGGAATCTAGTATGTAAAGAATCAGTTGATTGGAAAGTATTGTACTGGAGACAAACTTTGCAATAGTGTGGGCTGGATGTAGCTTCTAACCAGAAAACTGTTTGCTGGCCTACCTCAACTCATTTAGTTCCTGTTACAGTTATAGTTATGAATTGAGGAATATATTTGGCTTCTGAACTTTCCAAACTGATTTAAGGACCATTGATTCAAATAATCATTTGGATTGGTGTATGGAGAGTTCTATGATGATATGATATTGGCTCTTTTCAATATTTCCATTTGCTTTTGCAGTTACCCAGTTTCTTCACAGTATTGCTGTCTGTCTGAATATTGTAAATTATAGCGCTGTGGTTTTGTGATAAGACTTAGGCATTTTGACAGATGTGGAGATGTTTTTGTAAGCGATACGACCTACCATGCCTGAACTAGATTTTCAATGGCATAAATAATATTGTTTGTAGCTATTACGCACATTGCTGTGTTATACCTGCCCATTTTTCCAGACGCAGATCTGTGCAAACATTGAAGTTGCCTAGAAATAGAAACATGCAGTAAATGATTCTACCACAGAACACTTCATCTCCTGCTTTATTCCACTTTCCCCTGTGTAAAATGTGTGCAAACAAAGGTCATTAATAATGTTGCAAGTTCAGACACTTAAAAGTTATAAAATGCCAAATTAAAATACAATCTTACACTATTTCAGGAGCTCTCAAGCTGCACCTTGCCAGGACAATTCCTCTGGTCTGAAATCTGCCTTCTTCCCTCTGGTATTCCATTAAAGGTGCAGGCTGAGGGTTGGATGAATGGCCGAAGGCCCAGCAGACTCCTGAGCTCACTTTCTCTCCCCTGGAAAAAATGGTAGCAGGAAGTAGGTGGTGGCAGCTGCTGGTGGAGGAGTTAATTTGTCCTTCAGTCCTTTCCCTCTGGCCCAGGTTAGAGTATCTCAAGTAAAAGGGGGGCAGCTGAAAGCAAAGTGCATCTGTTCCTGTGGCAGCGGTGTGCTACCTCCTCCTGAAGATCTGCAAGAAAATTGCCTCCAGTGCAAGACTGGTACCATTAGAACTTGCAGCTGGTTCTCCTAGGTTAAGTAATTGAAGGCTATTAACACATTAAAGGGTGTATGTGTCACACTGTCATTTTGTTTCTACAGCCCATGGTTTTGTTGGGCAAGGTTTTTAGTATCCTGAGTCCATGTTTAGTTGTAGTTGCTCTTCTGAGAAGTAGCAGAAGATCTGTTGTTGTCCAATCTCTGTCCCTCAACCTGTTTGGTACAAGTGACCAGCACAGACCATAAAACTCCATCTGGCTGAATGAAAATTTTGTTTTGGTTTGGTTTCTTAATTGGTTGTGTACCAGACAGCATGTGCCCAATACTGCTATATAATTGTGGAAAGAAATGTATTTTTGTGGATTCCTCCTTTTTTGATAAAGAAGAACTGAGTCTTCAGGGGAGCTTGATGTGCTTCTATTTGAATATGTCATACAATCAGGCATGGAATATTTACTGCATTTAGAGTGTTTTCGTTTTTACTGGAAATCGAACTGATTTCAAGACAATTGTTGCTGAAGATGCTTATTTTCCTCTTTGGTGAGTAGATCAGTCATTAACAGAGAATGATAGGGGGTTTGTTTGTTTTTCCCTGATGTAGAGAGCTTTCCAGGAACATGTGAAGAACTGGATTGGATGTCTTTCAAGAAAATACATATATTGAAAACAGACTTCTTTATATGCAATTGCCTTTCTTTGGGATAGCTAAAGTTTAAACACTTTGCCTGTGTGTCATATTTCTAATGTACTTACCATCATAAACTCTATGGTTGCTGGGTCAGGCTCAGCTACTGGAAGAATGTGTATTTCCTGCCAAGTAATTTTTCAACAGAAACTACTGGGTATCAGTCAAGGTTTCACTGTATAGGGAAGCTGTTCTTAGGAATAAGTTTTGCTTGGGTGGGGGGTTTTTTTGTAAGACGGGAGAACAATGGGTGTCCCAAGATGTTTTCTGAGACATTCTGATCAAATTCAGGACAAAAGAGACTGAACTTGTCTGTCTTTTCTCTTCATACTCCTGGTCCCCTCACCAAATAACTAAAGATGTTCTTGAGATTTGCAACTGAATAAGAATAGTTGAAAAACAGATTTCAGCAAAAGAGCACTCTGCTGGTGTAAAAAAAAAAAAAAAAAAAAAAAAAAAAAGTTGGCTATTTCTAATACTGCAAAAAGAGCTGTTAGCGATTAGAGCAGCTGAATATCTGTGGTTTCAGGTTACGGATATCTAGATAAGACTAGACAATGTTTTTTTCCTCCTTACAGGCATCTAAGGACATCTAAGTAACGTGAATTATGCTTGGTATGATTGCCAGTAAAAAACTGCACTGAGTTACCTGAACAAATCACATTTTGTTTCGTGCTGTGTTTTTTTTCCTTGAGATTTCCATTTGTGTAACAGAATACCATCAAGTCTCTACCTTAGGTAGGAGGAAGCTGAAAATGTTTACATGCTTGCAATTAATAAAATGGTCTTCAGAACTTTTCCTCTGAAATTCTTTGTTTTATTTTAAGTATTTGTTGTTTACATTCTTCAGAAATGACCATCTAATTCCTAAGTTCTAATTAATTTTTTTTGCCATATACAAATGTTTATTTTGAATATTTATTTATAGTATGTTTACTTATAATATGTTTTGTGATAAAGCTTGAATGAAGCTTTTTCTGCTACTTACAGACAACTTGTCTTTTTTTTTTTATTGCTTGTGTGTATATATATATATATACACACTATTGTACAATTTACCATAAGCAAAATCCAAATGTGTGGTAGATGGTAGGTAGAGTCAAGTCTTCCAACAATAGAAAAAGTACAGGATGTTTCCAATAGATTATTATTCTTGAGCAGGGTGTTCCAGTTGGAATACAGAATAGGTTAAATAAGTCATACAGCAGCATGTATGTTTGAGTATCATACATAAACTAACAATGAAATACTGCATATAAAAGTTATTAAACTACCGGGTTCAGCTTGACTGTCCCCTTCTGTTTGTGGCTTTTCTGAGGAAAACTACATCTCTCAAAGAATATACCTGTTATGTATTACAAAACACAAATGTTTGACATAATTTATTCTATATAACACTTTATTGTAATGCCTGATGGGGACAGGGAGGAAAGACCACAGTACACCAGAACAGATGGTTTCTGGCACGAGATCAGTCAGATATTTAATAAATGTTACAAGCAAGTTCCTCCTTTGCTGAAAAATGGACACAACCTTTGTTAAAAAGAAGTTTATTTGCTTATACTTTTAAAGGGAATAACAGCCTTAAATGCATCAAACTTGAAACACTTTAGAAAATTTTCTAGGCATAATCTATTTTAGAGAGAGTACTGCATTATTCTCGGATTGATGTCAGGCGCAGACAATGAAATTAAACCTGTGTGCAAATGCCACAGAGATGGCTGTCCTGAAAAAGCCTGTACTGGCATTCTTCTCAGCCCAGAAACTTTAAACTTTTAAGTATTTGCTGAGGGATAGCTGATGCAGAGTTTCTTTAGCTGTTCAGCGGGAGAAGGAAATAGGAGATAGCAGAGGACAAGCCATAAAACAAACATTGCATGCTCAATACTATGAGTACTTATGCTCTTGAGAGACGGAGCATCTTAACTGAAGAATCCATCAAAATAAGCTACTAGAAAAATACTGTGGGGTGGATAGTGCTGAATTCAGTACAAGAAGGCCTCTTTTCTTTACAGATCAAGACTTCTGTGTCCAATCTAGGGTGGGAGGAAAAAAAGTAGTAGTTGGGGAATTAGTCTGCTGTTTAAAAAGGGATTACGCTAATTTGAAAGAATATGCATAGAAAATTTTTGTTTTCATCTCAATTAAAGGAAATCAACCTTTTTTCTTCTGTCTGTAAAGCTGCTAGAAGCTGGGGCCATTTTCTTGGGACTTTTTTAAAAAAGCAAATAACCTCCAACACTGAACATTGTGATTTCTTTCAATGTAGTGATTACGTACAATCAAGAAGTTTTTACCAAAACATTGGGCAAAGTGGTTAAAACACTGCTTTCAGTGCAAACAGACTTAGCTTTGAAAACTTGCAGGCTGAAGCCTTCTTCAATGTTTCAGTTAATTTTGTTTCAAGTGCTGCTTGTTTTTATAGTTCTAGGGTTGCATTGCCTTGTTAGTAGTTTCTCTCTGAAGCATCCTGACATCTTTGCAACTCCTGTGTTCTAGGTGCCCTGTAACCATTCATTTGCAATGCAAAGTAGGCAGTCAGTGCTATACAACATTTGAAAGTTAGCTTTAACAAATTTTAAACCAACTGTTAGTTCCTAGGGGGCAGTGGGATACATAGTCCTCTAGTTGGTTTAAATATACACACCATTTGAGGTCAATCCTATCAAGCAATAATTTCACTGGAAGAATGACTCAAAGAGTGAGCTTGCAAAGTAAGCAAAAATGGAAGTCTTCAAGGCTACAAGATTTTAATGAAACCAAGACTTATATTTGAATGAGGGGTAAAAAGAGGGTAAGATTTTTGCCCTTTTAAGCACTGAACTTCTGCAGAGTTCTCATAGAACATTTTCATCCTCCTGAGAATGTGAATAATGTAAAATCTCCAGTAAGTAGTGCTCTTCATCTTGGCATGTTTGCACAATGTAAGAAATGGTCTTTTTGAGTTTCCATGAATCACAAATCATAATTTATAATAGTGATCGCTGTAATAAATTTTCGTCAAGTATTTAATGTCATAATTCCCCTTTGAAAATTAGATAAATGAGAGGGAGGGTTTCTTTCTTGATGTTGAAATACATCCTTGTGTAATAGCTTTTGTTTTGTGTTTGGATGCTTTAGTTCTTGACTATTCAGAGATTTTCATCATTTAACAGAAATACATCATCTGTGAGCTTTTTAAAAGGATAGCTCATTATTTCCTTTAAGTCATTT
Source organism: Aptenodytes patagonicus (assembly GCF_965638725.1). NCBI lineage: Eukaryota > Metazoa > Chordata > Aves > Sphenisciformes > Spheniscidae > Aptenodytes > Aptenodytes patagonicus. The sequence continues at coordinate 95,005,425 of NC_134951.1, forward strand.
TAGTTTCCAAGCAACAAAGTCCTGTCTTGAATGTCAAAATGCTGTTCTGAATAATGGTTGAATGTAGTAAGTCCAAATGTACTGGTTTTATGTCTTTTTATCTAGCGGTAAAGTTGGCAATCAATAAAGTAATCACTATTTGGTCATAATCTCCCTCATGAAGTTTAGACTAATCTCAACTGTTTTCATTTTTTCCACATTATATCCATATTTATCAACCAGAAATTATTCTCTCCCATTAAGCAAAACTTTACTGCATTGTTATATGAAAACTGTTTTTATTGCTTCATAGTTTCTGGCATTGCTTCACTGGAAGATTAAGTATTTTGACTATTGGATTTTAGAAGTCTGGGTATGTCTCAGTTTGTCCCAGTGGTCTTGGTTACAGGAGCTCTTAGGTTGACAAAGAGCTGTTGAAACAAGTTTGTTGTTTGGATTATAAATATAATTTTTTGCTTTCTTTTAAAGTAAGCTTACCAAAAGAGTGTAACTCAAGATCTAATTATGTATCCACAAGGTACTAAAATACTTGTAGTACATTAGAAAAGCTTGGAATATCTGATCTCATTCACAGGAAAGAAAATTCAGAAAACCTTAATTTAACGATGAATCTCTGGAAGTTTTACATAAGTCTGTAAATATTACAGGGTCCACAAGAGCTGCTTGTCGCATAAGCTTAAAAAAATGCCCACTTTTTGTTTCATAAATACTAAGCAGTAGAAACTTTATCTGTGTGACCGAGCTCTATGGTAAGGAATCAAAGGAGCTTTTTGATGATAAATTCTCCTATTTATTCGTAATTTGTAAAATAAGCTTATGAATAAAATAACTTTGTAATTGTACAACCACAGAGTTACACATGTAGTTGCTGTTACTTTTACAAAGCTTTCCTCTGCTTTGTTCTTGAGTAAATAATGTAGGTGAGCCCAGTTCGGTTTGGGCCATAGACCCGCTAAATTCTTAGAAACCATAGTAATAATGAGATGAGATAGCAGGATTGTTTTCCCTACAGATTCGTTTCTATTTCTTACCCCCTTTGTCTCCAGACACCTTTTTTCCAAGCAGCGGAACAATTCCAACTGTGTCTTGGCACCATCAGGCGCTTCAGTGCCTGACCCATAAGCCAAGACCCACCCAGACAGTCCCAAAACTGGTGTCCATACTTCGGCACTTCAAAAGGTATATAGGTTCTATAAGTAAAGGCAGATGCCCAGAGTTGGCCATTTGTAAAACCTACATTATCTGTTTAATTTTTAATCCAAGATTAATATGCTAATTTGTTGTATTGTACATTTTTTTGCAAGGCTTTCCTTCTCCCTTTCTTTCTTGAGGATATACTTAATTTTTGACATTCTCCTAGTATACTTTTGTCAAATGGGGGGCTAGGGTGGTAGGTGTTCAGCAAATACAACAATAGGTTTCACTGCTATGTAGTTTGTAATTTTCATAAGCTCAGCAAGCAGAGCAAAATGGGGAAATTTGTATTAGTTTTGACATCTGAAGGGAAAGCTTCCTGTTTATGGTATATGCTGGTATATACTTACCTTCTAAACCTAAACATGGGTCAAGAGTGGCCTAAGCAAGAGGCTGAAAAGCTGAGCAGACGGTGGCCAGAAGCAGAAAATGGATTAAATGAGTGGAGGGTCAATCTTCCTCTTTTTCTTTTTTTTTTTTTTTTTTTCTGTAAAGAATAGGTGATGTTGGTGCTGGGGAGTAGCACTGGAAGTGAGACAAAGCAGGGGAAAATACAGAGAGATACAGAAACAGTGGTATTTTCATCATCTTTGAGTACATGAAAATTAATTTGCATCAAGTATCATTTGGCAAAGCTTACGAACAAACTGTAATCAGCAGTCATAGATGCAGATGCTGAAGCTTGGTGTTTTATAATATGAAGGAGGAAAACATTAAGGAGGCTGCACAGTTTGCTAAAGATTGTTGACTTTTGCTAAATAAACCTACCCATAGAGCACACGGCTGGCAGGAGAATTACTGGAAGAAGCACGGAGCTAAGGGAGCAGCTAGAATACAAGAGCCAGTAGAATTGTGACATTGACTTGCTGATTATAAAACATACAGAGGTAATGGACCGAAACAGAAGAAGGGCAAGGAAAGTGCAAATAGGTAGTTAGGCAGAGTGTGAAGAGGTCAGGCTGATATGTGGGATTTTCAGGAGGAGTCTTCAGACTTGGGAGAAATTGAAGAAAAAGGACCCCAGAATCACAAGAACATCATGAAAATGTTGTGTATCTGGAGTTTGTGTTAGGAAAGACCGAAAGGTACTTTTCCATTCATCCTCTTCTCTCTGCCTGGAATTAAGGTACCAGTTGGGTAGTACATGCTGGACCATGGCGATAGTGGGAAAATGGAATGTATGACAGTATCAGTTTCCTTTGGCATAAATCAAGCTAAATCCATGTTAAATATGGTAAAAACTTGTAAGAAGTGGAACATCTTAGAGTTGTTAGAGAAGGAGAGCAAAAGCAAGGCAAGATAATGCCACAGTCAACATGTTGGTCAAGGTTAGGTGATAGAGAAACGTTGTGGTTTATGGCTTTTGGGAGCATTCGTGTGGGTGGACGGTTGCCACTGGAGTCCCAGCGGTATTAACCAGGGATTGATTCTGCCAGACTGACAAGAGCTCTGGACTGAGAAGCAGGAGAAGACTAGAAAAAACTTCTCTAATCTTCCTGCCTACAAAATCATAAAGAGGAACATCAAGTGTACCAGGATAAATCAAAGGGTATGAGGGAATATAAGATGCTAACAAGGGTAGAGATGATGGTACTGATAAGTGCATAGCAAGTAATCAGGTACTAAAGTAGTAAAAATTAATGTTTTACATAGGGTGTGGTCAGTGGGAAACAGCTGGATGCCTGGTTAGCAGTGGGAGAAGGCAGGAAAACAAAATAAACAAGCTATGACTGTTGACGCAACTTGTGAAACAAGCTTTTGCTCAGATGAAAGAAATACGGTGGAACAATTGTGACTGGAACACTAAAACTGGAAATGCTCTTGTCAGAAAAGATAGGTAAAGGGAAAAGTGGTGCAGTCACATTGTGTATTACTGATATGAAAACCTGGGAAGAAGTGACATGAAATAGCATGGATAAAATGCTGTCTATGGGTGAAGACTAATTTGAGGGAGATATTTTATTGGGGCCAGCAATGTTAGGTTTGGATATGGACCAGACAATCTTCAGTGTTATTGGGGAGAGGGATCCAGATGGAATTAAATAGTTGCTGCACAAACAAAAGTGTGATGCTGTTTTCAAGATGTTTTTGATAAGTAATGAGTATCTTGCTCTTTTCAAAAGACACGGGTTTGGGGCTTGTTTGTTTTTTGGGGGATTTTTTCCCTAAATAATCTTGGATCAGGAGATCCTTCAGGTGAAATGGAAGGAAAAAAAGTTTGCATTTAGATACAGTATTACATAGTAAGGGCCTTTTTTTTTTTTTTTTGAGAAAGTAAGTAAACTATTTCATCTGGAATAGAGGTTAAGAATGAAAAGATGGATGTGAAGGTCTGCCATTTATTTACCTCAGACACAAAAAGCTACCTGAAGATTGTATTTTAACAAAAGGGACAAAACTTTGTTGGAATGACTTAGAGTCATAGAATATCTCAAGATGGAAGGGACCCATAAGGCTCATCGAGTCCAACTCCCTGCTCCTTGCAGGAATACCTAAAACTACACCATATGACTAAGAACTCTGACAGGCTTGGTGCTGTGACCAGTTCCCTGGGGAGCCTGTTCCAGTGACCGACCACCCTCTCAGCGAAGAACCTTTTCCTAACGGTTGGACTCAGTGATCTTAAAGGTGTTTTCCAACCTAAATGAGTCTATGATTCTAATGTCCAGTCTGAACTTCCCCTGACGCAGCTTCATTCCATTTCCTCATGCCCTGTCGCTGGTCAGCAGAGAGAGGAGATCAGCACCTCCCCCTCTGCTGCCCAGACCAGTAAGTAGGTTGAGAAATCAGATAGCATTACATCACAAGAAAATGACATCCCAGTGACCAGAAACTGTAAAGGTGTAGTGGTATTTCCAGAGATTAAGTACAGAGATAGGGTCTGGCTAAAAAGAAAAAGCTATTAACTCTGTCAGCCACAGAAGAAAAGGACGGTAAAAAATGTGGAGAGGATAAAGAGATTGAAATTTAGGTAGGCTCAAAATTGAAGCTGATATTGTATCCTCAGGACCATAGTGATATAGTATAACCATATGTTATACATATGTTGAACATAGAGGCAAAGCAAGGGTGTGCAATGGGAATGAATGTATGGAGATGATATCCAAGGTGGAAAAAATACTTTACAAACTTCATGTACTCAAGTCATGGATAATTACTAGCTGACTTTGATTAGTAAAGTGATTAGACTGAGGTTGATTAGTAAAGTGATAAGAGCTCTAATGTGATCATTTCAAATTAACATGGTATACTTATCCCAAACACAGGCTACTTATTGTACTTCTTAATCTCTTACCAAAGATGGGGAGAATGAATTGTAGTTTCTAGAGCTGTCTTTTCCTGCTTTCATGTGGCAATAATGTAGTCTTCGCTCGTGATATAAAATTCCATCAAAACCGTTCAAGTTTTTGTTGTTTCCAGACTGGATTAGTGTATATCTCTGTACTGTGTTTTTTGACTTCAGAACTCATTATCTATGGCAGCTCAAGCCTTGGGGAAAGGGTGTGTTACATGGTGAGGGGGGTGATCTGTTAAGCTTAATGTTTTTAAATGTTGCATATGGAAGAACTCATGTCATTTAGAGTTGTGAATTTTAGTTGGTTTCTGTTGTAGTTCTGTTTAACAACTTTCAAGGGAGGAGTTTGAGGCTCGGGTTAAACTAAGACACCAAGTTTCAGTTTAACTAAAAGACACCAAATTTTGACTGTATTGCAAATATGTTATAATTACATAGATTTTTTTTTTTTACACAATATTTATCTTGAGGATTATTAATGAGAAAGAATGCTCTCTTGGCAGTGCTATCTTGCTCATTTTATTGATTTATTGTTCTGTTATTAGATATTACCTGTGCAATAAGGTTAGGATTCTCATTTCCTCACCACTATACAACCCAAATTTTATTTCTTCAAGCATAATTCAGAAACATAGAGTTCAGCAATTTTTGAGTAATTTATTTTCTATACTTCACTAGTAGGCAGAACTATCAGAGCTTATTTTTTCAACATATGAGAGAGTGCATAAACCATGCATTTTAATAACTTTTAAGTTCATTAGCATTTATACTTTCCTAGGGAATGTGTAATATGCATATGTTCTACCTACATTTTCAGGGTTTTTTTTAATTCTGAACAGAGTACAGTGTTTCGGGAAGGGAGAGAACTCTACTTGCTAATAGTCATATTCTCCTACAACATGTCATTTACATTAGGCTTTTCTGCTTAGGAAGCATAGAAAAAATATGGCCACAAATTTTCCAATAAAATATGTTGCTTTTGAAAAACTGTTTTTCTTTGAATTCCAGTTTTTCCTTTGGAACATTAGAAATTTAAAAAAAAAAAAAAAAGCTAAAACAAGAACAAAATGTTTTGATTGACTTAAAACATTTTCTGCCTTCTATCTCCTGTTCTCCTCAAAAAATTATTTTGCAGGACATATTGAGGATTTTCTGGCTTTGCTCAGGCTTAAAGCGATCATTATTTTTAAATTTTCCAACTGTAGTTTACTACTTTGTCTGGTCTTGTAAAATGATTACCCAAGGAATTGGACAATTTTTTAGTTTGATTTTTGTTGCAACAGAATATAGAAAAATGTAACTCTGCATAGCATTAGAACATTTCAGCAGAACTAAAACTGCAAAATATGATTTGTTATATAGTTCGTAGTCAAGTAAACTGTAATTAAATAATATTACTTCAAAGGTTTTATTTGAATCTGACTCCTTTTGGATTGCTTGGAACTGTGTAAAGGAATGCGATTTTATTAGTCTGTCCCTTTCCTTACTACAAATATGCCTCAGCCATTTTCTTGGGATAGGTTTCTGAATAATCTCTAGGAACAGGTCTCTGGAGATAATTTTATGAGAGAGAATGTGAATAAGATTGAATATTTTAAATATTAGTATTTAAGATTAGGAGGTTAAGCGTGAATTTAAAGCCTAAATTATTGCTGCCTGTTGTGATTTTTTCTTATTAAAAGAATGAAGCCACCTGATAAATCCCATTAACATCAATAGCAGTTACAAGATGCTTAGCAATTTAAATCATATAACTGATTAATTTTACACAACTATTATTTGCATTATTGATATAGGTTGGGTAGTCAGCAGTTGTATTTAGAAAGAGAGAGAAAGAAGAGATCCTATCCAATTTTTGCTTTTGTTTGGGAATCTTTGCATTCATTTTCCATGCTGAGCAAATTCTGAGAACCTGTCTAGTTCCTTCTATAAATCTTTGACTGAGTTATATGCGAGACTTGGATAGATGAATCATGTGAAGGCAAGTAATTTAATATTCCTTTATTTATACCTCTGGCCTTAAATTTGCTAGTTTAGTGATGACTGGCATTTGAAGAGAGTTTGTCCCTTATCTTAAAATTTCTAAGCAACTTTCTGGCTGTAGCTACCTTTTAATATTTTATTTTTCTTGCTATTGAATTTTGATTTAAGTAACGTCATCGTGGATTTTCAGAGAAAAAATTAGTGCAGAAGCTGCTGCACTTCTGCTATGCAAAAGTTACTATTCTCTTTCAAAAGGTTTCAGAATAAAACATTTCAACAATCCAAAGATCCACCAAATGGAAAAAAAAGCCTGAATTTAATTGTACTCCAAGTCATAATAATTTATTCTGTATTAGAACTGTGTTTCCAAAAGCATGGTGCACTGTAATATGTTTGTCTTTCTCTTTTTAATAAGAAATTTCATGCCTAAAGCACATCAATACTATCTTAGACAGGGAAAAACTAGCTAAAGGATTGAAATGCATTAGGCAAGGTCACTTTAGTATTTGACACAGTTTTACTTTGCAGGTATTTATTTGGGATTGTAAATTTGATTCTTATTCCTGTTACATGCACTTTGAAATATGAATCTCTTCAAAGCTGTTTTATTTATTATTAGCTGTAATAAAGAGTTTTTACATAAATGTTTATTACATTTTCTTACATGGGGTAATAAAAAGACTTGTAGCATATTATGGTGTAAGCTTACTGGCGTTTAGTGTTACCTTTAATATTTCTCCATTATGTCAAGAATACTTAAAATCCTGAATGTTTTGAATATTTTTTTCTTTTGGTTGACTAAGTCTAAGTAAATACTGAATCAGAATATACTTTACATTTACAGGCACTTGCAGACCAATTTCAAGATGCAAATACATCGGTATCTGAACGCATGAAGATTTTCTACTGTTGTCAGGTGCCTCCACACTGGGCCATACAGGTGTGAAGTAATCCCATTTGAAGCTTTACTTAAAAGTCTGTGTTTCTTATTATTTTTGATACTGCATGACTCCAAAGTCCAGAGAGTGTGATACGATCTTGAGTTGAAACACTGTAGAAATAAAGATGTAACCTAACAACACACCAGGTTTTTCTGGAAAGAAATCAAGTTCTACAGTGTTTGCTTTCAGATGTCTTGTTCTGTCGTGCACAGAAGTAATTGCTTGTAGTGCAATTCTTCTTTACTTTCCTTTTTCCTTCAGTAAAAAATGGACCAAAACTTTCAAGCTTCCAATATATCTCCTGTAAAAATAATCTTGCCACTGTCTTACTATTTATTACTGTTTTACTTATGCTACTATTACTTGCATCTTTCTCATCTTTTAATGATCACTCACTTTGGGTTGTTTTCAGGAAGTGGATCATGGTCAAAGCAGCCAAATTAGGAGTCAAAAGTACACTGAAGAACTCCTCGAGCTGAGAAAGTTTTATTTTCGAGACATGCCCCTTTTTACTATTGCTGACAGGATATTTTTTTTCCAAAACTACACTGTTTATCTTCACAATAAAATCTTTCTAGAACAGAAATCTACACATTAGTGTCTTATCTGATGATGCTGTATTTAACAAACTTAAGAAAACTGTTTGCATCACATACCTCCAAAGGTGTTCATGTTGTTTACTTTTGATGGTGTTTTATTCCTTTTTGATTTCTAACCTCAATGCCTATCTTCTCCTAGCATTCTCAAATTATTCCACACAACCTTTTAACAGGCACTTGCAATAAAACTAGCAAATGTGGTTTTCATTTCCAGTTGTCAGAGTGGCACTTTTCAATCCAAGCCAATTTTCCAAGCCAAAGATAGAAATACTAAAATAGGGATTTATAATGGAAGATGGCTGCAGTCTTCTAGTCATAGTAATGAAGAGGCATTGCCTATATAAATTTTACCAAATTTGACTCTGAGTAAATTTAATAAAACATAAATAAGATTTAGTTCCAGACACTGGAATGTAGGTTTTTTTCCTAAGTGATTAATATCAAGCTAACAAATAATTACTTTGTTACAGATTTTCAGTTTGTTATGTATTTATGTCAAAGAACTGTAGCCAGTTCGTAAGTTTTTGACTACCAGTCTATGTCTGTAAGGTGAATCCTTGGATTTGTAACAGATACTGAACCCAAGCCTATAAAGAGAGGTCCATGACATCTGCGGAGAGCTTCAGGGAATCCATTCAGGATCACCAAAAACACTGCAGAAGTTCACTGCACGGGATCTCATAGCATAATTAGGTGTCCTTATACAGAATGCTCCCATTTGTTTTTGCAAACCAAATTGTGTATCTGTCACACGTAGTAAATAAGTTATCCTTTCTTCACAGATGAAAACCTATACGCAATTTTAATGTCCTCTTAAAAAATAAACAAAAGACCAAAAACAACTTTTCAAAGTCATGAAAACGTACCTTGTTTATTTTTAAATTGAAAAGATTACTAATTTATTTTCGTAAGTACACTGAAATAATAGCTGAATTTGAAATAACAAAGAGGCTGACTTATCTGTGAGGAAAACTCAACTAGGGAGTTGAACCTCTACTCAAATGCAATATTGATTTGACTGAAAACTAACACCCTTTGGCAGTGGCTGTTTGGGACTGATTTCTCACGAGTACCTAACAAAATTGTATCAGACCCTTTCTCTCCATCTGTGTTTGCACAGGTACAGATTACTATGGCAAAGCATTGCTGGAAGAGGCTTTAATGCCCTCCTTCAGCCTCTGTTTCCCGCTCCTAGTGTTCCCAACACCCTGCTGCAGCTGCTCTCCAGCCGTATGGGCCATGCGCCTCATTTAAGGGGTGGAAGTTCAGCTCTGCCAATTCATCCCTGCCATGTCTGTTTCCATTTTTGCATTATATTATAAACTAGTTCAAAGTAATTAAGCTACTGACATGAACAAAATCAAATAAAAACAATTATTGTTCTATTGATTTTTTTTTTTGAGGTATATACATTGGTTGAGGCTCCAGCTTGAAGTTTCAAGAGAATAATTCCATATTCCCTGTCTGCTTCTTGTTGATGTCAGAAATGCCTCTAACGTCTTTTAAAAATGTAAACAGTATTTACTTACCTATTTTCAGTTACCTGGAATTTCTTATCTTTCCAGCGTCAGCTTGCAAGCTTACTCTTTGAGCTGGGATGCACGAGCTCTGCCTTACAGATATTTGAGGAGCTAGAAATGTGGGAAGATGCAGTGATCTGCTATGAAAGAGCAGGACAACATGGAAAGGTAAGAAAAATGTTTTTTACAGCTGAGATTCTGTCTTGAAATAGGATCTGAAGTATGAAAGACGGTCTGGCTTGAGCTCTCAATTCACTAATGACACTCAGTTCTACAGGGGTGTCATGAGGGAAGTGTTTAGGAAAAATGGACGTATGACATGAGAGTCTGTCATAACCTGTGAATGCTAAAAAAAAAAAGATTTGGGGTAATGACTACATGAAATAGAAGTTGGTAAATGAGAAATAACTTAGGAAGCAAGAAGATAGTGATAGCGATTCTTGAAAATATTCAAGGAAAATTAACAACTATGGATGCAGAGCAAGGTGTAATATGGGCATTTCAAGAAGGCTGTAGCAGTCATCCATGATGGGGTCTTGGAGCTTTGTCTGGAGGGGATGTTAGTTTTCTTTTCCATTTGATTTCAAACTATTAACTGTAGTTTTTTAAAACACTTTAAATACAACAACATCGGTGCTTGATGTATTTAATTACCTAATGTTAACATATTCAAATTACAGAATCAAACATTTAAGACAAGAGGTGGCATAAGATTAAAAGGCTTTATTTTGTTAAGTCTATGTTGATGTTTTCCTGAACTTCTCCATCATTTAACACTGCTGCAGCTACGTGTGATCAGCTCCAGAAAAAAACAATTTAAAGCCATGACCTAACTCTGTGTATCGGTGATAGAATTGTTTAAAAATGCTGGTAGCAGCCCTCCTATTGTTGATTATTTTGCTGTTACTATTAGAGCAATGGTAGGAAGATTTTAGAAAATGATACCTGGAATCAACGCTTACTTGTGTGCAACTTTAGCTGTGTTCTCTTCCTGGTGCAATCTCTCACACATGAAGACTATAACAGGAACTTAAGCTATTAAGCATTGTTTTCAGAATTTGTATAGTTTTCAGAAATATTCACTTTTAGACAAAAATACGACCTTTTTTCTTTTCTTCCCTGTTCTCTCCCTCTGGTATATGGTAGCATTAAATATATGAATGTATGTGTGCCTTTATGAAGACAAAATCACAAAGACTATGCTTAAACTAATTTAAACTTACAGAATAGAGAGTTATAACTTCAACTAATAGAAAAAAATGCAGCATTTCTCATACTTACATATTTTTTCTAATTATTGTGCACCAATGCCTAGATTTTGGTCATTATGAACTGACACATATGTTTTGCTGGCAAATTGTGTGTCACATTACGCATGCCTTGGGGATAGTATGCTAATATCCCAATCTTTTCAGTACAGTGGAGAAATAGAGGTCAGTATTTTCCATTTCCTGGAAATGCATTCTGTCCTACTTATATTCAAAAGCTGCCCTTAGGGAGTTATGAAAATGGCACTCAGAGAATAGGACAGGATATCTGACACAGGAAACTGCTTAGAAATGCTTTCAGAATGAGGGTTTGTGCTGTGCTTTGAAAAACAGAAAATGCTATGTAAGTACTAAGTAACAGTAGTGCTGGGAAAAAAAGCTAGCATTGGATCAAAAAAAACAGAAAATTAGAAACATTTAGCTGTACACCAAGGGGAGTACTATTTGTGCTCCTTCGCAGAAAGCTTTCAGAGCCTGAACTGTTTGTATTTATCAAAAATGTTTTTGTTTTTAAACATGGTAGTTATTCTTTTAGAAATGCACGAGAATCTACTAGAGCAATATGTTGTTCAGTGGATGTTCATGTCGTTAAAGAATTTAGTATATATGTGCCCAAAAGAACAAACTCTATTAAATAAACTTCTACATGTTTTTCACTCACAAATGCTTTTATATAGAAAACCTGAATATAAATACTGAAAAAATCTAATAAAACAGGCAGACATCAGCAATATCAATGCGTTTGATGAGTACTTACACATCAAAGTAATATGTTCCTTCCTCCTACTTTTGAATTATGCACTGACAAAGAAACAGAGCATGTAGATAAGGCTATGCGAAGCTCCACATTATGCACTTGGGAAATACATAACTCAGTTATAACAGGGCCATGTAGCAGTACAAATTTTGCAGAGTAAGATGTTACTAACATACAGCAAACTTTTTTGTGGATCTTTTACCATTACTAGATATGGTTCTATACTCTCTTGTTTCATAATCTGAACAAAATTAGTAGAAACCAATATCATAACATGAGTCAATAGAAGAGTAACAGAGTGCCAAGCGATGAGCAAAACAGGGCACAGAACAAAAAGCATTATAAAATCTGAATGCACAGTATATTGATAGTTGCTGTGGCTTTCTCATTCCAGTCTTTTACTCGTTGTATTCCTTTAACAGACTTGTTGCAAAAGCAGACACTAATCTCCATGTGTGTAGTGAGAACTGGTGTTGAAAAGTGTCCCTCTCCCTTCTTTTAACTGTGAGGGGGACCCAGAGATCTCAAGAGTATTACTTACATCAGACAACTTTATTAGGTTAAGGTGTAAGAGGTCTCTTCAACCTTACTGAAAACGGATAATACACTAAAAATGGTTCTATTTCCCTGCTAAAGAAAAAAGAAAGGATAAACTGGAGATGTGAATTTTCAGTTCTTCCAACTGAAGTGAGGCCTTTCTCCCTTGCAGGAGCTCTAGAGCATGGTAGCTGCTGACCTTTGATTAATTAATGAGATCTACCTTTTAGCATCAGCCTGGTATTCCGTCTTACAACCCTGTTTTCAGCCCAATCTCTGTTCCGTCATCTGCTCAGAGTAAACAGCATGGTACACAGTCTGGTTTTAGACCAACATACCCAACAATCCATGTTCTACAGAGTTATTTTTCTTGTCATGACATGACACAGATATCTCTAAAATATTTGAGCAAGGAAACACAATTATGGTAAGATCTCAGAAGCTCACCTTTAAATTCAGGAAATGCTTTCCAGATGCAAAGTCAAGTAGTGCTGTACTGATTAGTGCGTGAGATCGTTCAAGAACTTGATTGATTTCCACTACATATCATAACAGACGTAGAAGGCAGGTAAGTACTCATATATGAAGCTACAAAATTGAGAAAGAGGAGTAAATGGCTTGCCCAAAGTCATGCATGAAGTTATAGGGAAGATGAAGTGAAAACTGAATTTTCCTTTTCCCTCACTACCTCTTTCCATGCTCATCTGTTCTGCTTCTTCATGCTACTTCTCCGATAGCCTAGCAAATAACGTGCAAGCAGAAAAGATGAAAGCATTTTAGGAAATGCTTTGAACTAGCAAAGGAATGAATTGTCAAATAATAGAACTGGTAGATCTGTGAAGAGTGAGGCTAATAGAGTCTTTCAGGAAATAAATAAAATACAAACATGGGAACACGTGGATGGGATGGCAAGTGGAAGTTTGGGTTGGGAAGGGTTGGGAAGCCAAGTGCAGGATGAATCTTGAACTTGGTTTCCAGGAGTCTCTGTAGTGAGTAATAAAAAGGCGCCACCTTTTATTTAAAACAGAACCCTCTTTACTGATTTTGGATTTTTGTGAAGCATTGGCTGTTTAATTCCCATACCAACTGTAGTAGTCCAGAAAGCAGGATAACAGCCTAAATCCTTCTCATGTTTAGATCAGCTGGCTTTTGAACTGAGTATTGAATTCCATCCATTCTGGTGCAGATCATTCTGTGAAAAGCAGTGTTGTTATAATTAAATCTGTGTCAGTCAGCAAGGGTTATACAGCTTCATTTCTTTCCTTTTTAGGTAACTTTTAATTGATAATTTTCTTATCAAAGCTTATTTAATTTAGATACAATTTTCAGTTATAAAGCATGCAAAGTAATCATTAATATCTGTTTAATGGGTAAGAATAAATCTCTAGTGGTTATATTTCTTTTACATACATTGCGGGAGCTGTGTGGAAAATGTTTCTTGATAAAATTTTTTGTTGTTAAGAGAAGATTTGCTCTTTGCAGAAGCAGGGTTCTTATCAAAGATTAAATGTGCATTTTTGAAAATAGTTTACTACAAAGTTAGGAGAAAGGAATATTTTTCTTCACAAAAACCTAGGCAGAATGAGAAATCCTGTTTTAAAGTATTATCTGGTTTTGTAGAAGACAACTGACAAATGTTTTAAGAATACAATTTTTTTTTAGTTTGTAGTTATGATCCCCTTTGTATTAGCCTTTAAAGATTTAAGTAGTAAAAAGGTTTGTAACATGCCAGAGAGGTGATCAGATAGCTAGTCGGATGAAGAAAAAGTCAGACTTCTGCTTATTTAATTCTGTTTTATCTGTGTGCTGAAATATTTATGTTGGCAATGAATTCTTGTAAGCTTAGACCAGAACATGATGTCTTTATGCTCTTAAATGTGAAATGCAATTAGTGAATGGTTGGCTTTCTAGTCTAGTGTGTGATTAGTACTAGGCACTGCCACAGAATAGCAATCTGACCTTGGGAGTGCCCTGCAGAGGAAGAGGTAAAGCAGCAGCATGCAGTGCACTTTTCACCTCACAGTTGCTGTTCACACAGCAACCCTTCAGTCTTTTTGTCTTTATCTGAAGGGGAAAAAACCCTTACCTTTTGGTGCCTAATGTGATTACTGCAGTAATAAAGCACACAGTTCTCTCTGCTCTAGAAAAAATCATCTTAAAGATCTATTATTAATATGTGTTCCTTTAATCTTGTCATAGCAACTAATGGAGGCAGGGAACGGGAAGTAAACTGCCCTTTAACCAAACCCTCTGCAAGTGCAATCTTCTTGTTAGGTGAAGTTTTCTAGCTTTGACTAGGCTAATTCTGAATTTTAAGTAATAGTTTCTTTGGCTTTCTTTGGAGAACTGTTCTATAGGCACTTAAAAACACTTGCCATTAAGTTATTTTCCTAGTATTCAGCCACTAATTTTCTTCTTAATGGGATTCCATTTTTGCTAGTTTAAGATCCCTTCAGAAATCTAAACAATACATCCCTTCTTCACATTTGTGCACTTCAAATATTTGTAGACTTTTACTGCTACTTTATTTAACAAAACTGATAGTAAGAATGAAGTGTTAAAATTCCTATACATTAAATATTTCAAAACAAAGTAAAACAAAGTCATTTTTCTAAAGATGATTTTCAGACAGGATCAATGAATTTTACTGATTGGAGGAAGAGGAGTAAGAGACACTGATTCTTTAGCAATCATCTCAAGGGCAAAGAAAACAGTTCTTATAGAAACAAGAAAAGCAGTAATAATTTAAATGCGAACATGAACTCAGCTTTCCTTTTAGATAAACTAGCTATGATAGAAGAATGAGTAGTGTTACAATCTCAAACTTTAATTCTGTGGCAGGCTGCGTCGAATCTTTCTTGGTTCAGATGCTTCAATTAGATCGTTTCTAATAGAAAAATTATACTGAGCTGAATTATGTTACATTTTTGCAGCAGGGGACTGAGGTAAGAGGTCAGTCTGAACAACAAATCATCTGTCCAGTGTATTTATCTTTTCAAAAAGCCACAGAAAGCAGACTATCTCTTGTTTAAAAGAGAAACAATAATTTTATTGTTAGAGCAAGATAGTGACCCTGAGATAAAGAGCTTTTGAAAGTTGGTCACAGCCCATAATACACGTCTGGGAGACCCAGCTTGTGTCGTCTTTTCCATAATGCTGTATATATTCTGAATATATTTTATCTCAAACATTTAGATAAATTTATAACTTCTGCATCTTATGTAAGAGAGTAGCATTTCCAAAACCAACTGTATGAAAGTGGATGTGTCTTCAGACATAATAGAATGGAAGTAACTATTTTTGAAAAGAGCAATTAGAGAAAAAGGAATGACAGTCATTGCAAGAGTACTTATTAGGATTTATAAAAAACACAGATGATAAACTATTAGGATTGCACATACCTTAATGGTGCTGATACTGCATTGCTATGAGGTAGGTGTAGGTTTGATGTCCAGGACTGATATTTGCTCTTGGGACAGAATACACACCTAAGATATAAACTGAGGAGCAAGCTGCTTCTGGGTTTAATAGGTACATTTCCCTTGGTCCATTAAACCAAAAGCCACCATATTATGTTGATGTTGAAGTGTGTTTTTTTAAAAACAGTTTGGAACCAGATTCTCTCTAGACTTTATCTTTGATGCTGTGTTGGATCAAGATACTGTTTCCTTACTATCCCTACTTCTTAGTCTTCAACTGGTGATTGCAAGGTGCTAAAGTGGTATTTGTTCAGGTAAGCGATTAACTGAAAATAAATTGTCCCATTATGTATTGATTTTTCTTTGTTCTTCAACAGGCAGAAGAAATACTCAGGCAGGAGCTAGAGAAAAAGGAGACACCAGGATTATATTGTTTGCTTGGTGATGTTCTTAAAGACCACCAGTACTATGACAAGGCCTGGGAGCTCTCCAGGCACCGCAGCGCCCGTGCCCAACGCTCCAAAGGCCTCCTCCATCTCCGCAACCGGGAATTCAGGGAATGTGTGGAGTGCTTTGAACGTTCCGTGCAGATCAACCCTATGCAGGTTGGCAAATGATACACATATGGCTTTGTTTTAGTTGGTGTGTTCAATTTTGAATGATGACACACTTTTTTAAAAGGCAATTCTGTGCACAGATGTCAAAGTAACAGCTTATTACTATTCTTAGCAAATTTTTTATCACATACTTGGAAGCCTGGCTAAAAACAGTAGCATAACGAAATGAAGACATCCTTTTGCATTCAGGTCCTTGTATGCAGCTAATTCTTTGCCTGTACAGCTCTTCTATTTCAAAGAGATCAAGCCATTGAAAATTAATAATTATCATCAAATAAATAATGAACAAGTGTCAAGCAAAATACTCATAAGAAGAATGCTGTACAGACTTTAATGAAATTATCCTTTTGCTTTGTCTGGCTTTGAGTTACAAACTCTGATCTCTGTATTTCACAGAAATCTTTTTCAGGTGTTCTGGTCTGTCCTGCTCTGGAGTCAGTGAGAAGCATTGTGTTACGCTTGTGATGACAGTAGCTTTTATTACAGTAATACATCAAAACTGAAACCACGGTCAAAAGAGTTCTCTTGATGAAGCTGGGTACTTTGACAGATCCTTTGCAAGCTGTTCTGCAGACAATTTTCGTAATCTTGTTTCAGTTTCTCAGCCACTATATCCCATCCCAATAAGGTCCACCCTGTAAAAAGTCTTGAGAATTTAAAATAGCTTTGTGGTTGTTTATGTATATAAATTGTGCTCTTCATAGCCATTTCCAGGTCCACGCAAAAGTAGGATATTCCTTCTGGCCCTCCAAAGAATACTGCCACAGCTGCTGTTTTGAGTTCCACATAACTAGCTGGACTTCTGCTGTAGAAACACTTTAAAGGCCTCCAGCCTTTCAATTCTTATATCCTGAAACTTTATTGTATTTCAATGATGTATTTTATTCCAATGAATCAGAGTCCTGTTCTTATTCAAGTGAACTCCAGATAACTTATAAACACCTTTAGAATGGAAAGCAAAATGAACAAAAATCTTTCCCTTGTCTTTCAGTTCTCTTACTGACTCAGGAAATGCCAACAAAATATATATCACTCAGATAAGAACCTCATTGAAATCAAGAGGACTCCTGGATAATAAAGGGCTGCAGAAGATGGCCTACAGGGCTCAAAACTGAGAAATATTCTGCTGAGATGCTTTTTTATTTTGTGTCCTATCCAAAGGAAGCTTAAAATGAAAGGCAATCCAAGAAAAATAAGCCAGTCCATATAGGAAAGTGAACGTTTCCTCCTCTTGTTGCTCAGGAAGCTCTATTTAAGATTCAGGTTTCAAACAAATAGATTGAGCAAATGGACAGCGTGGATTGACATATCACTGTCTTCTAAAGTCTATCTGTATTCTGTCACTACAGAAATTAATTGTTTTCTATTCCAGGATGTCTAGTGGACAAAGAACAGAGAGGAAGGTGGTTCTAGATGCAAGGACTTTAATACAAGGAAAATACTCATTAACAAATTGTTCCAAGAACTGTGAATAATTTATCAGGTAAACAAGGACTCCCTATTACAAAGAAATTCTTTTTTTTGTGTGGTTATCAGAAACCTTTTTGGAGGAAGGGATTTTTAGACTGCAGCAAGTGATTCCCCAAAATATCTAATGGATAAAACCATTCTCTGTCAACCTTCCTTTAATCTTGTGTACTCTTTGGCCAACTGGTCAAATTTGGTTGAGGTCTCTGAGGGTAGGTCTTTGCAGTATTAGCCAACCACCATATTAGACTTTGGAGAATCCACAAAGGAATGAAAGTCTTACAAAATATATCTGAAACTCATCTTCCTTAGCACTGCTGCTTACAGAATTACTTGTTCTAGTATGTGCCTAGTGGATGACAGATGCATTTCTCTTGTGCTTTCACTGCAACCATCTTGCAAGGCTGGACTGAGACAACTCCAGAGATCAAAGAGCTCATGCAGTCAGTTCTCCAGCGGTGAAAGCCTGTGTAACAAAACTTACGTCTTGCTAAATTACAAATTTCTTAGTTCTTGTGCTGAACAGTGTATGGTTCTCTGTATCCAGTCACTGCACATTTGAATTTTCCAGAAATAGAGTGTTCATAGCACCTTTTTTGTGCCCACACCGTTCTCCACCATGTCACAGTCTGCAAGAAAAGAATAATCCTCTTATGTGCCAGACTATTTGGCTCATAACTTCTCAGGCTAATTTTCTTGAGTGTGAAGCAAGACAACTGATCTCTCTCCAATTTGGGAAAACAGTCACACTTTAGAAGTCAGCTTGCCATCAACTACATCTGGAATTAAAGTTTTGGACAATGCAATGAGAGCCTTATTCTCAACAATTCTCCTTCTCATTCATCTTGTAATAGTAGAAGTAACTTAAACATGAGTTGAGCTAGAGTCTCTCATTGGAAAAGATGATAGAAGTCTCTATACTTACTTAAAACTATAGTACATTCTGTCAGTGTGGTGTGTTCAAAAGAATTATAAGGGAGATAAGTGATGCCAAAAAATGAGTAATTAAAAGATACTCAGCTAGGATTTCACTCAATTACATCTCTTAGAATTTTACTGTAATTATTAACTCCAAAGACTAATTTTGCTCTGCAGGGTATAGATTGTTTCTAAACTAACATTGCTGTACTCCTAAGAGTATTGTACTGAAGAGTTTACTGGATTCTGAAAAAAAAAACCCCAAACCTATATGTATTTGCCATATGCAAATAGTAGAAATTGCTTTTAAAATGCAAAAAAGTTTCTTCAGATATCTGATTTGGGTTTTTTTCTTTTTAAATGTTCAGCTATACGGTAATTAGGTTATTTTGGAACCATATTCCCACTAACACAAGAGAACTGTTTAGACTTCCTTAAAGCATTTCATAATCATTTAGACTTACTAAAGACTTGCCTGGAAATTCCTGATGGCAAGTTTTAACAAAGAGTCCAAGCCTAAATTATCTTCCTTTGCTGGTCACTGTCTTCAGTTTTGAAAAGGATAAAAATTTACAGCACATTTTCATGTGTTTTTCCAATCAGTAGCAACATTTGAACCTCTAGCCAACACACTTCTTTTTATTTCCAAAACAGAACTTTAACCTAGTTCCACAAGCCTTGACAAAAGTCTTTTTTGAACTTTGGACAAAGTTTTCCTTATGTTACCTTTCAGTCAGTCAGCTTCCTTAGAGCAGTTGTTACATCAGCCAGTGGCATCAGCAGATTTTGTGCCCTCCCCAATAAAAAGGGAATTCTTACCACTGTTTCCACACAAAATAGCTTAAGTCCATTCTTAAATGGTATCCTAAATATATTATTAAAGAGTCACTGTCCTTCTTATATTGTGGAAGAAATTCATGCTCCCTGTCCAGATATCTAAGGGATGATAAAATACCATTTCATTGCTATAGTAGATCAAAAGCAATGAACCTTGGTTTTTGTTTGTTTGGGTTTGGGTTTTGGGTTTTTTTTACACAGCTACCATGTTTTTCCATTTAAGCTGTCAGACTTGTTCTTTTGTAGCTTTCTCATTTGTCTAGCACACCAGCTTTTAAAGTATGTCCTCTTATTCTTAATAATCTCCTTTATTTTATCATCTTTATAATCTCCTTTATTAACTGTTATGATTATCTAGTCTTTTTAGAGCCTTTTTGAAAGACAATATGCAGTTGCTCCAAGCCTTGAAATGTCTTGTCTTTAAATGCTTCAAGTCTTCTGCAGACCTTTACTCTTCTAGCTGCCCCTTTTAGTTTTTAACACAGCTTTTCTATTTTAAGTAGCTTTTAAATTTAACATCCTCTGTATTAAATGAGTTGCTTTTGTTCTTGAAGGGCTAGTGAATCTAGCTAGTGAATACATTACAAAGTATCTTTTGTATAGTAACATTTTGAACCTGATCTTTCATACTGGTCAGGATCAAGGTAAGTACTGTCTTCTGACGAGCTGCTTTATATCTAAAAAATTTAGCCTTCGAATTGCATCCATGATGTTATTTGCTAAATCATGTTGAATAATTGAAATCTCCCTGTATTTTCTGAGACTTCTACTTTCACAGCCTTCTGATATTCCCCCAGTATGTTACCTTCTCCATTTCAGTCAAGTATTCCAAGATACAGTCTTTATCCTGCTTTTTTACTGAGGGCTGAAATTTTAATCCATACCAGTTCTGCTGTTCGTTTATGCGGTTATTTTCCTTATGATTGAGACTGAAGTTTTCTTCAACATATAGCAACATTCTTCCATCTGCGTGACCTATTCCATTTTCTCTATACTTTTTGCCTCTGTATCATAACATCTCAGCTCCTTGACTTAATTCCCACCCCGGAGACTTCTCATCTCACTCTTCTTGTCTGCTAAAGGATCCCTTTTGGACGCCTTTCCCAACCTTCTCCATCATGTCCAGCTCTCACATTTTTTCCGTTCACTTGAAACCTTCATACATAGTTCCTGCTAGGCAAAATATCTTGTTTCAAATTATTAAGAAAAAAAATTATTTACCATTCTTTGCAGTCACTGTATGATTTTTCCTAGGTACCTGCTCATATAGCTTTTCTCCACAGAAGTAAAGAATAATTTTACTTTCTTCTTGTGCTGTAACTTTTCCTTGAGAAAGGAGTTGACAAACTTAAGCATTGGTAAGCCAGTTCCTGAGAGATGTAGCTGCTCACCATCAGCCTCAAAAAATTAAAATGGTGGAAGTTTTAGTCAAATCAGATTCTGGAAGCACAAGCTCAGAAGTGACACTGTGCTGCTGTTACTCATTAGAATTATAAAAAATGAAATGATGCTTTTTCTCTCACTCTTTACAGAAGCACTGTTAACTAGTATCCTGAGCTATAGAGTTGGAGCTAGCCTTCAATTTCATACTTGATCGGTCCGCGTCTCTACCCCTGCTTTTCATGTCCAGAAAGTTACTGATCTAGAAAGAAGAGAAAGGGGAGTTAACGAGGTAGCAGCCATGTGGGAGTGCTGGACTTCTGGAAACTTGATGGATAAAAGAGGCTTAAAAAATGGGATTGACTAAATGTTTATTTCCTATTAATTTTGCCCTCTGAGATTTGGAAAACATTGTTTTTCTTCGTGCACAGTTTTTTCTTTGAATGATGAGTTTAAAGATCATGAAAGGTGACAGGCTGACAATGCTGATAAGTAGATTTTCACGTTTGCCCAGGCCAGATGTAATTGGCAGTTCTGTCTTCACCTATTCATACATCCATGTGCTCTAAGGATCAGCAATCCCACGTACACCCCCAAATGCAAAAGGATATCTTTATTTATATCATGAAGACTGCCCACCAGGGTGCCAGATCTGACAGGGATGAGTGTCATACATTTGCATGCTGGGATCTAAGTTTTGAAGCAGATTAACTATGAACTCTATAGCAGGTAAGTCAGGTTAATCCAGTTGTAGCAGACATCTTGCTACTGATTTTAAGTTGGGACTCAGAGACAGAAAAATGAGTCTGATCTGGAGAGAACTGCAAAAATATCTGCTACAGAGTTTGCAATTAATCAGTAGAGATAGAAGCTCCTTGCATATGAACGAATGAACAGCTTTATCCTCAACCCTGTAAAATCTGTGATTTGCAAATGTTTCTTAATGTAACGTTTTTGTATTTAAATAGCCATTTGTTGTGCTTCTTGTGCACCTTTAGCCTTCTCAGTGGATAGAGCATGTGAAGCTGACAAGTCCTTGACTAGTGTAAGCGCTACTTAGCAACAACTAAAACATCAGTGTGTTATCAACATTATTCTCATCCTAAATCCAAAACACAGCATTGTACCAGCTACTAGGAAGAAAATTAACTCTATCCCAGCCGAAACCAGGACACCATTATGGTTTCCTACGAAGAACCTGAGTTATCAGAATTGCTTGCTTCAAAACTAGTACCCAAAACACAAGAGGATATAAAGATTAATCAGACATCTTGAAAAATAACATGTTGTTGTGCAATATAAATTAGAGTTAATGTAACCTGTTTTTCCATCTTCCTCTTCCCAACCTTTTTCCCTTTCTCAAAAAATTTTCCATTAAAACCTATTTATGTTTCTTACCTCGGCATTTAGAATGGAGAAAGAGCTGAGCTTATTGCAGTAGGTAGTACTACCTGGAATGATTCTGCAGCACATTATAAAATGTTCTGTTTGATTTTGACTGCATGCATTTAAACAGCATAACACTGTCAGAAAATGTTCTGTGAATGTACTTGGGTTTTAATACTTTTCTGAATTACAGAGCTTTTCTAAAAGGTAGTACTGCTTAACTTGCAGCTCCTTGAGAATTAACCATGTGGCAAATCAGGAACTTGCTATTGAAGAGCTATGAGAATACATATTTAATTTGCTGTAATTTATGCCTATATCTGATATTATTTTAATCTGTGGTGGGTATTTCATTGTAACAACTAAAGATTTACAATGCAAGATTATTGAACTGGTAAAGTTCTGGTCTCTACTCAAGGCATTATATAAGTATATTTCTATCTCTCAACATTGCATTATAAACTAAAAACTGATATTCTGACAAGTAGAAAGAGCTATAGTTTTGAAGTGTTCATGGTCAGTCATTAGAAATGTTTCTTCTAAAAGGCAATTTCCTTGAAATACATTTCCTAGTATTTACCATTTGACCTAACTGTAATACTATAAAGTGAATGTGGATTTTTCACAAGTTAAAGCAAAATATGGAAACCTCTAAATAGCTGTCACTTTCTTCTCTAAATGAAGATGCGATGTTAAAGAGCACTTCACATATGGTTAAGTGATCTTTACATAGTCAACACCTTCGTTTATCCATATTTTAAAACTTTGAACCTAAAGTTTTCCTATATTCTGCATACAGGATATTATTTATTCCAATGCAATACTATTACGACAGCTGAAAATCAGGTAAAATTAACAAGTGTAGTGTGTGTTTGAGCATCCAGGCAAAATTATTTTGTGCAGAAATATGTATGTGTGTATATATATGTAATCATCCATTTTTTTCTCTCCAGCTAGGTGTATGGTTTTCCTTGGGCTGCGCATACATTGCTTTAGAAGGCTATGAAGGTGCTGCCAAAGCATTTCAGCGCTGTGTGACATTGGAACCAGATGTATGTACTTTTCAACAAGTGATTCAGATGGCTTATCTAAAAGCAACAAGGATGTTTTCATTATAAACAAGAAAAGCAGTAATGAAAAACTTGTTTAAACCTTAGCCCTTTGAATAAATTAAACTTGTGCATGAAGGATATATTTTTGTCATGAGGCATCATAAAAATACTTGCCCAATACTTAACTTCATCCAAGTATGTGTGTGTGAATATTAAAATATGTTTGAGCAGAAATTCCTTCATGCTTGCATACATTGCTAAAACAGAGAAAAGGGAATGAGTAGACCGTGAGGAGTGCTAAAGAGAGAGATAAAACAAAAAAATGAAATTAAAATACTTAGTCCTCTAAGGAATCAAATTCTCCTGGAAAAAAAAAGTCAAATAAGGGGTTGTATGACAGGTAAATTTGTAACTATATAGTCATGAGCACAGGGAGAATGGAGCTTGTTAGCCAGTTTTTCAGGATGCACGGGGCAAGCATGTGTACAATATTGCCATTTGAGTATGACTGTGCAGTGAGATAGCAGAGGAGTCAGCTGGATTACCTCTCAGGAATGTACTGGCAATACTTTTGTCAAAAGGCCTGACTGCCAGCATGTTGCTCACTTAGAGTTAATGCAACCTACTTGATAGAAACTTTTCTCTTGGGGAAAAGAATGAGAGCACAGTGAAAGGTAACAGAGTATTCTTTTTCCTTTTTTAATAAAATTAAATAACTTGGGGAAAAAAAATGTACATACAGGCAACCCTGTATTTAACTGGAATTTTTACTTTATATATTGATTTTTTTGTTTGTTTCAGTACAGTAGATTTACTTCCAAGTAGATACTAAAATTTTCACTTACCTGTCTGTGGCCTGTACTTGATTGTATTCATATGAACAAGCCAACTAACTTCTCAGTGGGTTAAGTGGTATTTCTTTTGTGAGTAAAGGATGCTGGGCTGGCTCTTAGTTATGGAGGTGAAAGCTATCTTTATACAATGATCTGCAGCAATGTAATGACCATTTTCATGAATTAAGCCTCAAAAAAGTTTCCCAACATGATTTAAATGCTCCTTAAGCCTGAGGATAGCCTTCAGTACCAGAGTACATTTCATTGCGGTAACCAGTCTGTTCTTCAAATTTATACTAGTTGTCACTTTGCTGAATTCAGTGGTGCAGCTTCAAATTTACAGCAGCATAAGGCGATGGGCAAGAATCATCTCTGTATATGGCTCTGCTGGTTTTACCAGAGGAAAGATTGTCTGAGCACTCCGTAATCCTTTTCAGCTAAAACAGTTGATAAACACTGTTGGAACTAACCCTGTTAGTTTTGCCTGAGGTCCATTAGGGGACATTCAGATAATTTTTTCCACTAACAGAGCGGTGCAGGTAAGTAGCTTCCAGCTAGTGAGAAGTGATGAGCTGCTGGGAGCACTGACCTCTCCAGCCATCCCAGCTAGATCCAGAAGAGGATGCCTGTTTACAGTTTAAACTGAAGGCAAGCGCTGACTTAGTGTATTCCAACCAGAAGGCAGTTAATTGATATTTACCTACCTGATTGTTGCTGTAGTCAGTAATGTTTATGTATTTCTATTTTAATATATTTTCTATTTCAATGTAATGTTTTTACTGCTATGTAGAAAATATTTGTTAATATGCATGATTAGCAAAATCGATATTTCACAGTAGTTTTATTTACATATTTTTATGAAGTAAGCATAATATAAGTGAATAATTTTTTTTGGTACTTCTCCTTTTATCATTACAGAATGCTGAGGCCTGGAACAATTTATCAACTGCTTATATCAGATTAAAACAGAAGTAAGTACTTCAAAAGGATTAGAAGATACTGCTTCCAAAAGAAATAGTTGGGATTTCCTTTTTTTGACATTGAGTTTTTTATTCTTATAATGTGGTTACCTCATATTTTGTAATTCTTATCCCTTCAGTTCTCTCTCCCAGGTTCGATCGTTGATAACTTATTTCATTTTGCAAGAAATAGTTTCATAAGCTTTATAAAAGTAGCAACCTCTCACCCTACACTTTTTTCATGTTAAAAGTATTTATGATGTAGTAAGTACAACCAGTGCAAAACATTAATATGAAAGTTGGAAACTAATTTGACTATGAAGTTAAAAAGATATGTCCATTTCAAGCAAACTGTATATTCAGACCTATGTCAATTCATACTACTTTAATCTCAGTAGATTTAAGGGAAAAACAGGCAGTTTATTTTTCGTATTACGAAAGCAGAGGGAGATCTCCACACATAATAGCTCGCTTGTTCTTTTCCCTCCAAATTAACCATTAGTACAAGAAGCTTTGACCTAAATGGACCGCCTTTCTTGTTCTGTATTTCAACTCAATGTAATAAAAGTTACTTGTAGACACAGAACACCTGAAAGAACTTAATATTTAAGAAGAATTTTCACATTATAACTTGTCCCCAAAGAATGAAACAAGAGTGAGAAATTTTTTTAAAACCTTACTCAAAATCTGACATCAATTTATACGGTTATGCAGTCAGGAGACAAACTAAAAAAGAGAAAAAGAATATTAATTTTATATAAAAGGGTAAATTGATAAACATACGAAGGAAATGTGGGAAGTAATAAATGAATTCAAGAGATGGTTTGATATGCTAATGGAGCAGGAGGGAAGGGAAAATGAAGGTTGGAATAACTACTCAAGACTAAAAAGTAACAGAAATCAAGAGCTTCTTTTAACTTTTCAATAGTTCCTTTCATCTTCAGCAGTGCCTTGAGAATGCCCAATTTATTGTCTTAGACTGTGTGTGATAGATTGCTCCTTCTTTTGCATAAAGTTCAAAAGGGTATATCAGATGCTCAGTGCCCAATTTATTGTCTTAGACTGTGTGTGATAGATTGCTCCTTCTTTTGCATAAAGTTCAAAAGGGTATGTCAGATGCTCAGTGTACTGGCTTATGCTTGTTTCATAAAAGTGTCTTTAATCAAAATAATTTTTCTGTCCATCTACTACAAGGCTGAGAAACTACTGACTGATTAGTTTCACTTTATTGGTTTAATTTTATTATTGTTAATCTACTCTTGTGATTTAACATGCTAAATACATACAAAACTTGCAGACCTATTTGATATTGTATCAAAAGCAGTAAAGGGGGGCATGTTTCTGAGCTTTTTTCCCACAGGAATCACGAGGCAGAGGAATATGTGTACAGGAAATCTTAAGTCAGTATTACATGCTGATAGCTGAGTGTGGCCTGTGTTTGCTGTGGAATAGCAACTCCTTTGATTATTTGTGTAGTCACTTATAGATCAAGACTGTGTGTGAGTTAGTTTAACCCACTCTCAAAACAGAGGATATCTGTAGTAGTACACTTCAGTATAATTTATTTTGGGGGGCGGTGGTGAAAGTGTAAATTCTTATTTTTCAAGCCTGCTAGCAAAAAAAAAAATAGTGGGGGGAAGGATTAAAAAAAGGAAAACAAAAATAAAATATATAAGTTAATTGTTTTCTTTTGCTCCCTCATCAAAATCAACCTTTACTCCAACCAGGCTCTTAAATCAGTCCCACCCAAGGATTGTGCATTTGGGTAAGGCTTAGCAGTGTCTCATTCGACAGACAAATATAAAATGTGTCTTTTTGCAAAATGTATGCAAACAACTTGCTGACACCCAAATGAAAGGGGTTTTGTTGTTTTTTGGGTTTGTTTGTTTTTAAGAGTCCACAAGTTTTGTGTATTCTGAATTTCCTCCAGAAAAATTAATTGTGATGAAAACAGACTCTCCTCTTTGGTTTACCAGAAAAACTTCTCTGGGTGCCAGGAGGCCTTTGAAATCTAGATCTCATATTTCTCAGAACAAACTGGGACTGGCCCTCTGCCCTTTGGGTGAAAGATTCCTGGTTTCCAAGACAGAGTGATGCACTGGTACTGCCTACTGTTTCCTGTTTGGATATGGATTGGTTTAACTGTTGCCCTGGTTAAGGATAGTCCATCATTATATGATTTATTAATACATAGGGGATTTGTTTTGACAACCTAGAGAACTTCATTAGCGTAGCAAGAGTGATGATTTGAGGAATATGATTTCCATCCCATCCCTCTGGTATCTTGTCTACATTTCACAGTTCCATCTGATTGGCATCTGCACTCCTGATAATTTATTAACTTTTTTGAGAAGATGGGGGAGATCATACAGGCTAATCCTGCAGATGTTGAAGAGCAGTTTCAGAAACAGTTTCTCAAGGTGATTGGGGTACATCAGTCAGCCAGAGCATCTTCCAGCCTGTCAAGAGAGCTGTAGCAGATCCCAGCTTCCGTTGTAGCAAAATCCACAGAGGAAGGAGCAAGTCTCTGTTCTTTTCTAATATAATCTATCAAAATCGGGGTCTGAAATCCCTTACTAGGACTGTTAACAGTAGAGGAGACCCAACTGTTAGTACATTTACTCGGCAACATCACATATATCAGAAAAGAGAGAAAAGGGGAGTGAACATGGGAAAACCCTGCCCGTGGACTGTTCTGCCGTAGCTATGCCAAATGACCTGTTTTCCTTCAATAATTTTGCTCTATCAGTCAGCTCTCTTTGCGTGTATTTGGTAACTCTTTTAATACTATGGGCTTAGATTGGCAGTTATTTACATTTTTCCCTGACCCAGCCATTCCAAACTTTTAATGGCCTGATCCACTAGTTAGATATTCCTTTTTCCTGGCTGGGATATTTACACTCTCCTGGACCCTCTTTTTGAAACTCAACCAACAAGTTCTTTGAGCTGTCTTTCTTAGAGACAGCACTTCTAGCAACTTACTCAAGCAATAGAGCAAGTGAACAGCAAATTTTGATAACAAACCATTTTTATATGGTCTTTATTAAGAAGAGATCTATTGTCATACCTCCCCAAACAAGATTTTTACCAGCCTGGGAAAACTCTGTTTCAAGTTTTCATTTAAAGGAATTTATTCCTTTGTGTTTTTTCTACATATCATGACTGTCCAGCTGAGAGTAAGCTTCAGTCTCTTAAAGTCCTAAGAACCATATCATTGTGATTCTCTAGCAAAGCTTTTTTTAAAGTTTCAAATTTATTGAAACTTTTGGCAGTACGTTTAAAGCTTTAAACAGTAGGCACCCAGACCTTACCAACATATGCTTCAGATTGCATTAAGACTTCTTACTCCTTCTGCCTCCTCTCTGGCAGCATTGGTTGCATGTTGTGCAGGAGGTCATACCTCTGTAAACTGTAGGTCAGCTGCTTTCAGCCCATATTCTTGATTTGGCCAAACTGTCTTATGGTCCTTACCAGAGGATGCCATTACTTCTCTCCTTGAGTAAGGGAATGGTAAAGAGTTGCCTGCAGTGGACCCATATGAAAAAATAAAGATGCTTCCTGACTTGACAGTGACTTTATAGGAATTATTCTGTCCACCTTTATTCCACAACACTTTCTCCTGCCACTATGAGATGGTTTACTGGGCAGTACCTTTGGTGAAGGACCCTAATAGTCACTGTGACACATTTGTACTGAGCAGTGTAGTGTCAGGCAACAGAGAGTGTAAGTAAAGCTGCCAGTTGATATAAGAAAAAAATGGTTTAAAATGCTAGGCTTCTGTGCAATTGGTATGCATGTTTACCACGTGCAAACGTTTAAAATAAATCACGAAAAGCTGTTATTGTTAAATAACCTTCCTTTGTGTGATGAAATGAGCCAGTATCATTCTGCATCTGCCAGGAACTCAGTAATTTTTAATTTTTTAATATGTGTTAAAACTGCAGCATGAGTAAGATTGTTTTCTCATGGTTCCAGTTAAAAATTCAGAAAAGAAAATATTGACATAGATGGCACAATTATTATGAATTTTTGCCAAAATGTAATTATGAGAGCTAGCATAGAAATTACCTAGTTCAGACTCTACAGAGTATACTGTGGAGTGAACTGATAGAAAGTAATTGGTAAGAGAGATTAAGGAATTATCAGTATTGTAAATTATGAATAATAACTTTTACATTGCAGTGTTTTCTAAACCTGATTTTTTAAATAAGCAGCTTTTTAGTTGATACAATGCCAACTGATTTTAATATAGAAATCTTCTATATTAAATCTTTAATATAGAATCTTCTTTTCTATTCTTCTTTTTTATTATCGATTAGAATCAAAGCATTTCGAACCCTCCAAGAAGCTCTCAAGTGCAACTATGAGCACTGGCAAATATGGGAGAACTATCTTCTCACCAGTACAGATATTGGAGAGTTTTCAGAAGCAATTAAAGCTTATCACCGGCTCATGGACTTAAGAGAAAAGTACAAGGATACACAGGTGGGGAAGCTTTCATGCTAAATCATCCTATATGTTCATTAATTTTTCTTGTGAGACAGAGAGAGATTTCTGCTGATAATGGTATCAGTAATGATAGTACACATACCAGTGAAGTTATGTAGGCAAGCCATTTAATTTTTTGAGATCTGGACTGTAAGACTAAGTATTTAAAATAAAAATGGACAAAAAGTAAAACTTTTTTATCCAGATTGCCTCAGACTTTGTGGAAGGACAAATATGAGCCTTGCAGTTTTAAGATCTATTCTTAAATAAAACACAATGCATAACCCCATCTTTCCATATTGTTCCTGCATATCTTAGTATCAGAAATAATACAAATTATTTAGTTTAAAGAAAGGTAAGCCTTTCCCATGTGTTTGAAAATTCCACAAATAAGACTTTGAAAGTGAATTATGTTTCATAGATTGAATGCATTATAGTCAGAACATTGATTCTTGATAATTGGAACAAAGAAGAATAAAGGAGGTATTTTGCTCACCTTTCAGTGTAGTTCAGTTAAGTTCAGTTAACTTCTGTGTTTGTACATGTACACTCTGGATAAAATCCAGAGAGCCTCCCAGCTTCAGCTAGGATGTTACATTGCCTAAAACCAGGTCCTGATCCAAGCAGGGTTCTGTATACTCAGTGAAAATAGCAAGGTGAATCTAAAAAGCAAGCCAAAGAATCCCGTAAGCAGAGTAGTGAAACACCTCCAAAAGCCTTTGCAGAATTAATGGATCTGGTTGAACAGCTTATGAGCTCTTAGGGAGTTTGTGTGTAGTACCAGGGTAAGAGGACCCAGCTGCTGCTGGTCATTGATACCAGGAGTATGTTTCTTCTTATCCCACAAAATGATTAAAAGTAGCTTTCCTGGATCTTGGGAGTTCAAGTCCAGTGATAAGGAGAGAGAACAGATAGAATTAGTTATGGTTGTGGAAACATCTTATTTGTTCATGGGGGGCAGGGATGTTAAAAACTTTTTTCAGATTACTTTTTAATAACAAATCGTATGTGAGTACAATACTTACTACTATAAAGACATCCATGCACAGGGTAACATTCTGAATGAATAAAATCTTTTGGGTTTGATATTGGCTGAACATTAAAAGGTATCAAACTCTCTTTGCACTAACAAGTATCTATGGAAAATAATCTTATTTATGGAAAAGATTAGTGTGTTTGGCAGCTACAGTATTGTGGTACTGGTGGGGCCTGCGTGTTTACTCATGGAACATCTTGTAGATGGCTGGCTTTTTTTAATGAATTTTTTTCTCAGTTGTTAATTTAAATAACATTTTTAGGGGTGATCTACTGTATTATTTTAGTCAGATTGACAGCTGACCAGGAATAGAACTTTCTACATGTATTTGTCCATTTTAGGTATTTTGAGATGATACAGAATCCTATTAGTGTGTTTTGTCAAATTTTATGTAGGATATTGTATTAAAATATTTGGGGATATTGCTAAAATATTTCTATTTTTGTTGTATAACTTTTTTCATCTTGTTCTCATACAACTTTTATCATTTTTACAGAAGTATATATATGCTATGTATCCTAATTTTTTTTTTGCATCCTAATTTTAACTTTGGCTTCTGATATGTAAAGTGCTTTATGGGTTTCATCATAACTTCTAATACAGTTTCCTCAATTAGAAGGATTTTACTAGTTGGCCAAGAAAAACCTCAGAGCCTGATTAAAGAATTTCAGAAAGGCTTTAATCAATAATCTTACAAGGAAGAGAAGAGTATTCCCATAGCAAAACAAAAAAAAAAAGCACATAAAACTAAAAGCTTCTGCTGAGATTGTTTACAAAGCTCACCATTAATTTCTGAGCCTCTCCCATTTGCCAGCTGGCCTGTTTTAAATAGAGATGCTCTATAACGCTCTTGTGCAATTGTATTTTAAAAAAGTAAAATCATGAACATGAGTAAGTGGAAGCATACACTTCTGTTGCCATGCAACATAGTATGATCTTCTCTCAGGTTATATTTAGTATTTGTAGTTGTCGTAGATTTTAATTGTTAGACTACTAAGATAGATGATATAGTGGTGAGAAGAAGGTAGGAATTTAAAAATCCAGAAAAATAGATATGCATGGGACTGGAAGAAACAAGTTGAGTCATTGATTCCAGTTCTTTGTGAAAACAGAAAGCCAATCACCAATCACTTTTAGCATAATTGTTGCAGAACACCCCTTGTGAGACTGAATGCATCAATTAAGAGTGTGCAATTGAATATATAATTTGAAATGTCCTTGGTTTGTGTAGTTACATCAGATTTTTTAATTTTATTTCAGCATAGTCTGAAGTCATATTCGTAAATCACTAATTTCTTCTAATAACAGTAAGGCATTCATATCTTCATCTGTGACAGGCCATTGCTGTCTTTTTGTGCCAGACTTCTGAGTATAGAATGTAGCTTTGGGAAATTTTGCTTCTAAGCTATTCTAGTTATTTAACGATGTCATCCTTGTGGCAAAGGTCTGAGATCAGGACATCATGAGGCTTGAAGATATGTATGTACAGATTCTGCAGACAGAATTGTACAAGGAAAAGCTGAAGGGCTCTTTATAAATGAACAACAATGCAATAAAATATTACAGCAAAGGACATACTTTCAAAAGTCTCAGTTTCCTAGTATACCCCTTAAATGTTATAAGCATGCTTTTTTACCTTCCTTCCTTACTGGTTCTTAAAATTCTTCGCATTTCCATATTCCTTTTAATGTTCATGAACCGACTGAGAAATATACCTTGAAAACCTGTAATATAGGTGTGATGTAATAAAAGGTAAAGGCTCACTGAATTATCTGTAGTTTCAGCTAGTAGATCAGTCACTAAAAAGGACCTGAGGAGAAAGCCTTACCTGTTGTAATCATCAATTTAGCTTCTGAATTATTAGTCTGAGGTGGTAAATATACCTGAAAGATTTCTGCAACTGCTAATCACACTACTTTGCACCACATGCGTGTTTATGGAAGCAAGCAATCTTTTTTACTTGGAAAGCTGCAGGTCTGTGAATAACAAAGTTATTTCGTGGGTGGAAAAGCTGTTTTGCTACATTGCTTTCAGAAACCAGATCCTCATCCTGTGCTGTCAAAGAATATGAATTCAGAAGTATGGACAAATGGTTCCTCCATGCAATTCTGTGCTCTTGAGAATCTGGCAAAGTTTTTCTGTTACCCTTTCCATCAAATATCATCCTCATTTCAGCGGTTCGTATTGCCAGACTGTTTCTAATAAAAGACTGCAAGAGCATGTTCCAAGGGGATGTTGAGGAGCAAGGGTAGGAATTAATACTTTCTGGAGCTCTCTTTCTTTTAACTAGCTCACTAATGACAATTGTCTTTATTTTAAAGCTTTAATTTGGGAGGGGCATAGGGAGAGCTCATAGACTGCAGATTTGTCATTTTGGATCTGGTATCCGAGGGTTCTCTTCTTACTTGAGCACTGTCAAGTTTGATTAGAATCATAGAATCATAGTATTAGTGAAGCTTCTAAAAAAGGTTTGACCAAGTGAATTTTTTTATGAAAGGTGCTGTTTGGAGAACAGTTGTGGAAGGAGATTAACTGATAGCAATCACAGCATTTTAAAATTATTGGGTTTGTTTCTAAGGTTTTGCCCAATGGTGGGCATTTTTTCAGTTTTTAGTAAACACGCATTATTCGCAAAAGCAAAGGAGAAGCAGGAATGCAGATGGTGTGATGTCATACTAAACACAAACTCTCTGCACAGTGGTCGTACAGACCCCAGTTCATTAAAAGAGGCTTTTTAAAAAAAAAAAAAAAAAAAGCTCTACTGCTTGTGTGGTAACCTGGGCAACAGAGCATTGCTTTAGTAGTTTAGTATGTATGGCAGTTTAAAATCTCTCAAAGATATAAATTAAAATTTAACACTTAAGACAACCGTCTAAAATGGAAAGCTCTGTTACACTGCTAATACTTTTTGATGATTAGCACAATTCACTTGCAATTTGAAATAGCTTTATTTAACAACTGGGCACAGCCAAGTAGCGTTAATGATTCATTACTGTTTAATGGACCCTTTAATTTGGGCTTTCACACTAGTTTTATTTTAACTGCTATAGTGCTAAAGCTTACATGATGAATTACAAAAAAAAGGAGAGAGATTATTATGATGAAAGTGTAAGCAAAGCCTGAACTCTGTGGGAATATAGGTAATTTTTCAGTTGCTAAATCCTACTGACTGAGGAAACCGGTTTTTTTTTCATGTGCAAACAAAATATCATTGGCTTTAAAACTCTTGATAACTGTACATGATATTCATGTGAACTAACTTTTTGGACTTTGAGTAACAATTTTATTAAACTGAGAAATTGATTGAGAAGTCATACATGTATGTATGAATCCTCAGAACCAGTTCTAGTTCCTTTTCAAAAGAGAACATACTTTAATGTTTCTTCTTTTATGTTTTTTTATTACAGTGCTGTAGTAATGGAAATTTCAATACTTGCTGGTATTTTTCTAGGAAATCATTACAGAAGACCTGATTCATTTAATGCTGGGTTTTAGTCCCTTAGATTCCAAACCATGAATGCAATATGAATTTCAGAACTTTTTGACTATTAATAGTTGATCATATTTTCTATTATCTTAAGTGAAAATCCGAGCTCTTTATCAGAAAAGAAAAGAAAGAACAGTGTCATATCATTTTATAAGGGCTACGCTGTTACGGTTTGGGGGGGGAGGGGGCAGCTGTTTAGCTGATGTTCAGATGCTATTATGATTTCATATTGATTCTGAAAAGATACCAGGGAGATGTATAATTTTTTTCACTTTTTCTGTTACATAGATTTATTTCATAACATCATTGGCCATTTTGATTTATTGGGGGGGTTTTGCCAAAGATTTCTGATATATTATCTGATAAAACTGAGTAATTAATTCTTGGGATGCTTATTAATTGAGCCATTCTATAGAAGAAAAGTTGTTTTAGGAAAATGACATATCACAAATACTAAATTGTGTATGTTTTTAGTTTAAGTGTAATATACTTTGATACTGTCATAATTTTTGCATTACTTTCTGCTAGTGAACTACATCTTGGTTTATGAGGATGCACCTCTTCTACTTTTACTAGAGTAGTGGTATATTTGTGTGGTTTGGTGCTATTCACAGATCATCTTTGAAATTGGTTGTATTACTGTCTTGATATTAATATTGCTATTAATGTGATTTCATTGTAAGTATTAATACCACATGGACAAAAATGTTGAAGCATTAAAGTTGCCAAATGATAGCCTCACAAGTTAGGAAGTACCAGCATGAAGGTGTTTGTATACCCTTTACTGGCCTATCTTGAATGCAAGCCTTATGAGACTTCCATTTTGGTTTTATTGTTATTTCTTCCCCAGTCTCTGTATCTCATGCACTACACAGAACAGGTAGTTCTCACTTAATAACCCACAGCTTTCCTGGGTTTTATTTTCTTCTAATTCACCATATGATCCAATGTCTTAATTTACATTTGCTGTTTCTCATTTTTATTGAGAAGGAACTGAGGCACAGCGAAACTGTTTTCTAGCATCCAGTTTGGGACACAAAGGCTCATGGGTTTTTTTCTGGGACGCTTGGTGTTACGTAGCATTTCGTATATGCAAAGCCCAGCTCCCATTGAGTTCACTAGCAGCTGCACGTGCTCAGCATTTCTGCAGGTCAGATCCCACGTTCTCAAGCCAGTGACTCAGAAAGTACCGCCATTACATGAGTATTGTAAAACGTTTGATTAAACTGACTTGACTAGTAATTCACCAGAAGTGCATTAAACACAGTTTCCCAAGGTAGCATTCAGTTGCCTTCCAGTCTCCATCTCATCCACTATACATCTTTCAGTTTCTGTGGGTAGTTAAAGAGAGGTCCTGTAAACAACAGTGTTTTCCGTTACCTGAATTAATCTGGTTCAGCCTGTTTACTGATCTTTTTATAATGGTATTATAAGGTGAAAATATATTTAGGATACTGTCACAATTTCCTGTACCATTCTCTTTCACGCTAGCCTGTCCCGGCAACCCAAATTTCTGTCTTAGCTCTTTGGCCTCTTTATCTCCACCAACCATAGAAACGTGGGTGAGGTTTAAATTAGTAAAACCAAAAATTACATATATCATTATATATACTGATGTTGATTTGAGTTGAAATAAAACCTCTTTCCTGCTGCTTTTTTAAGGTGCTAGCTATTCTGGTCAGAGCGGTAGTGGATGGTATGGCAGATCGCACTGGAGAGGTAGCAAGTGGATTGAAGGGGAAACTGCAAGAGCTCTTGGGCAGAGTGACTTCACGAGTGACAAATGATGGGGAGATCTGGAGACTTTATGCCCGACTTTATGGAAATGGACAGAATGATAGTGGTGAAGATATTGAAAAGGTAAATGTGTTGTGAGGTATACGTTTTTATGGATACACACTTCTGGTACAAACCTTCTGTTCTCTAACAAACTATAGTGCTATAGTAAGACATGCTCTTGTTCCAGACGTGTTTTGCTTCAGTGTTTCTATAAGATTATTTTGTGCTTTTCATGTTCCTACTGTACACGTTTTTATTATCTAACAGGAGCAAGATGGTTTACGTCAGTTTTTGTGGATTTTTAAAAAATATCTCTCTCTTATCAGTATTTCATTTTAAAACATCCTATCACAGTATATGTGCATTGTCTTGGATCTGTATTCTGAAACTTTTCTTGGCAGCAATCTAATGGCTATAATCTAATGGTGGTGGTTTGTTTTTTTTTTAATTGGAATCGTTGATTCTGAAGACAAGATGTTGCAGCTTCTTGAAAAAAGTGGTTCTTTGTGGCATCATAAGCCATCTATATTCTTCTTTGCAATCACTAAGGGAAAATGCATTTAAGATAGTCTTTACCACAATTGGAGTTCCCAGAGTAAAAGTGCTTCGTCCTTACTTAGCTTAAAATTGAATTAAATAATGCTATTTAATTCTTAATCTGTTGAACCATTGGTTTCTCTTTACCCGTCTCTGGTTTTGCTACGTTAACTTCCATCTCTTGTTCCTATCACTTCCCAGGTAATTGAGTTGATTGCATTTCCAAAATAACTACTCTATGCTGCTAGAAGTGCTTACTTTGTTATATGGTAAAGTGTGCTTTGCATTTGGTATTAACTTTCCAAAATTCAAATGGCCTTGCACACTCCAAAAATACTTATGGGTTATCAGATCTTCACTGAAGCTGAAAATACACAAGGTCAGCATTCAGTATGTGTTTCCTAATGGGGGTATGCCTTTGGCCTGGGCAAAAATGTCAGGCTGGAGGATTGCTTTTCGCTTGATGTCAAGCATATTGTGCAGATGGTTGGGCCTACAAATTGTATGCCTGTGGGGTTAAACTTATAATTATTTGGGCCTTGCTCATTGTCTTGCTCTTTACGCTTTGCCCTGTGAAATGCCTTGCTTAGTCATTGCCAGTGTCCATTATACCTCCAGTTCCTCCCTTTTTTCCTTCCCTATTTTTCTTTACAGCTGAACAATAAAAGGGATTTGGCCTATTTAGAATTCAGAAATACAGACACTGCAATATCCTGTAATATATCCTCAAATTCTTACTCAGACATGCAAAGTAGCAGAGGCCCTGTCTATACTATAAATGTAATCATTTCAGAATCTGGTTATATCACAGTATGTTTCACTAACCCAGTTAAAAACATGGTTTCAATTTGTAGAGCAGACAGGACTTTAACTGTGTTTCCTAATCAGACTGGTTATGGAACATGCTTATGGTCTAGCTTGCCCTGCAAAATGGAATGATGTTTATAAATACTTAAGGTATGCTTACATGTGTATCCAAGTATCATGGTATGATGGTACCGTAGATAGATCACGAAAGAGCAAAACTGCCTACAGCCACAGCATATGTTAATTTACAGTGTAAAAATTAATTTACAATACACTGGATAATTACTGGTAGCTTTTCTGATATCATATTATAAAGTAAAAACGTTAAAACCAGTGTTTATTGGCTTCACTGCCACAAGCACCGTCATGTGTCAGTCAGATATTAAGTGAATATAACTCTCTGTAGAAAAATTCCAGATGTATAATTGCAGTTTTCCCACCCACATTTATTATGCAAAAGGTCAATGAATTCTGAAAGGGCATTATTTACTGTATTGTGGCATCATAGGACAAAGAGATGGGAACAGATCTATCATAGTGTCATGTACCTCCTTACAAATGTAGGGTTTGACCTTTATTCCATAATATAATACCTTATTTAGTGCAGATTTAATTATATTTAACCAATTTTGTTTCTAACATTGCATTTGAAAGAACAACCTTGTATGTCTGGCTATTGTAAAGGGTGGGTGGGTTGGTTGGTTTTTTTACTTTTCTGCTCTTCTGCCTTATCTGATGCCATGAATCACTAGAGTCTACAGTTACAATTCACAACAGTGCTTTGTAAATTGCATCAAAGTCAGACAGGGTTTACAAGTTAGGAGTGTAAAACTATTGAAGTGTTGGGTTTGTGGGTTTTTTTCTTTAGCTTAGCATGTATTTACTTTTACGTATCCAACCTGCCACCTCATTCTTCACTCTTTCCTCTGCTGAATGCAGTCCAGTCCACCCCTTTCCCACTGAGGAATCTTTCCAACCTTCAAGTTTCCTGCTGTTCCATACCCAGGCTATGAAACCCTTCTGTTCCTTAAACTTTCCCCAGCTCATAACTGTTTCCTTCCAGGATAAATCCAGGTTCCAGAAGTGCAAACAAACAGTCTACAAGACCTTGAATTCTTTCCCCTCCCTGACATCTGTCAGCAAAACCCCCCTAATTTGCTGCTCTGACTCAGACACGTGCAGACTGAAATCAGACTGCTGTAAAAACTGTTCTCCTTCTCTTGGAAGTTCTTGCCTCTGCTGGCCAGAACTACTACCAACTACTACCAACTACTTAGGTTATTATGAAAAAAATTAATATGCTCTGGTTTGACTTAATACACCTTTACTTGCAATTTACAGCAGCATGAGCAGTTCAGTCGCCCATGCCATAGTGATTGGAACTCTGGTGAGAGACAGAAGGTAGAAGCTTCTGGGGTGATGACCCCCAGATTTAATCTGTATTTGTTCAGCAATCAGAAGTCTTTATTGTGCTCATGTACATGTACCGCACTGAAAGTTTTTTATTCCTTTATATGATATTTAAACTCTTCAAAAAGATAATTGAAGAGATGTCATTGAACCAAGCCATGTAACTTCTGGCATGTATTTGTTTTGTATTTCTGATGCTGTAGAAAGAAAACAAAACTCAAAAGCAAAAATTAATTTCTTCTGCTTATATTTTTCATGGTTTTTTTCTTAATGGGGCCCTCCTTCCGTATTGTTTACATTTATTTTTCCTGTTCACACTGAGAACCAGAGCAGTATGGCAGCTTATAGCTGTGTCTAAAATACATTATTCGCCAAGAACACATATACAGAAAGAAAGCTTTGATGTATTCAGTTATAAATTTTTTAGGTACAAAATTGTTGTTCAAACTGTGAGTACAAGTATTTTTCCCTTTTTCATGTGCATTTAATTATGATGACTTGGCAAACATGGGTCACATCCATCAGTCTAGGCAGATTTTTAAAAGATAAAAATTAGACACATGTTACTTTATATGCCTCTCATACTTGAGATGCAATATTGGTGAACAACATCTGTGTTACAGCTGGTGCTTACCATAGCAGAGAAGGACACTACTCCAGCTCACAGGAAATCAAGCATAGTAAAGATACATTAATTTTCTGGATTCAGCATTAATTTCATAGATACTTAAAACTAAATTAGTCTCCTAGTTTGTTTTCTTACATACTGATCTTTTTTTTTTTTCCCCTCCTTGCAGTCACTGCAGTGTCTCACTAAGGCACATAAATGTGAAATTCAATCAAGTGACTGGGAGAAAGATGTTTCTTCTTTTAAGGAAGTAGTGAAAGGAGCCATAGAGATTGCACATGGTATGTTCTACCTGAAAATAACTTTTATTATTCATGAAGACTGTAGCAAATATTTGTTAAGCTTAGTAACAAAATAATATTATACTTTACCCATTCTATTTATTCCTACTATTGGGAGTCCTCTAACAGAGAGCATCATCCTAATAGTGCACACACAAATATACTCCAAATGAGGCAGAAATTGTGTTAGGTGAGTCAGTAAACATATGACTGGTAAACATGGAATCAATTAATTTCATGGTCTAGCAATTTCATAATGCACGTGAAAATGCATCTATAGTTCATCTCAGTCCTCAAATCATCACATAAGGTTGATTGACTGTGCCAGTCAGGAGACAGACAAAACTTAGACTCGATAAGACTATTCACTGTGCTGTGATATTTATGTTTAAGAAGGATACATTTACCTGTTGGGTTTAGAGTTATCTTCTCAAAATTCCTTGGTATTCTTTTTCTTTGTATTTCTTTTGGGGGATATTACATTAAAAAATTGTCTATGGAAGGTATCAAGATTTTTAATTAAATGTTGTTGTCTAGAGATTATTGCTATAGAGGTAATGCTTTTTTGGTTTGGGGTCCTTTTCTTCTGTGTTTGGATTCTAGTGACTATAAAATGCAGCAAGAACAAATCTAATCATCAGGAAGCTTTGCAGATACTTTCTTCAGCTCGGCTCAACTTACGTGGCTTGTCATCCAAAGCAAAGGTAGGAATGTTTGAAAGGTAGGAATTTTTGTTTGAGAGCTAGGAATCTTTGTTCTGTTGCCAGAAACCATTTCTCTGTTTTGAGTCATTTATAGATTAAATAATACCTGCCTGTCCCAGTGCATCATCAGATGGATATTCACCTCTACGCTGTTAAGGATTCCAGTTTTAAGTAGACTTTTATTTCCTTTCTTCCTGCTAGGCTTTGACTGAAATAAACCTACTACTCTAAAATGTCAATGCTATCTCTTAGACTAAGTTAGTATTTTACTTAAAATGTTGGGCAGACAGATTCGAATGTTTGGAAGAAATCGGTCATTTCAAAGACCTGATCCTTATGTGACTAGTCATGGGGGAAGCAGGGCAGTCTCAGAAAGAATGGATGTAAACCTGCAGAAAGGACCAAAATGTGTCAGGACTACTTTGCATCACGTGAAGTGTTTTAAAAACAGGGTTATCTATTAAAAGAGAGAACTAATTTTTAATAAGGTTTTCATGGATACCCTACCATTAATATTCAGATATTAATTCATTGGAAAATGTCATCATGTTTGAATCATATGTTTGGTTTTTGGAGCTGTGCCTCCATAGCCAGGCACCCAAAGAGCCCAGTCTGTTCTTGCACCATTATTATCCTAATTTTACCCTTCATCTTACAACATGAGACACAGCCATTGTTTAACTGAGGACTGATCTGGAATACGTTTTCATTCAAATTACACTTAATATCTTAAAGAAGTATTCTTCCTGGCTGTGTGTGGGGTTTAGTAAATGTGAATTACAGAGCATAAGTTTTAAAACATGTGTGCTTGTGTTACAAAGTGTTGATCCGTCATCAGTGTGCTAAACTTGGCTCGCTCTCTTTTAAGACCTATAATTTTAAGGATAAAAGCCTAGGAAAGTTGTATAAGCAGACACAAGCTGGCTCCGTAACTGCTTTTAGATGCTGGCATACGTAAGTCTTTGGAATGTGGTAAAAAAAGCCACAACATGTATGTGTTGTTGTGATTCACGAAATGGTTTTAAAAAAAAAAAAGGTGTGTAGACTGAGTATGACTGTAGAGAAAGCAAGACTACTTGACATAAATGATATAAATATAAGTGCAGGTGGTTTATATTATGCAAGATCATGCGGTATCTGAAAGATTAAGAACAGGTGAGTCTAGTAAATTGTATTCTTAATTCCTGAAGGCACTAATTAAATGAACAACTCTATTATTGGCAGATAACGGTACCTCTAAGTTTTATGGCACTTCTGAGAAAACTGACATGTTAGAGATGGCGTGACCTCACTGGTTTTGCATACTTTCCAAGATGCCATCTTATTTTTAATTTGAAGTCATATTGAATTTCTAAAGTGTGTTGTGGTTTAAAAACTCAGTCATCTTCTGTAAGATCCTATGCACAAACAGTTTAGCACTGTTTATGCCTGTCCAAGCTTGACTGCAGCATCTCCTTTTGCTGCCTTGTGAATCAACATTAGTGTGGGTTTTTTTTCTTTTTTCTTTTAATAGAGAAAAGCACTTAAAAAAATGGGCAAAGAGCAGGCTCCTCAGGAGTTTACATTTCAGAAGGAATAAAGGAACAGTGAAAGTAACTTTTAAAAGATAAAATTTAAAAAAAAATTCAAAAATTTGGTAGTCAGGACATGCAATTGGAACAAATCAGTAGTTTTTGCACAGGTGAAACTTCTCAGACTTCTCACCTTTCCTGGGATCTCCATCTCTGACATTCCAGCTCCTGTGTTGTGTGGACTTGTGATGCACCCACTCTCTGCTGAAGGCTGCAACTCGAAAATGTATTGTTAATGGGCTCCTTTCTGTACAGAGCCTTCTGGGCAGTCACATGCTCTGGCAACTAGCATAGTGGGCTCTCTTCTGCTCCTTGCCCCCATGCATCATTTGGATCTGACAGGTGGGGTCTCCAAAAAGGAGAAAGGTCATGGAGCTGTATCGTAAATGCATGAAATGTACGTACTGTTGTGGGGAAACATGGGGCACAAAGCCCAAAGAATGATGGTGCATGAAACTTCCCCACGCTGCATCTAGTTGAATAGATCTCTTTAACTGTGTGAAAACAAACAAAAAAAATAAATAATTATACCACCCTGATTTATTTAGCTGTCTTAGCCAGAAAGAACCAAATTTTTCTGTCACATTCCCAGTGTGAGGTTTTTGGGCTGAAAGTCAGAAAAGTTTCTGTACTTGTAGCAGGAACATGTTCCTATTTTTGTGTAAGATGTTCCTTTGTTCAGTGACAGCACTGTTCTGAGGCACATTGAAGACCTTGGTTCAGGCCTTTTAAGTACATTTTTGTTTATATACGTATCTGTATTGTCCCATTATGTTTTGATGATATAATGATGTACAGATGTACGCCAGAGCAACTTTTGTTTTCTTGGTTTGTTTTTGTCTCTAAATGTAGGCTTTTCGTTTGTGTCAAATGAAGTGTGAATCACTCTCCCTTTACATAATAAAGGGGAAACATATGTTTGGGTTCCACCACCACCACCATATTTCTGTGGAGTGGTACCTCACACAGCCTTCATATTACTTGAGTCAAATAACAGGTCCTGGCCTTGCAATAGCAACACGTTCTGGTGCAGCATGCACAAAGCTCCAGTCAGAGCTTGCATATCTCAAGGCTTTAGACAAGTCAGTTAGCATTCCTCTCCCTTCATTTCCCTGTAAATACGTGAAGATTATGATTGCTCGTAAGTTAGCTGCTTTGTGTTTTTGTTAACGTCTGGAGGTCTTTAAGAACAAACTATTTTTATTACTCTGTAGTGTTTTGTTTTCTCTTGTGTAACTTAATTACACACAGATTAATGTCTCCACCCACGCATGTCTTGACACCAAATGTTAAAAGGTGTTTATTTGGGGTTTTGGAGAAAACAACACAACAGAATATAACACTGGGAAAAATGGCCGTTAAAATTCACTACTAATAATTTATCAGCAGGTGGGTTTGTAAACTGCAGTGACAGTATGTGAGATGCTCTTCTTATTTGAGTTTCAGGGTAAAGTCCTTCACTTTCGATGGGATCAGGAGTCAGCGTAGGCAGTCAAGTCAGAGCAGAAACCCAACATTCACAGGAGGATTCAGCCCCTTGGCAAAATATCAGGTGTGTGGCACAGACCACACGTCTATGTATGTGTGTGTGTATACATATGTACATACATATATATATTTGCCCCTTTTGTTTATTAGCCACAAAATGGACTTTTTAAAGAGAGAAATACCATCATAGGTACGAAAAATACGAAAGGCAGGATAGTGGTGATGAGCTTTCTGTATTCTGTCTCTATGCTGAAACAGAGAAACTGTATGTATATTTTAAAATAATGTATTTCTTTTTGTCACGCAGCAACTTTTTGTAGATGTAACAAGTAATGAGGTTCACAGTGAGATAGCTGATGAGGTGACAACTATGGACAACATGATTGCCAAACTTCAGGAACTGAGCAACCAGCTGAGAAACCAGTGCTGACATAAGGACTGGATTTCATGACAGGAAGACAATAATGACATGTTTCTTTTGCCACAGCTTTTGCTGATGAAATGGTAACAATCCTAATGCAATAACACTCTCAATAAACATTTTTCTGTACAGTGCTGTTCTTGTGGTCAGCTTTCTTCGGAGTTCAGGCTGGTTTTTTTAAGATTATCTGCTCTCACTGTCTTAAAGCTGCATGTTTTGGTTCCTCAGGCCCAGATTTTCTGGAACAGAGCTACTTGTATTTATAAGGCGATTATTGAGGATTAGTTCTGCCTGGCTGCATCACACCCAGGCGCCAGGCCTCTGCGGGATACCCCACCTATGTTGCAAGCCAGGGAGGAGGAGAGGTGTCAGGGCGGGAGGAGATGGACAAGCACTCCCAGAGGTGGGAGCTGGGCCCAGCCTATCACCCTCACCAGCAAGGCACACAGCCAATCGGAGGGTGCGTCTGTCTGCCGCTGGCCAATCAGAGGAGCTGTAAGGTTGGCCCGTCAGTGGTGGGAAGCTGAGGTGAGGGCAGGCTGTCATGGC
Source organism: Aptenodytes patagonicus (assembly GCF_965638725.1). Classification (NCBI taxonomy): domain Eukaryota; kingdom Metazoa; phylum Chordata; class Aves; order Sphenisciformes; family Spheniscidae; genus Aptenodytes; species Aptenodytes patagonicus. The sequence continues at coordinate 95,049,573 of NC_134951.1, forward strand.
GGGGAGCACCGTGGGCACCGGCGAGCTGCAGGCAGGGCCAGTGCCTGAGGTGGCTCACTAGGTCATCAGGCACCTTCCGATTTTAATTTGGTGTTAATTGCTTACAGGGGAGTAGGAGTGGGGTCCCGAGAGTAAGAATTTAGTCTTTTTTGTTATTCTTGTAATACAATCAAAGTAGCAGGATGTTTGCTGCATTAGGATTTACAAACAGTTATTACTTAAAGCAGTATTATTTTATTCAGAAATACATAACCTGTGTCCCATGGGCAATAGACTAGCACTTCATCTGGGCCTTTTACAGGCATGGGGATTTCCCCTCACTAAGGCAGCAGTAAAACTGCAGCCTAATCTAAAATACTTATACCTGATTAGACCTGAATAAGTTATTTTAATCTAGACTATTTTGTGTTGTTTCATTTTTAAGCATCTTTGCTACAGCTCTTCTTAAAATAGGATTTTTTCAGGGTTTTCGAGAAACCTATGCAAAATAGTTTCCTCACTCATCATGATTTCGGCTCTTTCTTCCGTATGAGAATGATGCAGTGTGCAAAATGTGGTCATCTACATTCTGGGTACGCACCATCTGTGGTACGGTCATTAAAACTATACCGTTACTAAATGGCAAGAATACTGTCCCTGAAGAGAAAGTCGGAAGGTAAAAGGAAACCAATTAATTAGATTTGAAGCAGCAGTAAAGGCGTGTTATTTTGGTGTGTGAAGGGGGAAACCATCTTGATGCCTTTGTAAAGCTTTGTATCCTTGTAAAGCTTCTTAGAATGGAGAATAAATTATTTGCTGCCGGTATTTTAACATGAGGTTCCCACAAAAATTATTGTCTTAACAAAGGGTTTACCTGCTAGTGAAGGAGAGCTGGCTCCAAAACACTTCTTCATTGAAGTGGCCCAGAAAGGGAGGAGGCATTAAAGTTTGTGCAGAGTGAATTTGCTGGAGATACTCCCATTTTGCTCCTATGTATAGTGGGGGGGCCCACCTGACTGAAGAAAACAGGCTGTGAGTTTTGCGACAGACTCCCACCACTACTACCTTTTTATAATTACATACTGATATGATTTACCTTATTCACAAAGGAAAAGGAAAAAATCTTTAAAACTATTATTTTGTTCCCAGCACTAAATTTTCTTGGGAAGAAAGGCTTTAGGTATGGAATCGTTTGGTGGCGGAAAAATCTCCCATTTTTCTTGTGATCTTATGGCAAATTTTAAACCAGAATTACATCCCACTATCAACTTGAAAACATGAGACTTGAATTCAGTTGTCTTGATTTAAAAGAAAATAATTTCCTTTGAGTCTACCTGAGACACTTTTATAACTGAAGTTTGGAGGTGCAGAACATGAAGCCGCGTTCATTTTTGTGTAATGGCTTCTGCCTAGCGTTTAATAACACTAGGTGGGAAGTTAACATTTCGTATAGAATACTAGAGAGGTCTGTGAGAAGGCCTTTATTTTCTTTTCCTTTTGATTTTTTTTCTTTTGAAAATCATTTTTGTTTCTTTGCCTAAGGTGGTCACATGAAAAAGTCATTCTGCTCTTCCAATGTCTCTTCCCTGCAGTAGTTCACATGTTTTCTCAGCACAGATTTTTTCCTTGTTTGAGCTTCCCTCTCTTAGCAGATGTGTGGAATATAAACAACTTTGTCTTTTGCCTAATACAGGGAAAGCCTACTATCCACAGACAGTGTGTTCCTCAAGAGTGGTATGGCTAGTGTTATGACAGCACACCAGTTTTACTATCATAATTAATGTAATAGAGGGGAAATGCCTGCAGAGACTTAAAAATACACTATTTAGATACGTACAGACAATATACATGGTGTGGAGGATGGAGAGGCAGGAGCTGGCTCACTGTTCAGGAGACACTGGCTTTTCAAAACAGATAACCATCCCAGAAGATCTCAGCCACTTCATCCATGAGACTGAACACCTGATGTAAATCTCTTGCCAGGTATGTTCTTGCTTCCTCTTTCTTTCTATTAGTGGCATTTTCATCTTCCTCAGATACGAGGTGAGCCTATACTGTTTCTCTGGAGTTCATCACAGGGGCCTCTTAAAATTTTACGACACAAAAGTCACCTCAGTTTTGTATGGTACTCATTTTCTGTACTCATGCCAGCAGCATTTGGTTCAGCATAGCTCTAGGAGACCATTGTCATGAAGACAATGTTACTATAAAAGCTCTGGCTCTCAAAAAAACTTGCTAGTATGGAAAGAGGAAGGAACCTTTCCTAAACAGACTGCAGACTTTCCAGATCTCCATCTTACGGGGGAGCGTGTGTCTTCTCACATGGGGATGTTTTTCTCTCAAATCGCTTCCATGACAACTGCAGAATCCTTGAGGGTTTAGCAAAACTGGACAGTCCCCATGTAGTTGTCACACCTACAAATACCTCTGTAACATCTATGTTGTTTTCAAGTGCTCTATGTACAGCTATATGATAACGATTACTTAGTGTAGCATGGACTCAATTAAGCAATATTTAGCAGGAATGGCTTACAGTTCACAGTACAACTTCAGGTACTTCCAATCTTTTTTTTCTTTTTGACTTCAGAAGTATTAGGGATTAGCCATTTTGTCATCTATCTGCCATTAGAGCTAATTTGATGTGAAGTACAGGTAAAACAGATGAGTCTAGAATTTTTCAACTTCTACCTACCCAGACAGGGAAAGCAACTGTCTCAGGGTTTTGAAGATGAATATAAAGCCAGTAAACCTTGAAGGAAGTATGATGTATAGAAAAGAATTTATTTCCATGGCCTAAGAGGGTTTGTTTATATGTCTTTGACCTAATATGGTTCAACCTATGATGTATTTTCAGCCACTGGTGGTTAGAACCCAGGGAAGATTTCCTGATTCACCCGGAGGGCTGTGTCTACGCAGAGGAAGCATACACAGCCGGGTGTGGTGCTAAAAGGTTTTCTTGGGTTGGGACATTACTCATGAGCAGAAGTGAATGTTTTGAGGGCCAGTGAGGCCACACTGACTCAAGCAGGTCATCCCGAATAAATGCCAGTAAATGTTGTGTTCCACATCACATGGTCCTCGATGTTCCTTCCACCACACTGACTGGTACATTCAGAAAGGCAGGCAGCTCTCATCCCATCATTCATGCAGAGCTCTGTACTAAAAGTGCCTTGGAAAGAAATAAAGCTTAGAATAATTTTTCAGATATAAAAATGGTGTATGGCTTATATGCAAATACAGAGGATACATTTACAAGTTTAGCTTTCGGATATGCATGTACATTGGTTAAAACGACACCTCTAATTATTTTCAAAATAAATAAGGCAGAAAAAACCAGGTATTAATTTTACCCTGCTTTGGAGCAGTACTTCCCAAGAAGGTATAAAGTCACTGAAATTATTTTGACTTAGCTCTTCTGTTCAGTATTTCTGTCTCAATAGCAGTGACTGTATGAATGACAGTACAGATGGACATAATGTATTTCAGGGGATAAAAGGAAGCTAAAAAAACTCATGCTATTTGCAGAGTAATACAAATTAAAATAATATACAAGTATTTAACTTTTCTTCATCTGCATTCATGCAGAGCTCTGTACCAGAAGTGTGTACGAAATAGGGAAAAGGTAACAGCTGATAGTGTACAACTTGGGTTCTCTGAACTTAAAAATAAACTGGAATTTGATAGGAAAATCTTATTCTAAAGAGGAAAAAATTACCATCAACTGTATGGAGTTGTTGTCAATGTGATTACTCAAACTAAGTGCTTTGTGTTTCAAAAATTATTTCAAGACATTAATTTGATTATCTTTGTTTATAGTGTGTGTGTATATGTAAGGACATGTATACATATATGTATACATGTATAAACATGCACATATACATATATATAATCATGTGTGTGTTATAGAAAGAGTTGTTAATTCTGAAGGTGTAAGAGGTACATTTACAGGAAGGTACATCTCATGAAAGCATGAATTACAGAGACTGGAACACATGTCAGCCTCCTGTCTGTGCATTTCTAGTGTGCTTGCCACTAATTTAAGTGCTGACTGCAGGATTGATAGTCTTCCTTTTCAAAAATGACTAATTATTTTGGGCATACCGTTGAAGAAACATTTAAAGGCACCTGAGTTTAGAAGTGAATGTGCTAAGCGCTCTCAGAGAACCAGACAGAGCCTTTCCATCTCTCCCATGTTACTCATTCAAAGTCCCTATTTTCAAAGTCCTATTCAGATTTGACAAAGTTAGGCCTAAAAAATATCGGCCTGAACATGGATCATCTAAATTTGTTATTAACAGGCAATAACTACAGACTTTTTGAATGTTCACTGTAGTCCAGGGGGAAAAAAGTTTCGCTTTCATAATAAAATACCTTTAAACACTGTCTGCCTTAACTCTGAACTTCCTGCTCTCTTTGTTTCAACTCCATTTTCCAGAGAGCTTTTTATTGCTGGTCTACTAGTTAGGTTTAAAATATATAAACGTATATTTTAACATAGTTTTTTTCTTTTTTTTATTCACATAAGAGCTTTCCATTGATGTCTGCCATTACAAAACTGTGTTTTCATCCATTTATGAAGCATTTTAAATTCATGTAGTAGTAGAATTGACTTGTATTAGGGCTGAAGAGTGGAATTTTAGAAATTATTTTATTTTATCACAAAATTTTGATGGTTACCTTGAATTAAGACAGACATGGATAGCACTTACTTTTAGAAGTGCTTTAATTTGCATTTCTGAAAATGCTTTATGTACACAAGTGCATATAAAAGATGTGCCTATCCCCTGTTGAGAACTGCCAAACCAGTAACACCTTTTTTTGAGCTAAAAAGTCATAAGCAAATCGGGCCAGATGTAGGAAAGTCCATCCTGTACATTTTTCGTGATAGGTTTCAGAAATAAAACTGTGAAATGAGGTGAATTTCACAATGTGAATAGCAATAAAATATTTACTGTTAGCAAAAGCCATTGCAATACTGCAATACAGATAGTTTTTGCACTGTTCAGAAGTACTTATAAATAGATAGGTTTCAATCGACAAGTAGCTTATTCAGGCATGTGCTCAAATATAGTAGCTGCATTCATTAGACAAACATTTCTACTAATCCCTCAGCTACACTAATAAAAGAGTAATCCTTTATAGGCTGAATGTAGTAGCAGAGGGTTCTTTTTTTAACTATTAAGATCCTTCAAAGACCAAAGTCTAATAGGTATTAGTGACTATATTTGGTTTTCAGCAAATGAGTTGAAAATTGAAAACCCTTGGCAGCATGTTAAGTTAGAATTCCTTACTGAAAATGGAGACACCCTTACTCTTAGGAGCAGCTTATAATATATACTGTATCTTAAGTAGATTTGTTTCTGCTCTTTAAACAAACAAAACCCCCTGAGAACAGGAGTCTTGCTGGGCTTTTTTTTTTTTTTTTTTTTTTGGTACTATAGCATTTGCCCTTTCACTTGCTTCTTTCACACTTTTGATTTCATTGTTAAGGCAAGAAAAGTAAGTTTGTGATTCAGGCTGGCTGCTTCACTGAGCAAGGCAAGGATGCCGGGTAGGGACAAGACAAGTAAGCGAGTCACTGCCCTTCTGTACTGTGGTAGATAAAGGACCTATTACAAATTCAATCCACTAATACTGATCTAAACCTAAATTGGGTCTCTGCAAGAACAGGGTCGTTTGGGATCAAAAACCTGTGATAATTAACTCTGCTTTCTGTATAGAACTGTTTTGCAAGTTGACTTAAGTATGAAAGTCCATTTTTCTGTTTCCAGTTTACTCTGACCTGAATGTTTTCTCAGAACACACCAAGAACCTTTTAATCACCAGTGATGTCACATATCCCTTCTTCTCCATTTTTTTTTTTCCTATTTATTTTAAACCTCAGTGACCTGTGAGTCAACCACAACAGTTCTTGGCCAAAAATCAGTGTAATGAACCAGGCAAAGAAATACCAGCCAACAGCCATGCAATGGAAAACCAGGATTAACAGCATGAAAATCTTCAAAACTGCAAGTTAGCCTATTAATGACATCACTGCTGAAGTGAAGCAGCTAAATTTTGCAAGTCACATTTAGAAGTTAACCCCTACAATTCAGCTCTTTTCCACTGTCATCTCTAAATGAGCATCATATTCTTTCTGTGTTAAGCGCAATCATTCCATCCACCTCCAAGCCTCTTGTCCTGCTTAATTTTCAGTTTCTGCAAACCCACGGGGCTTTCTGCTTGCTGAAATGGTGATCCTGTAATCGTGGAAACCACCTTTGTGTTTCTCTCCGCAGCTTCCTTGGCATGGGGTTGGCTTGCCCATCTCTACGTGATCTCTCAGGTCTCTGCCAGTTTTGTGACCTTTGGTCCCTGGAAAAGCACCCCTGATTTTTATAGTCCTTTCTGTGCTTCTGCCCCATGGCAATTTCATTTTGTCCCTTTCCAGTAGCAGTGTCCCTTCCTCCCCTCCCTGTAATCTCTCTTCTCCACTTCTTTAAGGTTTCTCTGTGAGTTCTTGGTAGGCAAGATGCTAGGAAGGACCTTAAGGTTGCAATTAGTGTAGAGAGTAGTTAACAGCAACATGAAAAATGTAATTTGTAGTGAGATGAGAGCTACTTCAAGGAGTGGAAAAAGGACGTTTTCCCCTCCACTTTGGCTGAGCCCCTTGGGGATGAGACAGAGGGCAAGTACCTTTATGTTTAAGGGGGATAAAGAGCACCATAAGCCTTTGCCAGAAAACTGAGACTGTGGAGGAAGAACAGCAGCCCAGAGATGGTGATGATGGTCCCTGTGGAACTGCTGAAACAAGGAAAAAAAGATTAGCACTATTCATCAGGCAGGAAGGCACAAGTCTTTCCTTGAGCAGAGGATTGAGCAGTAAATAACCAGACCAAATTACTACATTGCCAGAGAGAGATGGCAGAACCAGCAGTAACAGATGCAGCTGGAGGGCAAAGGTAAGTCACAGCTTGGCAATAGCCCAAAATTAAAGGAACAAAACTGTAGGCACAAATGCCAGTGTACTGTAGGGCTTTTAACAGCCCATATGGTCTGAGTGATTGTGTCTGTTTGGGAACGCTCCAGCCATACCTACAATTTTTTTATTTGTTTTATTTGTAGCAGCCCATCTTGCACTGTTCTGTGTTTGCTATTGTCAATGCTATCACCTCCTATTTTTAGTGGCTTGTAATTTGACTGTAAATTCTATGGAGTCCTAAAACCAGGCGTAGTGAACACAGCCTCAGCCAGTCGGCGTTTTCTTGTTTGCAAGAGAAAAACAGGCAAGTAGTTTGCAAGCTTGACAAGCTGCTGGAACCAGATAATTTCTGTAATCTGTAACTACAAAACTAATTTACTGTCATGCTAAGCAGAGGGGGGGGTTTTGTAGCTGAAGTATGTCTTGCATTTGGTCTGTGCTCCACAAGGGCTTTTACTGCTGTAGTAATCTCTAAGAAAGCTGGTAGGCGAGCAAAGCAAGTTTAAAAGAATCAATACAGAGTAACTTACGCAGTTTCAAACAGAACTTCAAGTTGAGTCCCGTGTAAATTAATGGGGGAAGAAGAAAAAATAAGAAATGGACTATAGACACAATGTAAGAAGTGAGCTGCATAAAATGACATGAAACAGTGATAGTAGTGAGAACACGCAGTGTTGTGACACCATTCAGAGATGGCACAGGCAGTGAGATACTCGCTTCTGTCTGCACATGCTGCTTTACTGCATAAACAGTTGTCAGATATGATTTAGGTTCTGAGATGTTCCTAATCAGAACTATAGCAAACTTTTGGCAAACTATTAATCAGGAGGATTGACACTGAGGTCAGTAGGATTTTTCCAAGTTTCCTGAACATCTTGGAGAAAGATTCAATCTCCTGAGGTTAAGCCTTTGCTTATCCTGTTCCCTTGGCATCCTGTATCTATTATATTCTTATGAGTGCCTCACTCTCTTGGATAATACCAAGAGTTTTGTGCTTTGATTGCGTGACACCAACTACCTAACTTACCGCAGATGTTGCAAACCACTCTTATGTATATGTGTGCAAGGACACACAAATACACACACACACTTCTCTTGCCTGTAGTGGCCCTCTCTCCACCTCAAGGCAAAGCAAAGCAGTCTGGGATGTTCTGCTGCACAAGGTGACATGTCTGGGACGCTGTTTCTCAGCGTTTTATCCATCCTGCATGTGAATGTTCCCACCCGTTACTGCAGTGTTTGAGCACCGGCTGCGTAACATCACTGACTGTAATCAAGTCTCTTGTGGATATCATGGGATCTTTGGATTTCTGCTCTTTCAAGCATTCTGCTTGAGGCAAAATTTAAGAGTTTTTGGATAAGGTTTTATTATTTCCATGAGGTTTAACCTAGTGAAAGAAATGTCAGTTTTGTGAATGTCACTCTTACCATGGTGGGGTAGGTTGGTTGGTTTGGTTGGTTTTAAGAGAAAGGGTTGCAATTTTTTTCTAAATGCAGTTGAATCCTATGTTGTTTCACTGGCAATGCTTCCAGCTGAGTGGTCGGTTTGATGCTGAACATGGAGGCTTAGGGAGCTGGGCCAAAGGACCTTGGAAGGAGATGACAAATTTGTTTCTTAAAACTGTAAATATATATAAAATTCCTTTGCGTGTTTAGATCTTTTCCGGACATTTTCTCATACATTCATACTATAAATTATTTTGCACATTGCAAATTTTTTTTTCACGAGTCTACTTCCTTGTGAAAGTATTGGAAAGGCAGTGAAGGTAGCTTGCTGTGACAACAGTGAACACAAGTAGTATATGTTGTCACACACTGCCTGCACGTGTTTTGGATCACGGCAGATATGTCCACCTTCCAAGACATAAATCCAAAGGAAAACCTGATATCCTCCCTGATGCTGCTTCTTGCTGTAATGACATTTCTACAACAAGGTTCTGCATCAGTGAAAACAAATGGGTTTTACATTATGGGATGGCAAGGTAATATCTATGCAGAAAAGCAATTGCATTTGAGTGGTTTTAAGGATTCGTGCTTTGATTTATTGTCGCTGAAATTTAATCTAGGAGTTTTTTCCCTCTGGACTTTGTCTGCGAGAGTTCTAGTGAAAATATTGCATCAGCACTTCAGGAATGGAGCAGCAGTGTTATTCTGATCTGTCAAATGCAGAGGCCGTGAACTTCCCCTGAGAAACCCAGTGAAACAGCCTTTCTACTCACTTCAGGACTGGTAGTGTAAAGAATACTTCCTAAACTGGGGCCCCTACAGTAGCCCTCACAACTTGTTCTATATAGGAGCCTGACTTGTTTGCATATTCTTGTTGGATGCAGTGGAGGAAAGTTACTCGTGTGTGTGTAGATTTATCAGGGTGGATACCAGCACACTAGTAAGAGCAGCGTCCCCGAAAAAGCAGTGACTCGTCGAACTTACCTGAGCATAATGTTATCAGACCTTAAATGTGCCTTTCTGCAAGCTTAACTGTGTTTAGCCATTGTGACTATTTCAAAACTTATTTGGAAAAATAATTAAAAAGTAGAGATTTAAGAGGAAGATATCTGAAATAATACTAGACATTTTAAATATATAAACATCCTCCCTGCAAGCATACATCTATTTGACAGAAGCTTAAAAATGACTTTGTCTTTAATGCTTGGCAAAATTGCATATGTGTGAGTGCATGTATGTGTGCGGTTTTTTGTGCCTTTTAAAAGTGAATGATGCTAATATGGCTTTATAATTTACCGTCCTGTTTGCACTTGATACCATCAGTGATCTCAGCACAACTCTGGAAATGGCGTTTATTTGTGGCAGAATGAGGGCATGGGTATAAATATTGTTTTGTAAATCTCTCTCCTAAATACTGACTGTATTGCAGCCATGGGATGGGAGGGTTTAAGAAATGGTATTTTGAAGATCTCGGAGCTCAGCTCTGTGCCAGGGGTTGGAAAGGATGATGTAGCAATGCTCTGACTAGGAATCCCAGTTAAGGGAGATTTGAATTACTCTTCTGAGTTGTCCTCATTTAAAAACAAAATCTAGTTAATATGCACAAACTCTCCTTGTCCCTATTTGTTTTTATTGCCCATAAAACAAAGGAGCAGCAAAACCTCCATGTGCTATTGTCAGAGGCATGCAAGGAACAAGATGACCACTCTACCAGGCATCAGTCTTTGCCTTCCAGCACCTGATGCTTGGCCCGAGAATGGCATCAAGCTGTAAGTGTCTGTTGTTGACAGCAGAGGACATGTACAAATGTTCTTGCTTTTGTTTGCGCCTTTCTCACTTGTGGCTTTTGCCACCAAATTCTCCTTTCTAAAGCCCCATAAAAGAGAGAAGACCACCCCTCAGGTTCCTATTGGTCTCTTCTCCTCCCTGGACTCAGAGAGGGGCCTTATAGGAGGGAATAACAGTTTTATCTGCAATCACACCAAGGGGGTCTTTGACACCCTGCTCCCTCCAGAGTCATGAGAAGGGAGCATGGGGAAGGCCCTCTGTGAGCTGTGCCAAGTTCTGCAGCCACCAGTTCTGTTGCCTCTTCCTTGCCTTAAGTCACCACCTCACACATTAACCTTCCCTGTTGCAACTCATTTCCAGCTGCCTTGTCTTCAGGATGCTCTTTGAGAGGCTCTGTACTTTCCCAGGACCCTCCTTTCTCCTGCAGCACAGCTCTTCTGGAGTCAGGCTCTCTCCAGCTCCCACTGTCCCAGCATGGTCCCTTAAGAGGAACCCACAGGGTTCACAGGCAGGGTTGGAGAGAAAGCCCCTGGTGGACTTGGCTTGTTAACCCTTGAGTCAGCAAAGGTAATTCAGATGGCTCAAGGAGGTGAATGGGAGCACAGAGACGTTTGATCCTTCCTCTTGGCTTCTCGCATATGAAAGGGAGATTGGGCTTGGTTTTTCTCCTAACAGTGTTAAGTGAGGTGTCCCTATCCCTTAAGAAAGGGATAATCAAGTAACTGGGTAGGAGGCAAAAATTTTCTTACGCGCTCATAAAATCTTAGAAGTGGCAAAATACAGCCGTTGTTTAGTTATTAAGGTTCAGGCAGCAAGCTGAGATCTCAGTCATGGCTGAGATCCCCAGATGGATGGGCACTACACACATCTCAAGCAGTCCCTGTTGCAAGGACTGACGTTTACAGTAAGGTCTGGTAGGATGTCAGCCTGCTCCATGCTGACACAGCAGAGCTCATGTCCATACATCCAAATACTTTTCTCTCCCAAACAACACTGGACCTGTCAACTGTTTATTGGGAACGGTCCCTGGCCCAATCTAATGTCCAAACTTGAACTGTGCCCATGTAATGCTTGGAAGAGAGTTAGCTGGCCTAAGCCAAAACCATGCCAGAGGCCATGCTACCAATTCAGCAAGATGGGTGACTGTAGTGGGTCTGTGCTCAGACACTATTAGTTTGACCAGTCTAGACATAGCTGAAGAATACAGTTCCTCTCCAGGAAAACCACAGCTCCAGGACTGCCAAATAGGCAGAGGAATAAGAACATCAGTTTCTAGCACATTCAGTTTATGTACAAATTACTGTGATTTTCTGTGAGGGGGTAGAGGAGATTTGAGGTAAGGCCTTGTAAAAGGCAAAGGACTTTGCAGGTGACCTTAGAGCCATTGGTTTTGGATATAGTTACACATATGGAAGATGTCCCAGAGGTGACCTTGGGGAGCTGACAAAGAGAAGCTTGTTGCCTTGGCAGAACAAATAAGCCACAGATGGAAGAACAAGCAGATAACAGCAGTCTTGACAAGAAAACATAAAAGAGGACAAGACTGAATTAAGCCAGTCTTGAAGGTCCTTAGTCTCTAAATGACTGATAAGGGAGAATAATTAAACAGGAAAGGGTAAAGAGATGGGAACCATAAAATAATCAAACTTGCTAGTGAGAGGCAACCACTAAAATTAATTACTTTCTTCTGCCCCAGAACAAGGATTTTAATCTTCTGCTTTCATTTAGGCAGCTCCTATCTCCACCTTAATGTTATTTTTATATATTACACTTTCCTGTGAATATAGCAGATGGTGAATATAGCAGATGTAACTTCTATATGAAGTCAAAGAAGCCTTTCACAGCTGCGCAGAACAAATACTAATGCCCAGAATATCTTTAGAGAAATATAACTGTAAAAGGGTTTAATTTGTAGGAAGAAATAGAAATCTGAAATTCATGCATGCCTGCAGTCCCCCACTTGCTACGTTCCAGCTACAGATGACAGCACCAGTGGGGCAGCCAGGCCATAGCAGCCGCCTTTGCAGAAAACCTGTAAATTTAACAGCAGCTGGACCCATCCTATGGCTGAATGGCAAGGGAAGGTGTAGCTGTTGTTTTCTGTAACCCTGTTTTATGGATCCCTGGTCATGGAGCGGGACCTTGTTGTGCTAGGCATGCTGTCACCACTTCAGTCAGTCTGTCCACATCCCTACACAGAATGGAAGAGATCTGCAATATTTGACCCTCTGGAATCTTTCCCTGGCTCCCCCTTGCCATCGGCGTACGTACTGACTGAGCTATATGAAAGGTGTTGGGAAATAAATCCCAGCCCCTAGACTAGCTGCGTCTAGTGGGGCACTTTCAACACTATTTGGAAGATTTCATTTTAACTGACCTTCAGGCATGACTTATTTTTGTGCTCTGGGTATTTTTAAGATGAGCCCAAAGGAACTCCTAAATAGCTCACTGGTGAGAGTGGAGGAGGACACATGCTGTTGCTGTTTCCAATAGCTCTGAAGGGTCTGGAAAGTCCCTGTGTGGAGTTTTCAGCTTTAAAGAGAATTTTCTAAATGCAGAAAGCCTGAGCCCATAAGTAATCTTTGTTGCCAAAACACTAAGAGTGAGGGAAAGAGATTTGTTTGAGGCATGTAGAACCTACCCTGTCCAATGTTGTACGGCTGATTGCACAGAGGGGTGAGACAACAGTGAGAATCGCTGTACTTCAGTGGGTGGTCCACACACGCTTGCAGGGCTACAAGGAGTTTGCGTGTGTTATTTGCAACCACACACCGGGGTGAACAACTGTATGGGGAGATAGAAAACGGTTGGCTTCCCACTTTAAGTATGGTGGTACTTGCAACTAAATGGGAGTGGAAAGAAACACAAACTATAGCCTGGGGATGCTACAGCAGGTTTTTGGTTAGACCAGGGTCCCTGCATCTCAGCTGAGAAGTGGCAGCTCCAGGCTGGAAGTGTGACTGAGCAGCTGCTTCTCTGCCCTGGCTGTGTGCGCCGCAGGTCATCTGCCCTTGATCTCTACTCGACTGGAACAGGGAGGCTGGGGAAGCTGCTCTTCACCTCTTCCCAGATGGTGTCTCTGGTGTTTCTGTGTGGCTGGCCATCCATGCCACATATCAAAAAGACACACAGGCTCACGAGTGCTGGATGTCTTCCGACAGCCTGCTCCCAGTGGGATTATGCTTGGAGCAATTGCATAAGGGAGGGCTACAAGACTGAATAGTTTGGATAGTCTCCAAGTCTGACTAGTCTCAAGCTAGTAAGCAAAATTAATATACCCTGCAAGTTACCCTCTTGGCTTGTTTCTTCCTGGAGAGCAAGGAAAGGAACTGAATTAGGGTTTTGTGCTGCAGGGACAGGGTATTTAAATGACATTTCTCCTCTCACTGGGATTGCAGGGGGTTAATCTTCCTTGGAGAAAAAGCAGCAGAAGAATAAAGGAAGACTTAGACTGCTGGGTAAAGAGATAACTGGTAGTGGCTACAGCCTAATTACTGTGTCTGCATAGCTAATTAACTTTTTTCCCCTTTTTTTCTGAAATGTTTTTGAGTAATCACTGCTATTACTTGTAAACAATCATTTTATAAGGTGTGAAATTCCTATACTGCTGTGTTTATCATGATTCATGACCTTACGCCCCAGGGGAAGGGTGTAGTCAGCTTGGCATAAGCAGTCCTGTGCCAAATGCAGGGTGGTTCATATTCAGAAATGTTATTTACAGAGCTACAAGGCGGGGAGGGGGGGGGCAGGAATCAGAGGATCAAGGTCCCAGATGGCCTGGAATGTGCAGGATCAGATATCTGCATTGGAGCCCTTACCCCCTTAATTCATGTTTCCCAGGATGCCTGACTCTTACAGATCATTTCTCTTCTCAGTGAACATGTGCCTACATATAGCTATTTTCATTCCAGTCATACCCCTTGTTTATGTCACTAACAGACCTCATCACATTTGACTTGTGTTATTTTTACATAATGACTAAATCAGTTGAGGACCATGGAATATGCAGTATACAAATTTTGAAATCAGCTTAAATGTATGCATCAACATGGTTTAAAAAATAGCGGAGGGACTTAGAGTAATGATGCTTGGGTGCCACAGAGTTTAGCTGGTGAGGGTTCGGGTGTTAATTAGCCATTTAGAATCATAGAATCACAGAATCATTTAGGTTGGGAAAGACCCTTAGGATCATTGAGTCCAACCATTAACCTAACACTGCCAAGTCCACCACTAAACCATGTCCCTAAGCACCATGTCTGCGCGTCTTTTAAATACCTCTAGGGATGGTGACTCAACCGCTGAGTTACAGACAAAGATTGATTAGGGAACGTATCAGTGAAGTTCACCAAAGATACTAAATTAAGAAAAGAATGAATGTCAAATAATTACAAAATGGCTTGATGAATGATCCGTAAACACTGAAGAGAGGTATGTATATATCATCTAAGAATCAGTAATTATCTGGGATTCAAGAGACCCATGTTAAAATCCCCTATCTAAACATCTCCATCAAATGCAAAATTGCATTTAATTGGAGTGATACCTGTCAGCTCTGCCCAGGACATGGAAACTTGCTCCTGGGGCAGAGCATTATGTGAAGCAGAGAATAGTTATGGCATACCAAGCTGGAAAAAATAAGCAGGTATTTCTTTCTTTAGAGGATGTTCGTTGTCTTCCCAACATCGGTGTTTCTCCTAGCTCCAGTCTGATGCTCGGTTACCTCCTGCATTCTGTTGTTGCTCCAGTCACATAAAACCTGGGTGGAGAGAACTGAAAATTAGATATGAAGAAGTTGTGACAAGACATATAAAGCAGATGCCATGGTAGGGGAATAAACTGGAAATGGTTCCAATGTCACAGAAAGTGAAGGAAGGAGGTAGCAAACTGAATCAACTTTTAAGGTGCAGAGAGAAAGATTATGGGGATTCTGTCCCTCTACTCTGCTCTGGTGAGACCCCACCTGGAGTACTGCGTCCAGCTCTGGAGCCCTCAGCATAAGAAAGACACGGACCTGTTGGAGCGGGTCCAGAAGAGGGCCACAAAAATGATCAGGGGGATGGAACACCTCTCCTGTGAAGAAAGGCTGAGAGTTGGGGTTGTTCAGCCTAGAGAAGAGAAGGCGTTGGGGAGACCTTATTGCAGCCTATCAGTACTTAAAGGGGACTTATAAAAAAGATGGCGGCAAACTTTTTAGCAGGGCCTGTTGTGACAGGACAAGGAGGAATGGCTTTAAACTAAAGGGGGGTAGATATAGACTAGATATAAGGAAGAAATTTTTTACGCTGAGGGTGGTGAAACACTGGCACAGGTTGCCCAGAGAGGTGGTGGATGCCCCATCCCTGGAAACATTCAAGGTCAGGTTGGACGAGGCTCTGAGCAACCTGATTTAGTTGAAGATGTCCCTGCCCACGGCAGGGGGGTTGGACTAGATGACCTTTAGAGGTCCCTTCCAACCCAAACTATTCTATGATTCTATGACTTTACTTAAGAAAGGGACGGGGGAAAAAAGAGGCTTTAAACAAAAGAGTAAAGGGAAAACGTTGATTTAAGTGGGACTTAAGAAGGGTAAAGAAAATATTATTCTACAGAAGTTTTAATCTGGCTACAGCTAAGAAGTGTTTTGCTGTCATCCTACTAACTGGGAACAATACAGACAAGGGACTAAACTAAGGAACCTGTTTTGATCTATATCTGTGTGACTGCAGCCCTTTACAAACTATATTTCCTTTGCAAAGACAGGATGAAAAAGTAAGAAAGGAGTAAGTGCAATCATGAGAGGCGCGAGAGAATGAATAAATCCTTCAAGCAATTGCTCTCCAGAGCAGTGGATGGATCTCTGTCCGTACCAATGTGCATATTTCACATATGGGACTGCTGCCACCTTCACCCTCCCTGTTTTCTGAGGCTTTTGAGCCAGAGCCCGGTAAGGCTTATGGTTGTTGGCCACTTGGTTTGAGGTGAACTTGGGTGGTTGTTTTTTTTTAAAGTCTGTAGCCTGCTTCCTGAAGCAGACCTGGAAAATGTAAACCAGTATAAATCCACACTAACAGACCACCAGGGAAGAAAGCTACTGAGCCTTACTTTTTCAGCCTGATGATACTGGGGAACCCAAAAGATTCAATTCCTTGACCCTGGCCAAAGTCTCTAGGTTGTTTTTGTGAATGCTGGTGCAATCACAATAGCAAAAGATTTCCAGGGTGTTGAGGGTATTTTGTGTGTGTGTATGTGTGTATGAAAGCCAGAATTTGATGGACAGATTATTACAGTTTTGTAACTTGCTTTAGTGTTTGAAGAGTGCCTACTGTCAAGAATACAGAGGGATTTTTGTGACTGAATTTCCTCCTCTCCCAAACAGAGAACTCCAAGAAGCAAAAAAAGTATACACACAACCCATGATTAAAAATACAATCACTAAAGATTTTGTATGCCTCATTTCTGACGTGACCAGCTATGAGATATCAAAATAGGCTTGGTTTTTTTAGCTGCATTTTCAAAATTTGCTCTCTGATAAAAAAAAAATCTCATTTCGGATGTTTTGGCATGCAAAACCATTGCTGAAAATTTAGGACAAAATATACTGCTGAAAAGAAAATTCTGAGTATCTTGACTTTTGGCTTTTTTTTTTTCCCTTCAAGTTCTGCTAAAGATTTACTTGTTAAAAATCAGGCATCACTTGTTGGCGAAGTAGGCAAGTAGCTTAAATTGTTCATTCTTTGTTGGTTTCAGTAGATTTGTGTCATGGTTTGGTTGTGTGAACATTCACTCAACTCTCATGTTGCGTGCTTCATACGTCACTATTTTATTTGTCTTCCTATTTACGGCAGTGAGACAATGTTTCTTGGTGAGTTAGGTACACAATTTATAGTTTAATAAAGAGAAGCACTTAGTGAAAAGAAAAAAAAAAAAATCCAGACTTGCACATGCCTACAGCACAGTGCTTTTCTTCAAAAATCCTGGAATAGGCATTTTGTTAAACAAGTAATTTTGTGGCAGCAGAACTAATGAAGCCTGGTTTCCTATGGTTTTTTGTCTCATGGGTGATTGACTTTCACTATCTAAGAGGATGTGAGCCCCAGGCAAAGCTTTTCCCATCATTGGGGTGTTTATATAAGGGCTTTCTCCCATGAGGCTTCTCTCATATCTTGAACTCACAACTGCAAGTTTTCTCAGAGCCAGGACTCTGATAGCATCTCTACCCATCTGTCTATTTTCAGGAAAAAAAGGAGGAGGAATTCAGCTATCTTTCACAATTCTACCAGTGTTAGAAGCTGGTTGGAAATATCATTAAGAAATTGTTGGAATGAATACACAGGTGAACACAAAAAGAATGATCACACAGGCTCCAATTTTGTAGGAAATTCTACTGAAAATAACTTGGGCATTTCAGGATGCAGTACTGCAGTGAAATCAGAGATATTTTGTGTGCTTGAAAACCCTGGTTCAAACTTTTTCCCATAAAAGAAGGCAAATTTGACGGTTTATTTCCTAATTTTCAATGATGTTATGTGCACAACAGCAGATGTGTAATACGTTTCCAAAATGGTGCTTTTGTCCTTTTCTTTTGGTGAGTCCACACAACTACTGCCATCAGCTGTTGATTAACTATGCTGTTTAATCCAGACTGCATTTGCAGTCCAGATTTGCATTTTGGAACAGAAGATTTCCATTTCGGCCCTACTATAAAAACCTGCACTGGTAAATGTTAAGCCTAATTTTTCAGTTTTCACAATTGCACACTCATTCATAATTGTGTAGGTAATTATCCAGTCAAATACAAAGTATCCACTACTATTTTTATAAGAATGTGGTTCTTCAGTGCAGTCCACTGAAACAACTTCTAGCACTTCGTGTATATATTTGGATAGTAAAGGCAAAGTCATAAAGAGATAGTCCTAGCGCAGCCAGGATATAGTAAAGCCTATATTAAAGTCAGTGAAGTGAAACTCCAGTGTGTATCCTTTGATGCTCTGCCTCAGTGATGCAATACAAATGTACATTTTAATGGTGCTTTTATAGTACTTGAACTCTTGGCTATATTGAAATGCAATTTTTCATTCTTGATGTTTCTGGAACATGTTGAGAGCATAATATCCATGTTTTTCATAGATCCCAGAGAGATCTCCCTCTAACTTTTCATTTGCCCACTCACAGCAAACCCTGTCTAGTTTGGGTGCTCTCACTAGACAGATTCTTAGGTTTGGACCTTATTTCTCCTGCTTAGAGTCTGAACTGCGGGAAATTTCCTGACTTTTTTTAAATGATCTGTATTTTTGTGAGAGGGTCCCATGCAATTTTAAGAACTGCTGGGGAAATAAGCCAATAATAGTATCTAGAACTTTTCAGTCGTCGATTTCCAGAGGCTTTAGAGAGGTATCATTAGCTCCATTTCACATGGAGTGACTTGCTCAGACCATCCAGCAAGTAAGAAACAGAACTAGAGTTAGGAGCTCTGACTTTTAAGTTGTGCCAAATCCATTCAGACACATGCTGCAGCTATCATGAGAGGAGGAGACATGTCACATGCTAGCAGTGAATAGTAGAGATTTTAACCTTTAGAAATAGCAATTATTTAACCTCTGTTGTTCACAAAACAAACTGACTGCCTAAAGAGTAGAAAGAACTGGAGATTTGCACCTTCTGACATTCAGACAGCTTGCACCAGTGGGCTAGCAAGGAGAAGCTTGTGTCTCTGCCTGGACTAGAGAGGAGGCATGCATGCATGGCTGAGTCAATCTTCACATGATTTCCTGTCTCACTCAATGGAAAAATACTTTTTTTTGGGTACAGAATGGGATTCTACTGTTTTCTACAGTATTCAGCTGTGATGGTGGCTGGGCTCTCAAGCTCTCATGAGAGAATTATCCGTCCTTTCCTTCTGTGCAGACACCTCATATTTCTTTAGATACCATCTGATCTAATGTTTTACTAGATAAGCCATCTGATGCTTAATCATAATCTAAACAAGCTTATTTTGTCCATGTGTATCACAGTAGGAACCTGGGCAGGACAGACCAAATTTGGAACTTCTGTCCTGGATTGTGCTGTCTTATCCGACTAGCCAGAGGTGGAGAAATACTTGTGCTACCCTTCCTACCTCCAATGCCTAGAATCACAGCTTTTCAGCAGCCAGAGGATGAACACATCTGATATTTTTCTTGCTTCTCTCACAGCCTTCCTTAGACAGAGAGAGAGGCAAGCAGCAGAGTAATAGCTTTACATAGCTTTACTCCTGCAAAAGGGGAGAAACAGCAATAAACTATGGTGGGGAAAGATGGGAAACTACAGATAGAGGAACTCAGTTCTGAAATATTTTGAAATGATCCTTTTTTGCTTATGACCTTCAGAATCTCGGTGGCACCCATTACGTAGCATGGTCACAGCACAGGAACTGAGATGTGAACTCCAAACAAACAGTAGAGAAGGGGGAGATGTGCTTACATCTGTTTTAAAGGAGAGCAGTGTAAACATTACACCGAAATCTTCCTGCTGAATTTTCTTAACAGCAGTGAAGAGTAAACCTGTGTAAGGAATGGTGCCCAACAACAGCTTTTGCTTTAAAATGATCCCATATTCCTAAAGCTGTGTACTATTGTTTTGTACTGGTAAACCATCTTCTGTGTGTACTCAATTATTTTTTTTTTCTCCACTAACAAGCCACACTGTAGGCCAAGGGAGATCAAGGTGAGGTTTTCATTTCATTCAGAGCTCTGGAATCCAGCCACTGGAACGTGTATCTTTTGAAGCTCTAATAATTAACATGCCTGCATTCCTTAAGCTGCAGCGCTCACCAGAATGTGCTTCCTGCAGAGCTGAATGAAGGTGAGGACATTGTCTGACCAGCAGGAAGAAAAGGATGGTGACCCTTCCTGGAAGGATTCCTGCTGTCTTTGGCGTGGCTGGAGGAGAAGATTCACCTGAGCTGGGGGTGGCCAGAAGGCTCTTGGCCCTTTTGCACATACAGGAGGTCTGTAGGATGTGACTCTGTCTCTTTAGTCCTCTTTTTTTAACCTATCTAAGAAGCAGGCTCTTTCCCACCCCAGGGCTCTGCTTACTGTAGAGATGCTCCGGTTCCTTGTTAATCCAAATTTGGAAGCTGATATAAGAGAACTCTGTTGACCTAAGAAAAAGTTGTGATTTCTAACAACTGGTCGAAGGATACGACTTCTTTTCCCAGACCCCTTCCTCCCTTGTGTGAAAGGAGGCCAAGTGAGGCCCTATCAGTGACTGGAAGACTGTCTTCTCTGAATCGGCTCCCAGATAAACAGAAATGACTTGGAAATGGCAAAGGGGAGTGTCAGTAGGTAATGTTTCACACACAATATGGCCTGAAATAAGCACCCAAGATCCTCCTCTGAAGTGCCAAGGAATCCATTGGGCCTGTCACTGTGGTGCAGTACTTGCTGACCTTCATTCACATGTGATGTCTCGGGGTCTGTAGTGTGACCATGACACACAGTTTATGTCATTTAGGGTTTTCTCAAGCTATGATCTCAGGAAGGTTATGAAGTCCACTCCCTGTCCCAAGGAAGGATCCGTTAAACCAACATCACTTGTCATAGCGATTTGTCTGATCTGTTCTTAAATACCACCCATAATGACCGCTCCAGACAAACTATCCAGTGTTTTATTTTCTTCTTTGTTAGAGGACTCTTTTCCCCAAATTTCTCGTACTGCAAATCAAGCATATTACTTCTCATCCTGTCCACACTGGACCTGAAAAACAGTTTGTTCCTTTTCTTTTTGCAGCCTTACACGCTGAAGATTGTTATCAAGTCTCCTCTCAATCCTTTTCTCTAAACAACTCCAGTTTATTCAGTCTTTCCTTCTACGTCAGGTTTTCTGGACCTCAGATTAATTTCCATTGCTCTCCTCAGGGCTATCTCCATTTGGCTCTATCTGTGAAGTGCAGTGTCCAAATGGGGCAGAGTACTTCAGCTGAGCTCTTTCCCATGCTGAGAAGGGGAAAGCATCTGGCCTTTCTATATGTTTCACAGTCCTACCAGCGTTTGCTATTCCAGCACTTAGGCCAACAACTATTCCTCAATTTAAGGGTAAAGCAGAAATCTCTAGCCTATAGTCAAAGCAAAGCAGGTATTCAAACACAACGCTTTGGTGTACCCCTGGCTCTGGGTGGACTGGTGGCTGAATCCACAGAGGGCTCTTATTTAGCTCCCCTTCTTTCTTTCCTCTCTGCTCGGAACGGGTGACAAGGTGTGGCTTGCCAAGGCAGACTGCCAACAGCTAAAATTTCCTATACAGCTGTAGAAATAAAGAACTATTGAGCATGCCTGGTCCCCACCACACCCTTTCCCTGGCTCTGTTTTGCCCTTTCTACCTGGAGTACCCTGCTCTGCCATCTGCACGTGCAGGGAGGCACACAGGGTGGCAGGGTACAATCCCTGTCTCTTCTCATGCCCATTTTCGGTTTTTTTTTTTTTTTTTTTTTTTTTTTTGAGGCAGACACAGATTCGGCAGGGTCAGACCTACGGCATATTTTGTGCTGCGTGGCTGGGGCCCACCTCCCTTGGTATGCTGGGCTTTTTTCTAGTATTTTAGGGAGATAAAAGCTTCTAGTTTGGCCGTTTCTATTTCACTCTCAGGTAATAGCAAAGGTGCCTCGTAAGTTCAGAAGGACTGGGTGGCACATCCCTACTCTGACACAAAGCTTAAGCCCTGCTTTTTTGCCTTTTTTTATTTAACGGAAAGTTGATGCTTTACTTCACTGATGTCCCTGGCAGAAGAAGGGAACAGGCAGTCCTGAAAACTACTTTAAAAGCACCTCATAGTTATATTGTGACCATGTCTGAAGCTGTGAATGCAGGGGCTCAGTCTTTCAAGATGCTGAGAGCACTCAGCTGCCTGGAGGTCAACAGAAGTTAAAGTCACTAAGCATTTCCTAGGAGGCTCTTACCACCCAGTAGGACAAGAACCAACTGAAATCAGTAAGTGACTGGCCTGGTTGCCTGCTTGTATTAAAACCAGTTGTATGAAACTGACACAGAGAGTAGGAGAAACTAAGAATTTAATCTGAAAAGGGGGGGGGAGTTTCATTACACTTGGATGTGGGTTTGGGGAGAGTGAATACAATCAGAAGCTATTTTTTCCCCGTTACTGATGGTGGGGTTTTTTTATCACCCAGCACAATCATGTATATGTTGCAGAATAAGAGTAACATACATGCCAAATCTAACAGAGCAGGCATTCCTAGCTGTGCAGAGAAAGGCAAGGTGGTTTTTTTTTCTTCATACAGTAGGAAAAGTTGGGTTTTTTCCTACCTTGCATAACTTAAGGAACAGCTGGATATATTTACTTTCAAACTTTTCAGTAAAATCTACCTTTCAGATGAGAATAAACATGAAAAATTTAAAGAGAATTTTCAGACAGCAGGCAGAGGAAATGTTGGGTTCTCAACCCTGACTAATGCTACTCTTGATAGGTTGTGCTTTCCGAAAATAAGGTAAAGACACTTGAGGAAATGATTCAATACGATTAATACTCTGCATTGCAAGAGATCTGTGTTATCTTGTCAGGATTGTCTCCCTACAAAGGGAGAGTAAAACAAAGGTATACTGTGTAGAGCAAAGAGTTTAGTTCAGACAGCGCATGAAAGGGAAGGCTAGAGAAACAGTAGCAGCACACTTTTACCCAGCATAGGCATACGCTCAGCTATTGCTCCTTGAGTGATTTGTCATGTCCTGACTCTGTGTCCAATTAAGTCAATGGCAAAACTCCTGAAGTAACAAACTGGTTTGTTGTAGGACCAGGTTCTTTATAGGTTTAAAAGGAAAAAAAAAATCTTTACATCCAAACTATCACGTTTATTTACTATAGAAGATTATCTTTAAAGTTTCTTAGCAATAAGCCCCAGTCCTGCTCAGAATCACAAAAGCTGTGGCTTGGCTGTACGTGGTGCTTCGCAATGCCAGAGGTAGCCACTCCTATGTCATCTTAACTAATTAAAAACACAGTGAAAGCGATTGAATGATCGCTTTTATAATGCTTTGACTGTCATGCTGTAGATGCTATCAGAGGCTTTAATTCCATAGCAATTGGTTGCAAATATCTAGTGATTGATGATGCAAATATGCCATGATTTACTCTCACCATGTGCTTCATTTAGGTACCTAATGTCAGTCTGTGGTACCATTCGCAGCCTTTGAAAAGCAGCTTTTATAACTAGTCTTCGCTTTAATGAAAACCAGAATTCTTTCAGGAACTGAACAATAAAATTATTAGGCGTTTGCTTTTCTAGCTGAACTTCCAGTGACAAAATATTTAAGGCATATATAGTACAATTGGTTTTCATCAGAGAGATGGGATGGATGATGTCAGGGTATAAAAAGTACATTATTCTTTATACATACAAATTTGTATTATGTAAGTAAACTTTTTAAAAAAATATATTGGGAGATCTTTCAGTCAAAACAAATATTTTGTCCTATGTGTTTACGGAATCTAAGAATCTGATCTTTCTGCCTTTGTATTTCAGATCTCTGTGGCTTGAACTTGATTTTCTAAGTTTCCATAGGACTGTCCAAATTGGTTAGCTATTAGAGCCATATTTTAAAGTTTATTTTTAATTTTTCTTGCAGTCTATCTAGTATTTATCAGTTCCAGGAAAAATCTTGACATAGAGGCTGGGTCATTTTTCAATTCAGTGTTTTTTTAGTGACTTTTTTCTCCTTATAGATACAGTATAATTCTATATTGTTTAGCTTGCAGATGAGAACTTCATTTACAAAAAAGAAGGTAGAAACACAGAATTCCAACAGCAAACCAAAGCCATAGCAATGTAACGAAATAATGTAAATATTATTGTGATGAAATTACTGCATGAGATTTTATGGCTTGTGTGATTAGCTGTCCAACCCTTCTTAGGAGGGAGGGCTGGAGACTAGTTGTGGGACCTGCTCACAGGACGTGGCATAGAGATGATGGCTCCTGGGCTGAAGTGCCTGGCTAAGTAGGAGGACTCCAGGTCTTCCCCTTCATCAGTGGGGGACGGGGAATGGCAGCAGTGGTTCTTGGGAGGCAGAGGCAATCTTTTGTGTGGAATTAGCCTGCAGCCTATATGGCATATATGGATGGCACCTGCAGGCAGCTGCTTGGAATGCAGCAGGCTGGGACTACACAAACACTTTTGTCTTAAAAAAAAAAAAAATTAAAAAAAATCTATCAATCACTGTATAGAAAATAGTTTTGTGAGCAGCAAAGCTACTGAGGCCTAATATATAGCTTTCTGTCTTATGGTTAGATTTTTGTCTGATCTACAGTGCAAATGCCAACCAAACCTGTTCCCAGAGCTGGGATACCCACAATGTTTTGCATTCCCTGATGTCTAATACTGTTGTCATTTTTCAGTGGAGCAGTAACAGAAGCTTCTCTTCAGTTCAGTTTAACAACCTTGTAGGAATTTAATATATTTCACATCCCTGTTCCTCTTAAAATGCGACTGAAATTGGCCATGTGCTTAGAAGTTATTAAGGGAAGACACATATCATGATTACACATTTTCAATATCTTAGGAAACTAGGCCAAGAATAATAATGATATCAGTTTGTTGAATAAAATATTGAATCACATCAGGATGTTTTTGCACACAAACTCTCCAGGTTTGGCAGGATCTCATTTGGAAAATGAATTATACATTATAGGGGTTCGCTGGAAAGTCAGTTGTCTGCAGATTCCTTAGTAGGACAGACCTCTATCTTCTGCTCTCCCCCATATGAAAGACAGGTGATGAACAAAGATATGCATTAAGTTCTTTAGATTGTAGGAAGTCAAAGGGGAAATGAGTTCAGATGGTTTATCTACTTTCAACATTATATAACAGAATAGGTCTAATGTCGGTCAGCCATGTCAGAGGGAGCTGATTTGTATTCACTATTTGTAAAATTAACTAAATGTGGATTTTGGAGTTTAACTTTAGGATCCTACTCCTTCAAACATTGAGTAAATCCTTAAAACAGTAAGTGATGCCTGCAGAGATGTTTAGCACATGCTCCACTTGAAGTATCTGTTGATTGCTGAAATAAGGCCCCTGATTATCTTTGGAAAAAGCTACTTGATTGATCTTTCAGGATAAAATCAAAGTTAAGCAATTAAAAAAATACTTTGAACTATCTTATAATGAATGCATAAAACCAGGGTTGCATCTGAAGTAGGCAAAAATATTTAGTAGTTTAAGTAGATCTTTTGGGGAAAGTTTTGTTTTGTTGCTTGATTATTCCGCCCCCCCCCCCCCCCCAAAAAAAAAAAAAAAAGTCAGGAAAATAAACAGTGGAGCAAACACTGAAAAATACGAGCATGTTTCCAAAATTATAAAATTTTTAAAATCTGAAAACAGTAGATTGGAGAATTCTTCCAATGTCTTAGTGGCACTCTGATCAGAAGTCAAAGAACTGGTAGGTTTTAAAGCCAGGAGGCATTAATATTCATCTCTTTCAGCTTTCCTTATAGGACAAACCATAGAATTTCACCCTGCAGTTCTTGGTTTGTGCCCAAAACATTTGAGCCAGGTGTGAAAAAAATTCAATATTGACACAGACCTGAAGTCGTGGAGAATTTACTGCATCCTTTCATAAGCTGTTTAACTGCTTAATTGCCTCACAGTAGAAATTTGTGTGCTTTACCATTTGAACGTATCTAAATTCATCTTCTAGCCATGGGATCTTGTTATGTCATTATGCACAGCATTAAAGCATCTGTTTTTATAATGTGAACACCAGTGCCTGCAATGAGGCAGGGATGTCTGCTCAGCAAAATGAGGTTAACACTGAAATGTGTGTCACAGCTCTGAGTGCGTGAACATTTTTCCCCAAGTTAGAGTATCTCATCAAGCACGGGAATGGGAAACCTGTTGAGTTACCAGCAACAGAGGTGAAAGACCAGGCAGTTTTAGTACCAATTACTAGCTTCCCGTGTGCCTCTCCTTAGTGGTAATATGTGACAGTGGTAATATGTGATAGTGGACAGACTGTGACTTGACATAGCCACCACACTGACACATAAGATGGCAGAGCTACATCTAAGAGGGAGAAAACACTGGTTCAGCTGTTTGTCTCGTTGTCTTTCCAGAGCTGAGAGTATGTTGCCTGACAGAGACAAATATTGTTCTGGTCACTTCTATCACCAGAAGCACAATCTGTCATTTTTTCTGAGGTCATGAAGGTAACTTGATTCTGCCTCTTCTATGTCTGGCAATACATTTTTACAAACACGCTTGATATTTCTTGTCTCCTTTCTAGCATACAGAATAAGCATAAATATGAAGGCTTAAGTGAGCAACATATTTTGATGGAAATTCTCTATCTAGAGAGAGGGAAAAGGCAGAAAACTATTAAAGAAATTGTTATAGTGACATTTTGATTTTGAAAGCTTAGGATAACTATAACAGAGGAAGTCAATGATCTTCAAATACTGCAGTTAAAGGTTTTGGGCACACAGAATTTATTATTTTCTTTGTGAAGCCTGCAATTGACTGGTGTCTAGTACTTTACCATTTTAATTTGTACTGTTTGTATGATAAACAGGAATGTAAGGTACTTTTCAGATTAGTTAAAAAAGCAGATTCTGTCCCCTAAAAGCATAGTTTCACAGATTTCCACCAAACACTCACAGAGATGTTCTTAAGCTTCTCTGAACATGAATGTTGACTAATATCAGTATTCAGTGAACACTGTTTGTCTTCCTTGTTCAGGCTAGTTCATTTCATGAACTGAATCATATTATAAATATCAGGAGAAGGGGCAGTTTTCAAAAGACAGAATATTCAAATTATATGCATCCTTTACCCTCACCTAATCCTTCCATCAAGCTCCAAGTACACGTATTCCTTTTCCTTTGTCTTAAATATTCTCATGAAAAGCAGTTAGTCTTTACAAAACAATTGCTATGTTTGTTTGGATTTTTTCATAGAGGTAGTGCTTCATATTATTTGCTCCTTGAAAACAATTTGGGAAAATATGTTTACAGCGTAATTCAGATAAAAGTATTAGTAACAAGATAGATAGATGGTCGTATTTGAAGGAGAAGCATTCCTATCTGGTAATGTGTGCAAGATATTACTGTGAACTTGGAGCTTCAGGCTCAACCTCACAAAGGGCATAGGTGCTGAAGCTGGAAATACCAAAATACAAAGCCAAAAAGTCTTCACTTTGCTGCCTCCCAGTCATAGAATCATAGAATCATTGAGGTTGGACAAGACCTCTAAGATCATCGAGTCCAACCGTCAGCCCAACACCACCATGCCCACTAAGCCATGTCCCGAAGTGCCGCATCTACACGTCTTTTAAATACCTCCAGGGATGGGGACTCCACCACTTCCCTGGGCAGCCTGTTCCAATGTTTAACCACTCTTTCAGTAAAGAAATTTTTCCTCACGTCCAATCTAAACCTCCCCTGGCGCAACTTGAGGCCGTTTCCTCTCATCCTATCGCTTGTTACTTGGGAGAAGAGACCGACACCCACCTGGCTACAACCTCCTTTCAGGTAGTTGTAGAGAGCGATGAGGTCTCCCCTCAGCCTCCTTTTCTCCAGGCTAAACAACCCCAGTTCCCTCAGCCGCTCCTCATCAGACTTGTTCTCCAGACCCCTCACCAGCCTCGTTGCCCTTCTCTGGACGCGCTCTAACACCTCAACGTCCTTCTTGTAGTGAGGGGCCCAAAACTGAACACAGTATTCGAGGTGCGGCCTCACCAGTGCCGAGTACAGGGGCACGATCACTTCCCTACTCCTGCTGGCCCCACTATTTCTGATACAGGCCAGGATGCCATTGGCCTTCTTGGCCGCCTGGGCACACTGCCGGCTCATGTTTAGGCGGCTGTCGACCAGCACCCCCAGGTCCTTTTCCGCCAGGCAGCTTTCCAGCCACTCTTCCCCAAGCCTGTAGCGCTGCATGGGGTTGTTGTGGCCGAAGTGCAGGACCCGGCACTTGGCCTTGTTGAATCTCATGCAGTTGGCCTGGGCCCATCGATCCAGCCTGTCCAGGTCCCTCTGCAGAGCCTTCCTACCCTCAAGCAGATCAACGCTCCCGCCCAACTTGGGGTCGTCTGCAAACTTACTGAGGGTGCACTCGATCCCCTCATCCAGATCATTGATAAAGATATTGAACAAGACCGGCCCCAGTACTGAGCCCTGGGGAACACCGCTTGTGACTGTCCTACAGTCATCAAGTCCCTCCCTTCTTGAGGTGCCTGGATTTCTATTCTGCACCTCCAGTTGGAGCCTCAGGAGCACTTACTTTTCTGGCTATGCTTGGGGTGGTCCTGCAGCCCTTCAGAAGGGACACAGTGCAATCAGCAAGCTGAGATCATGTTTAACACACAGCCAGTTGGATCGGGCCTGCACAAACATGGATATGACTCCCTCAAAATTTAAATAGTGCTCATTAATACCGTATAGTCCTTACCACAATAAGCTGAGGGTACTCACCCTCAGCAAATGCTAGACCAAAGCTCAATTAGTTAAATATATATATGCCTATATATGTATATATGCATATTTCTGTTGCTTATAAAAAAGAAGCTACAGATGATCTCTGGTGCAAATACCAAGACTGGAACTCTTTCCTCCCAAATGAATGCCCTGATCACTGCGATAGAGGTAAGCTCTGTCCTGGGCTTACTGTACATGACTTGGCTTTCCTCAACCTGAGGAAAAAACTGAGCTTGTGTCTGACCTTCTTGGCCAGGTGCTCCCAGAAGGAGCATGGCAGGAGGCGTATATCAATGCAGCACTGCATGGACATCTGACGTCCTGCTGTCCCTGTTCCTCCAGGTTCATGGGTAAAAGCCTCTCAGGGAGCCAGCATGGCTGGAGGATGCCATGGGACATGTGGCTCTGAAGAGGCCGGATCAAGTCATGCTGGGCTTGATAGCTCTCCTAGCATGCTGGTCCCATGGGGCAGCTCTGAATCACTGCTTGGACCTCAGCAGCAGGCTCCCAGGATGTGTTAGCTGGGGTATCTTGCTCTCCAGCATCTGAACGCAAGGAGGTGGGCAGCAGCTTTTCCTGCTGCCCTCAAGCATGAAAGCTCCTAATTTCCAAAAAGGAAAGACCAAATTGTGCAGTTTAAATATTTGAAAGTGGGGAAGAGGGGGAGCATAGTGAAAAATTGGGAAATTATAGTCTTGTTGCATGTGGGTCAATCTGCTTGTTTGTTTTCAACCACTTAATTAGAAAAGAAAAGGACACATTGAAATTGTTCAATGATTCCAAGACAATGTGTTCTTCCGTTTTCAGTGGAAGTTTGGAGAAGTTCAGGTGACAAGTTAGGTTTGAATCATAGCTATGTGGATTGAAGTCAGAGGGTTTTGTCTCCTATGAGGTAAGTTATCACACATAGCATAATGTCATTATTTTTCTAGTAGAAATGGGCCTGTTTACTTGGGGACCTTGGCTTTGCGCGTGTATCTGCAATGTCACTTCCACATCTGGTGTTTGTCTCTGCAATCACTTTTTACTAGTTTTGGTCTAACACATCTACTGATAGCTATGGTATCCACTGTCATGTAGCAGGGAAACAGGTAATGTTTCTCAGTTTGCTAAATCTGTCTTCTCTTGTGCATATTACTGCTTCCTTTGTTGCTCCTTTAGTGCAGAGGCATTCATGCCAGTATAAAATAGGAAAGCATCAAAATTTCCTAGTGCAGGCAGAGACCCACACACAATGACTAAACTGGATTTGTCCAAACTTTTGCCATTTCATTCTTTCTCAGATGTTTTGTGGGGAAGTTGCTTGTGCTCTGACAAGCAAACTATTGTGTGTGTGTGTGTGTGTTTGCTTTTTAAGCATTAGATACTTTAAAAAGTTCATTTTTATGCTCCAATGACTACACGAATTGCTACTATCCATTAGTATTTGCCTGGAGGATTAGGACTAACATTTAGAATAATGTACCCGGCATGTCTCTTTGATTATTACATAACTGCCACATGAAGTGTTATTTGGTGGCAATTTTATGATGTGCCCAAGTGCAATAAAATGTCCATTTTATTTAAAAAAGAATACACCCAAGGACAGTGCAATGGGACCCTGATACAAATGTTTCGAAATAGGACACATTCTCATGAAGTGATTTAGTGTCTCAGCTGGGATTTAACTCCCAGGGAGAATTCCAGAATTGTCACTTACTGACACTGGTTTATTTTCAGTGGAGAATGCTGACTTCTCAGAAAAGGAGGAGGGGAGTGAAGAAACATCTCGTTTGTTTTATCCCTGTGTTTGGTGGGTCAGGGCAAAGTTATTTGGGGGCAATTCTGCTGCATTCCTTGTCAGATACTCATTCCTCAAGTGCTGAGCAGGGAATTTTATTGCTTTCACTTGGGGTAGTTTAAAAATAATAAATTGTATTTGAGAATAGGAGATGCATTTTATATGTCTCTTGTAAACTTTGCCCTCAAAGATCTCCATCAGCTGTGCAAATGCACCAGCAATCCTGTTAACATCTGGCAAGCAGCGAACAGGGGAAAAAATCAGTTTAAAAAAAATCTTTAGTGTAATATTCCAAAGCAAGTTTTTCATTAGGGTTTTTTTTCCCCCTTATTTTGCATAGGCCTAAAGTGATCAGCAATTTCTTAGAAAATATGCTGCTTCCACTGACAGTTCCGATTATGGTGTAACTACAACTATTGGACTGTCTTGTTTGAACTGAATTGTCATTGCTGCATTTTGGAAAACCAAGTTCTTAAGCCTGACAAGAGTGGTGCTTGCAGAACTGTGAGTGACTACATGTCTGCAGTCAGCATGTGCCAGTAGGAGATGTAAAGCTAAATGACTCCTTGAATGGAAGCTTGGATTTACATGGAAGGTAAATCGGGTAAGTAATAGGGAGAAACACTCATTTCTTGAGAGCTATGTTCATAACTGGAAACCATTTGAGTTCTAATTAACGAAATGGAAAAAAAGCCACTTTCAGCATTATTTTCCCATAGGAGGATGTTTTTTTAATGATAAAAGATGTGTTATGACTGCTGTTCTTGTATGTAGGTGTGTCCATGTATACACATACATAGGCACAGAGGAAACTGATCCATTTTTTCTGATTTTAAGTCATGCCTGAGAAAAAGCCAAATTCTGATGTATAAAATAGACACACAAATGCAACAATGTGTATTTTGTTTTGGTCTGCTTAGCAATGGCTCTCAGTGTTTCATTTCTTGATGAGAAATCCAACTTAGAGTTAAAACATACTTTGAAATTTTTCAATATTTGTAATATTTTCTGAGAAGCTGTCCATGCTTCATGCTCAGAAAATTCAAAGATTATTTAAGTGCGCTTTCTCACATGATAGAAGAGACTTTTCAGATGGATGATCTGTTGCATCTCAGGGGCCCTGAAGATTGCCAGTACTAATTTACTTATGTGTGTATGCCTCACTGGTACCCAGAACTATCCATTCCCTTCTTTTCAGTGAATTAATGTTTAACTTTAAGTCCAGCCATGGGTATGGCAGGGCTCAGGCTGGACACTCTCCTGAGTGACACGCATACCCATGTGTGAGGTAACACACAGCAGTGGTGCCACTTTTTCTAACAGGATTGACTGGCTGTGACATGCAGGTGGGTATTTCTGGCAATCCTAACTCGCCATATCAATGTGTAAAGTCTCTGACAATTTCTGTTTACATAGCGATACTTTATCATTATTTTAAAAGAATTTACTGACAACATGAAGATCAATTAATAGCATTTTAAATGTAATATAATTGCCAAAAGCTATGGGCAAGATTATCTCTTGCATCTGTCCTTGAAGGGGGTCTAGAGAAAGGGATGATTTTGGTTTCTCCATCTGCCTTGTCTTCCCTTTTCAGCCCTGCAGACACTCTTCTTCTGTCCCTCTTGCACGGGGATGGCAGAACCGATGACTGCATGGTGGAGTGCAGAGGGGTTTGGGCAAAAGGGCAAAAGAAGATGGGAGGGGATTGAAGGAAAATGAGCATTACTTCCACTGCCTGCAACCCTCTGAGACAGGAAGCGTTTTGAGAGGACCCCAGCTCCCTGAAGGTGTTTGACTTCTCTAAAGGCTCCTGAGAGAGAAAGGGAGAAATAGAGAAGACCTGGAGGTCCCTACCTAATGGGAGGTCTGACCTTGACCTTGGGGGATGTCTCAATTTCAACGCTCCCTTGGGCAGCTTAAAGATGCTGGGAACTCCAGTGCACCGGCATTAGGGTTTATGGCTTTTGGGTTTTGGAGTAGGTAAACTCCAAACTAAGTAAACTCCCACTAAGCAAACCGCTTGGGTACATGAGTATGTACCTTCTTCCTTGAAGGTGAACATGCACCTAAACACTCTGATTAATCAGGAGCTAAATTGTCACAAAATTAGTTAGTGATGCTCTTGTTTCACTGGAATGGAATGTGATACAACCAGTTCAATGTATATTGTGATACTTGGAGTAACTGATGGACTGGAACTGCTTAGAGTCAAGTGCTTAATAACTGCAGAGCTTAAAGTAGCAGAATGCAACAAAAGTATTTGGGAGCTGCAGTTCTTGGAAGAAAACACTCTCCAGTGTGTCTGTGTTTAGGCAATTTCTTCTTCCTTTTCTCTCACCAACCACAAGGTTCTGCTGTGGTAACTGTGAGGCATCGCTCTCCTTCATTGTCTGCTGCCTCTGCAGAGCCTTCTGAGCATCCAGATCAGGCAGGTATATCTGTGTCAAGTCACAAAATATGGGGGAGTTTAATCAGGACATTCTAAAGGTCTTAGCAGATGCCAAGCAGCCGTATTCAGAATTGCCAACACCTTTATTTTTATCTTACTCAGTTTGTTTTCAAGCTTGAACATGTGTGTACACTAAGATTAGAACTATTTGCATGCCAGGTTTCAGAGTGCAGTTATTTTTGAGTTAACTCCATAAAAATAAAAATTAAAAAAAAGAAAGTGGGTGGTATTTGATCAGGAGGAGAAGGGGAGATGATTTTATTTAAGGCAGAAATAAACGACAATTTTTCTTTCAAATCAGTTAATAAAACAAAGAAAAGGCAAAGCTATGCATGGAGATCAAGCACAGGAAAATCTGGTTTCCTGAAGACAGTATTCTCTCTTCACTTCCTCCCTTCTCCAAAGGTAAAAATCAATCTAATTTCTGGATCCATGAGAGCTGGTCCTTATGGCTGTGTACGGGAGGTCTGCTGCACAAGGAATCTGCAGCACTTCAAGGGAAGTTATGGCCAACTGCACTAATGCCCCATGCTTCTACACCAACACTTATCTTTTTTTTAATTTTTCCAGTTCCCAGCTAGATTGAAGTGCATTTGAATCAAATATCTAACCAAACTTTTCTGATATGTAAGATATTTAAGGGGTAGATTCCATATGCCTTGCAGTTAACATCTGCTTGCTGACATAGGTTGTATGTTTGTGCATGTAAAAACTGGGCTTTCCACACAACGAATCATAATCTAGCTTTATAATGTCCGATGGCTATTAATTCTCCTTAGTGCTAATCCTGAATTTATGGCATTTCTATATGTGAAGGTCAGAAACAGGGAGAAACCTCTGAATTCAGAGAAGCAGTAAAGCCACTCTCTGTGGCTGCTGCTGCGTTAGCCAGACTGCAGTTACAGCCAAGACCCTGTATCTTTTTCTTGGTAGAAAGGGGTCTCAATTTCTATTTGGCTATTAAAAGCAGTGGTCCAGATGCACCATCTGGCTCAGGAAATCCCTAAACTGCTGATTGTCGGAAACAGGGAGAATATTTGGTGGGGGTGGAGAGGGAATCACTCTGCATACACCCTGGTTTTATATTCTTTTCCTAAGCATCTGCCTCTGCTGTCAAAGGCAGGATATTGGGCTGGATGGATCTTTCATCTGACCCGGGATGGCAGTTCCTGTGTGTTTCGGGGTGGAGTGGGGTGTGGCTGTGAACCTCCATCTTCAGGATCTGAGGATCCCAAACATGATTTTCCCCTCCTGCCTAAAGCTTTATGGCTGTAGTGCTTCATCTGTCATCTGTTTTCCCCAAATCCTGCTCGCAGCAGAAGTGCAGCATAGGGGGAGGGGAAGAGTTGGCCCCCTCCTCAAGGGCTGTGTATTTTTTATGTGTTTATGTATTTATTTTGGCTTGGATGGAGATTCTTATTTTTTTTCCCCCTCTGAATAGGGAATTCAGAAAAGTGACATCATTTTTAATCCTTGACAATTTATGGGCTTTGAAAGAGATTCTGGATAACACTGAGCAATTAAGATGCCATTTTAATAGTTCTTTCAAGTGAAATCAAGTGAGTAATTAAATAAAATTGAATGAGGACCATGTCAGGCCACCCACAAGCTCTCATATCCGCTACAAATAGATGGATAAGTCAGGATGGGAGACAAATGCTGTGTGCCTAAGTGGTCCTATTTATGTATTATTGGGTGACTCTAGGAATGAGGCTTTCAGCTGGAAGATTTGTTTTCTTTGTACAAGGTTTCCAAGCAAGAACATGCAAGATATTGTCAATTGCTATTCAAGCAGCAGTAACTTTCCTATCTTTTTTAATTCTATATGGTGGTCTTAATGCCATTGTTTTGTATAGATGGCCTACTGTGAAAGTCACAGAACATAAACAGGATTTTTTACATTAAATGCTGGATTAGAATTTCTGCTGCCTTGTTATTTATATGATTATATAAGGATGCTTGTTGAAAGTTGCTTTAGAGCGCAAGCACGAGGTATGGTATTACACATGCTTTGCATTCATTTTACACAGATAAAAAAAGCAAAGTGCAGGCAAAGGAAAAACAAGTGCTTTTGAGATTTACAGTATGATAACTAAGTAGGTATTGATGAAAAGTGATATCTCTCTGTTGTATATCAGTTCATTTTCTGAGGGGGAAAACCCCCTTTTTTTTCTTTAAGCTTTTCCACTCTTACATGTTAAATTTTGTGCCAGGATTTCTCACTATCATTAGAAGTATTAACTGGAAACTGTATTTCCGAAGTGTATTTTTTGTACTGTAGCTGGGATGCCTAAACCTGTCTTAGAGCTATGCAAAATGTCGATAAAATACTGACAATTGAAAACTGTCCCATTTGAAATTAAAATAGAGATATTAATATGATGACATTCGATAACAGTTTTGAAAACTTGACTTGGATCTACAGCATTACTTTTCCTGAAATGAACATGGGAGGAGGCAGTGGTCCAATACAACAGCCAAAATAATGTCATCATATTTCACATACAGATTCATAGAAAAACTCATATTATTCCTCAAGAATTTCCTCTGTAGGATACCTTCTGGGCACAGCTGATGGAGTGTGTACCAGGCAGCACTCCCTGCTCACCCCACGTAAACTTGTTTTCTCTTCATCTTGTCGGTGTGTTGCAATCAGCTGATCATCACTCAGTGCCTGTAGGTGCTACCCTAGTACAAATACATACTTGCCGTTTTCTTCCTCTCCTAAACCATGATTTTCAGTTTTTACTGTGAATCTGGGACAATGCAGGCCCCCTCTGGTGGTCAAAACAACATCCGTACGTTTCTTCGGGATTTCACTCTGAAACTGTTTTGCTGAGGGGCCAAAATGTCTGCTTTACATTCTAAAGTCATACAACCATAGTTAGTTCATTTTTCTAAGAAAACCACCGGAATGAGCCAAAACTGGAGGAGAAAAATGCGTAGGAGTGGTGTTCCAGCATGTGTCAGGTCCCAGGAATGTGGTCGGTGACACTGACGGGTGCACACAGGGAGTAACTGCAAAATTCATTGCACCAATTCTCCCTGCCCGGCTGGCGCGCGGGATTAGGGATGGCGCTTGAGATGCCAGGACTGGGCCCGCGGCTGGAGACAGGACAGAGCATTAGGGAGAAATAGGAAACAAACTCTTACTGCTGAGAAAAAATACCTGCCTAATGTCACAGGCTGCTCTTTCTCTGATCACTGGAAACCACAGGGATACTGGATGTGGCATATCAAGGTACAGAAAGCAAGCATAGGTTGATTTACTGGTTCCTATGGCTCCCTTTTAATTTGGTAGAGTTGGACTCATGATAACAAAAACATTTGACTCACTCAGAGGATTATGATATGCAATTCTTAAATTTAGAGGAAGACTCTCCTAACCACTTTTCCTCTAATATGTTTGTGTGTGAAAAAGTGGCATTTCCCTTTGCTGTTGTGAGGATGTTTGGTTTTGTCCTCTCTGGCAAGTTATTTCAACAACATCTGACTTCCTGGAGGTTGAGATGGTTTCTGAAACTGCTGGGAAAACCAAACAATGTTTGAAATTACTATGGCATCTTTAAAAGCAACTATCAGCCATGTCATCAGGAAGATAATCCAAATGGCTGTCCAAAATCAGTCTTACAGTCACTAGCTGGGGCTTCTCCTTCCCTTCTGAACCTGGCTGATTCTCACACATTGCACAAGCTTCCACTGGTATTTCTTAGCCTGTCCCCTAAGCTCTCAACTTGACTTTCTGTCTGCTGCCTCCCAGCAGCAACACATACCATCTGCCACTCAAAGGACAAAAAGAGTCCCATCAACACAACAGCTGACCAAGAAAAAGAGTAATTCACCAATGTGTTTATTCACTAAAGAGCACTCAATCAATTCTATTAATGGTAACAAAGAGGATTTGGTAGTAATGTACAATAATTCTGTTGCTGTTTTAAAACCCCACAAGCCACAATAATGGCTGCTGAAGTGCTCGTCATTGTCATGTGATTCTTATTAGCCTATTCTTAAGGAAGCTGAGAAAGAGGGATTGTGACGTTTCATAAAAATACATTTAATGTTATTTAAGGGTTTGTAATTGAGAGTGTTGGTTTCCCAGAATCCCCTGCTTTTCTTCATCTCCTAGTAGCTCTTTTGCATACCTGTGGACTGCAAAAACTGGCTCTGTGCCATAATACACTGTGAAGTTTTAAAACTCTGCTAGCAGGGGTCATCCTGGCCAAGGGCTCCTGAATGTTTTTTTTTTCTGTCTTAAGTTTGAAGGGCCTGCACAATTTGCTGGTAAGTGTACACTGTGGGCAGCTACACACCACCATCAGAAAAGAGGCGAGCTGCCAGAGTAGCTGGACTGCTTAGAATTTAGGGTATATTTTTTTATTCAAGTTTATGAATTCCTGTCATAAATGGATATTTCCAAAGTAGAAAGTTAGAAATGGGTACGAGGATTTTTATTTGTTCTTTTCAATATAGAAAAAAAAATATTTTCGATGAGATTTCTTTTAGTTATACAACTACAGCCATTGACCATGTGAATAAGCAATACTTGTGCACAGGGTTGTGCAGAGAAGAATGGCTTTAAGAGGGAAGAGGAGGAGTTTATGGCTGCCTCGATCTTTCTTTTTCAAAATGCCAAATGCTGGATTACATTCAAAAAGAGTTTGTTCACCTTAAGAAACAAGGATACTATTCATAAGCTACCTTCAGAGTCCCTTTCCTATGCTGAATTGAACAGTTGTTATCAAAGTCTTGTTACTCACGTATCAGTCTCTGAACATGTCAGTCCTTAACCTTCTTTTTGATGAGCTAAATAGTCTGAATTCTTGGTCTTTCTCATATATGACGTTTATTTTCCGGGTGGCTAACCAGCAGCGCTTGATCTACATGAAATGCAAGCAGCTAAGGTGCAATCTCATGCCAGGACCACGGCATGGTTGTGGACAAAGGTGAGTCACCAGCTCATCTTCTATCATAGCTTTGTCTTGTCTTTCATGCAGTGAGTGGTGGGACTCCTGGGGGACCAATGTTGTCTTCTACTGATTGTTCCTGGAGTTCCCCTTCCCTGGCTTTTGATCAAACAAAGATTTTGGTACAAGGCTTACAGGACAAGGAAGATTGGTCATGTCCATGTTAATCACTGTTGTGGCTTTTCTCTGAACTTTCTATAATTTATCAGCATCCCTTTTGAACTGCAGGCACTAAGCCTGGACAGTATTCTAGCGGTAATCGCTCAGGACTGCAGGCAGACATACGATAGCCATCCTACTTGATATACCCTTGGGTATATGCTTGTGTATCCAAGAGCAGCATTGTCTCTTTTAGCAGTGTGTCACATTAGGAGCTCCTGTTCAGCTGACAAAGCAGCATGACTCCAGTATGTTTCCAGTGATGTAAAGCTCATGAAAGAGATCCGTTTTTTTTCCTAGCTGCAGTTAATCACAAAGGGAAACAAGATTACACTGAGGTCTTTTTAACTGTATTTTTTTTCCTGGGGACCAGCTTCATTCCTGTGCCCCAGAAACAAAGACCTTAGGTATGAATTGCTAAATGGCTGAAAAGACCCATTTTCTTTCTTTGTTCAGGCAATATACAACAGATGCCAGCAAAAGTATTGAAAGAACTTTTGGTATGGGCATGCATTCCTTTGACTTGGTGCTTGCATGCAAGAAAGTTTAAATAATTATAATAGTAAGAGCTGATACTTGAATACTGTCCTTGGTGCAAACTACAAATTAAAGTTGAACGGGACTACCCTATTCATCCGGTTGCTGATACTTGGAGCCGCTCTAAAATGTTGTTCAAAAGATCTGGAAAAAAATGCTAAGAAAAATACAGTATGCAAGCAAGTTGTGGGCAGGTGTAAAGGGCATGTATATCCAAGCTGCTATGAGGTCCCTAATTACTCTAAGATAGTATATTCATGTGACAGAATCTGGCTAAGATTCTCCATCCTTCTTCCTCATTACTACTGCTGGCAGCTCCCCAGGCTCCTGCCAGGGAAATCCAGCCCCAAGCTCCTGTGTGCTGTACGCCCAGCAGCCTGAACATCGGAGGCTGAAAAAGATGTCAGGCCATGATCAAGGGACAGAAAGAACTAAGTGAGGAATTTCACAGCCACATACAAGGATGGTGCTGAGGAAGAGGCGATAGATACAAACAGGATTTTTCAATAGGAAGAGCCCAGTTTACCTGCAAGATCTACCTGGTAGATCTTAAACAAAACAACCCGGGAGCTGGGCCATAACATAAGGATGCTACAGAGAGAAAACGTAGCAAAGAAAAGCAAGCAAGAAAACAGAGGCAAAGAAGCATGCGCAGGCTTCATTGCTTTATGACAAACTCCCTCATAGTGCTCTGTACTTGGCAGGCTCCTGGCTCACCTTGTGTGCCAGAGGATTTTCCTGGCTAAAGCAGTCTGCTGGCAGATGCTCCCCCACCTCAGACCCACAGATACCATCTCCCAAACAGCCTGTGTGACTAAGAGGAGGCTGACTATATTATCATTACGGTATCCTGAAAAATACAGATAGGGATGATGGTTACAGGAAAAGCTTTAAATGTTGCCATGCTCGCAGGAACAGAGTCCTTTATTGTGCGAGGTTACTTACAGTCAGATTTCCCCTTAAACTGAGGCTAAAAGAAGAGGCTTACTTCAAACCATCGATCTGTAATACAAAGGTAGGAAAAAGTAAAACAAAACCCACTATTAAAACTACATTTGGTAAACATCCTCTCTAGGGTCTCCATGGGCTCATGAGGCTGCAGGCCACTGTGTACTGTGTACCCCAGCCGTGGTGTGTGCTGGCAGGTGCTCAGAGACATTATACGTGGCTTTTAGGCCCAGGCAGAGCCGCTGCCTCAGTGGAGACCACTTTTCCCAGCCAGGATGGCAGGAATGCTCTCTTCCTGTCTGTCTGTCCCATTTTTCAGGGCACTGGAATATAACATGGTACTAAGGGGATTATGTCATGTCTTCCCCCTTCCTCCTGCTTCCTTCCCGCCCCTAAGGTCACCTTGTTAATATTTCTATCGTATACTTTAATTAGCACATTCCTGGCTGCAGGCTACCTTCTCCTGTTTCTGGCCTCTTTAAAACACAGCAGTTTATATAATATGTATTATTTTAAAAATGTTAATTGTGCAAGGACCTTTCAGGATTTGTAATGTTTAGCTTGCTGTGACCTTTGCACAGGATCTGCCCATGACATTCACACAGCAAACACTGGCTTGCGGTGGCAGGCTGCCAAAACTCCCCGGCCTCTTATCACCTCATCCCCCGCTTACAGTTTGTTAGATTTCTGGGGAACCCTGCCACACGTGTTAATGCAGCAAAACCCTATCTGTTTCTGTTCCTTAACACCTATCCTGTGGTGTGCCAAACTGAGACTAAAAAGTTGCCTCTGACTGGCATCTGAGGGAGTCTGCATTTATGGCACAGCAGAGTCTGAGAATAAGGACTAGCCCAGCTAACTGGAGCAGAGGTTGCCATTTTTCAGGAGGGCTGCTCAAGAGGGGCTCGTGTACCCAGAGGGGCTTTCCAGCCCCTCGGGGCAAGAAGTGCCTCTGCTGCTATAAACTCTAGACTCCAACAGCAGCCTTAGCCACGCTGGTGGGTGCAGGCATCAGCAAGCCCACTGACCAAGCTCATTCCGCTTCGGTTACTACCCATGAAAAACTGAAAAGCCAATGACTATCCCTGACCTGAGAGAGATACAGGTGGGATCTTATCCATAAAGTGAGTACCAATTGAGAGGTATCAATGATAAAGCAATGATGACAATGACAACTACATAATTTCACAATGTCAACCTAAGCATGCAGTGACAGGCAGATCTCAGAGGAGGGTAACCTCTGGCAGGGGAAAAAAGGAAAAGCAACAGTGAGCAGCTGGGAGGGTGCCCAGGAGCTTCAGTCTTTTACCCAGTTCAGCTGCAG
Organism: Aptenodytes patagonicus; assembly: GCF_965638725.1. Classification (NCBI taxonomy): domain Eukaryota; kingdom Metazoa; phylum Chordata; class Aves; order Sphenisciformes; family Spheniscidae; genus Aptenodytes; species Aptenodytes patagonicus. The sequence continues at coordinate 95,090,346 of NC_134951.1, forward strand.
ATACAGCAACACACCCAGGCAAAGCCTCATTAGCAGCTTTATAAATTTCTGCAATACCTGGGTGTTGTCTGAAGGTTTCCCTTGAGCATGCCCACGCGATCTGAGCCTCAGTCAGTACAGCTATAGAATATACAGGGAAAAGTAACACTGCTTCTTTTTAAGAAACAGATATCAGCATCTGAAATAAGTCACTGTGCTTGACTTAGCCAAACCAAATTCCTGATGTCTGGAGTTTTGTCTATCTAGCGATAGCAGGATTAGATACAATATGCATGAATATACTGGGCGACCATGCAAAACCAAATAGTGCCGCAAAGATAATTGTGGTTTAATTAATCCAGTCTGCTGCTCCATGCTCCACCAAGTTTTTGCTTATTTGTCCATCTTTAAATTTTCAACAAAGCATTCCTGCACAGTCGGATGCCTTCAGAAAAAGAAGAAAAAATGTATCTTCCTTTCCATTTTGGAAGTTTGGCTTGTTTTCAAGCCATTTCATTCAATAAAATATATTTTTTGGTTTATTAACAACAGGTTTGGCAAGTCCATTTTTCAAAACTTTTTGAGATTCTAAATTTCTGTGAATTTCGTAAGTGAAGAACATGAAATATTTTTACATATGGCATAAAAAACTAAAGCAATTTGGAAAACATGTTTTAGTTAAGGACATAAACATGTTTCTGAAATACTAAGTTTACTTGTTAACTTTGTTCAACAATTTCACTTTCATGTCTCAAACTCCAGCTTTTAAAAACATCTCTCTCTCAACTACAAGATGGTACTTTTGCCCACTCACAGCAGTTGACACTAAGTTGGGGGTTTTTTTCATGGTTATTTGGTGTAAAAGACTAAAAATAAAAACGTATTGTTCTGAGCATTGTGGACAACTTTTCCAGACAGGGCAAACAGAGGTTTTTATGACTTAGGAAAGCAGAGTTCCCGGAGGGCTGGTCTGCTTTTCTTCCACTCTTCCCTTTAGGATTTTCTGAAAACATTTCACTTACTTTTGACTCTGCAGTACATTTATAGTCTCTTATTTTTAGGGTTTCATGCGTACCTCCCATGTGCATGTTCCAGCCCTGCCTTCTGCCTGCTTTCCCATGCACACAGAGGTATCACAGCACACTTGTTTACGTTCACTGACTCAAATGTGACCAAAGATTGAAAGTGGTGGGGGTGCCTGGTTTGGGTTTTCCCCTTCCCAGCTACTAGGCAGAAATTTGCTCTCTCCTTATAATGGGTTAGGCTGGGTGTTCAGTCTCCAGGAGGGAGCAGCCCTGGTGAGGAGGGGAGCCCTTGGAGGGGCTTGCTCCAGCCTGGGGTGTTCACTCATGCAGCAGGTGGAGGAGCAGCAAAGCTGGGCTGCAGCCCCTGGCTTCCTCGCCCCACACCGTGTTTCTGTCCTAGTCTGTGCCCATGTGGATGAGTGGGCAGGAGCTTCAAGGAAACGGGTATCTCTGCCCATCAGCTCCCAGGGGTATGCCCCAGCCGGCAGCCCATGCCCTCCCTTCATTTCCCAAAGCAAAAGCTAAGCAGAAGCAGTGCAGCAAGGTCTGAAAGGGCGAAACATGCCTTTGCTTCCTTGTTATCCTGAACAACTGAGTTAGAGCCACACACAACCCACGGCTGTGAATGGCAATATTAACTTTAAAAAGAAAATCCTGGTTTTGATTGGCTGTGCCAGCTGTTTGACAGCACAGCTTTCCAGCAACTCAGAATTTCTTTGTAAATAGCGAATCACTACAAAATAGGGAACAACATTATACGAAGACTGAGATTTAAACTGGGATGGCCAAATTTACCTTCTAGTTGCACCTAAATTAATAATCTAATTTGGAAAGGAAGTTAGAACCTAGCAGCTGCTGGTGACTTTCTTTAACTGTTTTAGAAAGAGGCAGATTATGTTTTTTCTGAGTATTTGGATGCATATGCTATAAAAAATTGATAGGCTATTCTTAGAATATACGTCTGTTCATTGTTGATTTTTTGTTGACCTAGCAATCTAACTGGTAAATGTACAAAAGCCTTAAAACTTAAACCACATAAAAAGTATTTTCTACTCAACTGGGGGGCCCAGTGTGTATTTCTTGTTCAACGCATGAGCCATGATGAGATTAATTGTCAAGTAACTGTATGCTTCCCAATGTTTCATATTTTTTTAAGCTGATAAGCTTCACTGTCAGACTAAACTCTCTATTATTTGGTGTTTTCTAAAAAGTTATTTAAGTGTGTTGTCTCTAATGTCTCTAATTATTTAAGCCTTAATTCTATGCTATTTAAATGTTTTGTTAGGGCTAAAGCTTAGTTATTTAACTGATAAATCTGTTAGTCTGCTTAATAATTCTTAAACATCACGTTTGTTAGTGGTTTAAGTCAAGAACGTTGTCTACACCTCTGTAAAGGAAATTAATGTTTTATATTAACAATTGCAAGGTGTTAGGAAGTACACTAGATATATAGTCTTTGTCTTACATCCAGAACTGGGATCTTCTAATACAGAGTCCTGTATTAACATAGCAGTTGTTATTAATCCATAGGTGATGTGCCAATAGACTTGCAGTTAACTTGACATACCTGTTATCCACTCAGGAAAAACCCTGAACTTTGCTAACACGGAAAGAAAATTCTCACACCAAAAGCAGGGAGTCGATATAAAGTGGTGATGAATAAATGGAGGCTGGAAATTAAAAGAAGGTGTCAGCCTTACAAAGAAGTGGTGGGGCAAAAACTCTACAGGCGATGAAAATGAAGCTTGATATACCTCTGCACCATGGATGATGGGGTTGCTCCTAACAACGAGGACTGCACTGTTGGCCCATCTAACCCTGGGATCTTGCCTTATGGTCCATTTTGTTCTCGTGTAATGATAGGGGCTTGGCTTCCTGTTCTGTTAAGCTTTCATTTACCTGGGCATGGTAATCAGGAGAACTGGACTGTAAGTCTGTGAATGTTTCCAGTACAGGGCAGGAACATGGACAGATGTCTGTGTGGAAAAATGTTAAGACTGCAAAACTCAGGCACTCAAAATAGGGAACTCCGGGCTTAAATCTGCCTGCACACCCTTAATTCACATCTTGTCAGGTGCAGGTGCACACTGCACCTCATTTGTATTCCAGCTCCCCAAATTCAAAGGACACTTAAGCGATGCTTATGTTTTTTGCTGGATCAAAACTTGAGTATACGAGGTGGAGAGTGTCTCCCTTCTCCTCCTTCCCTGAATGCATTTTCCCTCACTGTCCTGGAAGTTTCTGCAGTGTGTCCCCTCCTCCTTACACAGTCTCCCTCTCCCCTTTGCCTTCCCTCTGACCCCATGCACTGACCTTTCCAAGGCTGCATGTCTCCCTCCTCTTTATTTCTGCTTATCGTTGTAATGTGGGAGCAGGCCATGTTTGGGTGCAGCGAATGTCCTGTGCTCCAGGGCTGCGGCAGGAGGGTGCTGCCACACTTTGGGCTGAGCCCCCATGCCCAAAGCACAACCAGCTGCGCCTGCAGGACGTGTGGGAACCCTGCGGGGCCTTCAGCCCTGTAAATGGCTGCACGCTTGAAGTCCGCTGTGGCTAATTAAACCCTTTTCCAGCACACCAGAGGAAAAAAACAAGTAATATCCGTCAGCCTCTTGCCACCCAAACTGCAGCATGCGTTAGAAAGTCCAGTGTCGGTCTTGCTTTCCTTGACTTTTCCCCTGTGTAAAACGGGGGTGCAGCTGTGCCAGTGTGCTGAAGTCTATAAATGAAAAGTGTTGCATAGGCGTGAGTATTATTAGCTGCTTAATAGAACTAGACAGCATTAGAAATGAACCTGAGGCAGACAGTGAGCCATAGCAGTGTCAGTTTAAACCCAGATAGCTGAAGTTTTTGCTGAGAACTACTAAAGCGCAAGGAAAAAAATAATTGCTGTAGCATTCCTGTAACTCTGTCAAAGGCTTCTGTCTAGCTGAGTTAAATGCAGAAGAGACCATGGAGGTCCTGCAAGGCTACAAAAATCACTTTTTGGCTCACATTTTTCAACATCTCTTTCAAAAAAATGTCATTTTGAACAGCTGAGCTGCCTTCTCTTAGAGCCTTGCAGAGAGATTTCGTGACAGGCTAGTATGTCCTCTCATACTACTGGCAGCTCTGTGCTCAGTGCAATCACCCCACACAGGTGCTTTCCTTGAGTTGAGATGACAAGGTCAGTTTTAGACACCAGGAAAGAAGAGGGATGACTTCCCATCAAGAAATAAGCTTAGAATGAACATGTCACCGAAATCTTTGTGTCTTACAACTGCTCACTGAGGAGTGGCTGCATGCAGAGGTGGCTGGGCTGTGATCCCTGCAGTGTTACGGAGGGAAAACCTGTGAGACTAAGCTGGGAAAACCTTCAGGGTTTTCTGAGTGAACTTCTCTGGGCTGAGGAGCACCAGGATGTGTGTGGTTATACAGCGTATATTGCAACTGCACCCAATACAGGGAATTGTCTTCTAACAGGGACAAATGTGGGTTTTTTTCTCCCCTACCTTGCACTGTTACTTTTTGACACAGTCCCCCAACCCCTTTCCTCTGACTCTCTAACACCTCATAAAACAAAGTGCTTGGTTGACTTGGTGGTTTATAACAATGAAACTGGTATATGTAACTTGGAGATTTTTTTAGAAAGCCTGTTCATTTGTTTGTTTGTGTTTTAGTGTTCCACCTGCAGCTTCTGAATCCACAGGCTACCACAGCGTTTCCACTGAATTTCAGAGTTTTGGCCTGAAGTGCCCGTGGGTAAGTTGTGCCTAAGCTTTAATTTGAAGATTTTTTTTCCCAGTGTTATAAGTAACAGCTATATTCAGAAATAATACACTGAATACTTTTCTACAGTACCTAGAGAGGTAATATCATACCAAAAAATCTGTACTGATTTTTCCTAAAGAACTTTTGGAAACAAAACAGTGTGGCCATTGTATTTCAAACATTAGAGCAATTGTTCAGTACATGTGGTGCAACCCTAAATTTCTATGTCAGAACACGGTGCCAACTCTGAGTCTCTGTAAATTATGGTGCTGTGGGCATGCGCATGTTTAAACAAGTGCTTTTCTATCTCCAGGTTATATAGTCATATTTATGTATACAGTTTGGAAAAGCCAGACAACACTCTAAAGCGATAAAAGGGAACTTAAAACATGTGCTCATTTTTCACACCATTGTACTTTTAAAACAAAGCAAAACCTGTTATGGGGCTTGGATTTTTCTTCTAAGTACATTGGCATTTGTTATATATAAATCTTAATTATGTTTATTCTTGTATACCATAAAAACTGTAGGTAGAAAAAAGAGACCTAGTAAAACAAATATAGATAAACAAAGAATAATTCACTGCCTGCAGTTGAAAGTGTTTTGTGCTATAGTTTGTGGTACTCCAGTATACTCATAAACCTGTGACTCTAAACATCTTTAAATTACAGGTTTAGGCAGCCAGAATATTAGTGTAACTCCTTTTGGGTTCAACAGGCTACCTAGTGGCTTAACGTACTACTGAAGATCAGGAGAATATAATTCATCTTCCACAATGCCTAGACATCACCAGCTACACTTCTGGAGATATCCTGGAAAATGAAACTGTGAAAACATTCCAAGCACTTCAGTGGGATTATTGTCTATGACAGGATCCTCTTGGACAATACACAGACCTTTGTGCAGGTATCACCATAGTACCCAATAAAAATCAAAGCTCCCCCTCGGGACTGCTCTGCTTGCTGTGCACAGTATTTCAGATGGGCTGGTAATATGTGGAATCAGCACTATCAGTGACAAAAACTAACCCACAGCTTCTCACCCACATACTCAGTTTAAGCATTCATTGTTCTTTTGAATGTGTTATTTTCTTACTTTTGAAGAAAGGTTTCCCATGTACCGTACATAACACCTAGCCCTGGAAGATGCTAATCACTGTGCTATATTTCCCTGTTTGGACAAAACAGGTTATCCTCTGAGACACTATTTCTGTTTTTTTAAGCACAAAACTAAAAACATTTTCTTATTTATTGTTCTTACTGGAATTACCCTGTGGAAACAATGGTTGTATAGAATAGTTAAGACACTGGGCAAGATTACTCGATTACAGGATCAGCCAGTATGCTCAAAGAGCATTAGCTTTTCCCAAGATAAGAATCTTATTACAAATTAGAAGCGGACTGTAACAGGCGGTGCTAGCCCTTGAACCCAGGCTCGGTGTCCACCCCCACACTGCTGCTAATTTCAGTCTAAGCCTCATGCACTGGAGCACTGCAAAGAATGATCACATGCGAACAACATAATTTCCTAATGCAGATGCGATCAGATAGAAAAGAAAAGATCTCCCTGACTGAAAAACATTAGGAAGACTGGTGGCTGCTTTAGAAATAATCAATGTGAAAAACCTAAAAGGTAAGCATGTTGTTTTGATTAGAGAGCCAGACCTAGGAAAACAGCAAGAGGAATGGGAAAGTGAAGAAAACTGCGGAAGGAAGGGAGGCGAAAAGTTTGGTTTGTAACTGCAGAGGGCTTTTATTGTTAGTATTAGAGGTTAGTAGTCTTTCCGGCTATAAAGGATAATTTGGGTTACGCTGATCTTATATCGCTGAGACAAGGAGCTGGACAGATTCTGCAGAAGAGAAGTGTGTGACTCATGGAAAGAGTAACTAGTGAAGAACTTGCTCGACTTGAACTCTTGCTTATAGGGATTTTATTTACCCTGGGGAAGGGTGAAATTTTCCAGTTTGGCATAGAGCTAAACTACTTTACCAGTGAGAGAGAACTTGAAGCCTCCTTTGCTGAGAAGATAAGCTTTCATGATACAGGATAAAGGCTAACATGTACTGAAGATTACTGCACCATGAGAGAGGAAAAAAATGCCTTAAAGCATGTTTCTTTTAACTGTGAAAACTAGCTAATGGAGTATTCAACACACGTCGTACTTAACTAGATGGTCACATTACCTCTTTTTCAATACGCAAGACAAACCATCATACATGTCTTTACAGCAGACACGCTTACCAAAAAATAAAGAAAAGTCCTCCCTGCTTTGAGGAACTGAGAATCCCTAGTAGCTCTTTCAACAATATGATACCCATATTCTCATTCACAAAAAGGTCCATTAGGAAATTCAGTCAAAACTCTTCTTTGATTTTTATTCCTAATGTGAATAATAAGCCACCTGCCTGGTGACAACATTATGGGCACTTAAAAAATTTGCTGTGGAAACATTTGGAAAGAGTTACATTCAAGAAAATTACTTGCTAAAGAGGTTTAGTTTAAATGCAAATTCAGCCTCAGCTCATCTGTACAAACATGTTTTAAAAGAAAGGGAAAAAACCCACCACTTCCCTAATGTGCTGATCAGAGCTCTTAATAGCAGTCTAAAACATGCATAAGTTAAGCAAAACTTCCCAGTTTCTCCAGAACAGGGCAGAACTTAATCCTCAGGCACTGCCTGCCTGCAAACTTGAAGATCACAGAGAGGAAAAGATGAGATGAGATTTGGACGCAGATTCCAAACACACACTTTTAATACATGAGTTATTAATATGGATCTTCTTTTTTTTTTTTCCACAAACCCTACATCAAATTATGAGGAAATATTTAAACTGCTGTTGTGAATCTTTTGTTCAGAGTAACTATTTGTATAGTTTTGTAAGAAGACTTTGTTCTACCTAATTGTGTTGTCAAATCACCTAGATCCCCTCTGCAATAAAAACAAATCTTAAGTTCTTTCAGAAGGAAAGAACCCACCTCATTTTAAAACTAACAAAACATAATAACAGGTAGTAGGAGTGAAAGTTCAATTTATCAGCCCTATCTTTCAGCAGAGCTAAATCATTTAGTAGAAATCTAGTCTAGTCTTCGAAAGATACATGGTAATGTAGATGACAAGACTGAAGAACTGTATGATTGTGGCTTGAAAAACCTGCTTTAAATAATGAAACACTGAAGTTGAAAATGTCAGTATTTGATGAACTGAGCTGTAAAGAATTACAAGAGATTCCCACAGACCCTGAAAACGTTATGTAGTGTATCTTAAGCAAAACTGGCAAACACTCAAAAAATCCACTGGTGTTCTTGCCAGTCAATGCTAAGGACTTACATATGGTCTTTGTTCAGGTTCTCTCAACTGGAGAGGGTTTCTCTCAATTTAAATAGTAGGCAGTCATAATTTCTAATTTCTATAATTGCAGTTGCCTTTAAATCAACTCTGCTTGAAAAACTCCTGCAAGGGACCTTGCTGTAAATTATCAAACTTACCGTCCTGGAGAAGAATCCCAATCCTTGTCAGCCATGGCTACAGCCCCACAGAAAATGAGGGGCAACACAGATGAATTCAGCTTAGAAGAAGTATAGGAATTACTTGATCTTAGGTCAGAGATGGCCATCAATGTGCTTTGAATAGGAATAGATGAGAAGCTTCTGTACAGAGGTAGATCATTCTTTTTGTCTTCAGATTGCATCTTTTCAGTTCAAGACTGTACATAGTCTGATAGGTCAAAACTGTGGTCCTTGAAAATGCTATGCTTGTGTTGAAAGAAAAGGATAGAAATCTGCATTTTTTTTCCTGAAAATTTTAAACTTTAGTATGAACAAAGCTAGCAAATTCATCTATGCGTGGATCCTGAATCTAGAGACTTTTCTGGATTTTCTGTGTGCCGCTGGCTAAAAGTCAACACAAATAAAATGAGACAAAGAAAAAAGGGCTACATGAGCTGAAACTTCTTGCTACAGATGCTTGCTTTCCTGGATGACCCTAGTCTGGACAGGTAATGGCTCTACTCTTTACACCCCAACTACATGTGATTCAAACAAGAATCTAACTCCCAGACAGACTATTTAGCATTGAGGCACATCTTCAGGTTATTTCCAGATAGGAATACAGATGTGTGTAGCTAAAAGACTCTGTGCACGCTGTTCCTATCTGCTGCATGCGATATATTGCCCTGCAAATCTGTGTACTCTAATCTGCAGATGTGTAGCGGGAGTGCCTGCTTTTGTGTGCAAAAGGCTTCTGAACACACCATCGGCATGCCTCTGCGGAGGCGCCGCCTATGCCGGAGACTGGAGCCCCACTGGGAGAAGCGAGTGAGTGCCTGAATGAAGGAAGGAGTTGAAAGGCTGCCCCTCAGGTGGGCTCCCTTTGCCGGCAATGAGGAGCTGTGGTTGCGTGACTCACTGGCTGGCCGTCACGGGAATGTCTGTCAGCAGGACGATGTCGTGGGCATGCTGTGGACGGACCACAAGCCGTGCACTGTTTAGATTCATCTGCTACTGCTTTAGGGAAGCACAGTAAATTATGATGGCAAGCTTAAAACAATCTAATTGTAGAGTCTTATTTTAAACACAGCTGTTAAGGGAGGATACAAATTTATAATTTTCATACTCATCCTTTGTTTAGGCTCAGTGTCCTGAGCCCAACAGGCGAACACTGAAAAACTGATTCTAACCAACAGGAATGGAAAAAGGATCTGGTGATGTGACAGACTCTGAGGCAGGTTAAACCCATTGCAGAAAATTCTCTACCCTCCACAGATGGGCTTCAATCCAGAGACCAGCAAAATCAGTAGGAAGTCTTTCCATTGATTGCAGCTCACTGAGATTGAAGCCTTTTGAGAAAAATAGCGTATCTACTTTGTTTATGCCCCTGCTCCACCCCTTTGTGGAGAGTGGTGGTCCATTGCACACAATTTAGGATCACAGTCCTTGCTGAGAACTGCTAGGCAGGTCCTTCCCCCATTCTCCTTGTGTCCCAGGAAGACCACTCTGGAGCAGGGCTTCTCGCTGCCATCCCTTTGCATAGGAATGCAACAGCATCTGAACTACTGCTGGGCGTACTTAGCCTGCATCAGAAAAAAAGCCCTTAATTAGGAATCAGACGTGAGGCTAGTGTGATAAGGACAAATCAAATCACTGGCTTCCTCTGACGTCCACATGCCTGTTTTGCTCAGGATCTTGCAGGCTATTTGGGACAGCTACAGTTCATCTGCTTTGGAAGTAGTCACTCACATCACTTTGGTTTGGCTGGTTACAAACCATGTTTTAATTATCTGGTGTTGTCAGCCCCTACCAGGCCCTTCTTGGCTAAGCCCCTTTGCTATAAGGCCAGACTGAATTTCTGTTCTCTAAATACAGGTGGGGCTCTGTGCTGGGCTGGCGCGTCTCTCTACGGTACTCTTATGTTACAACCTGCCTGGTGACAAGATCACTTCAGGCTGTGCCTGGCATTGTGTTTGAGCCCAGGTGTTTAGTCTTTTTCTGGGGTCTGCTTCATCCCTTCTGGCATGTCCTAGCTCTTCCAGTCCTCAAGCTCCTTCCCACCTGCAGCCTACACCAGGAAGCCTTGTACATTATTACCCTGCAGGCTTACTTTCTTGAAACTGGTTTCTGTCCCACCCAAAATGGGCATGAGCTGTGCCTGTTTCCACCTGAGGCTGCTTGTTAGGCATGATGCCACACCTCATCAGACTCACACAATAACTGAGGGTGGAGAGGACCCTCAGAGGTCCTCCTGCTCAGACCAGCGTTCAAGCATCCTGATGCAAAACACAGACAGACACACTGCAGACTGACATTAAACACCTCTGCAGACACCTTTTGCTATTGGAGAAAAAGTGATGGAAATGAAAGCCCAGCATTTTTCTCCCTACCTACTTTAAAAAAAAAAAAAAAGCTTGTAATTTTCATTTCATCACCTTCTACCACAAACCTTGAAAGAGCAGCAGACAGAGGACCTATACACATACTCCCAACCTCTAACATCGGTGTGGCTGGGAGCTGCTCCAAACGCATCATTAGAAGTAGTATTCTGCCCTTTTTTTAATCCAGAGAGCCAGGATCTGCTGCTCTGTGTGCCCAGCTGGTCTTTAAACAATTGTTTACCCTGACAGTCAAGTTCAGGTACTAGTTTCTAGCACAGCAGTCTAAGCAGGGCTGGGTTTCTCCCTTTGTGACATGGAGAGCAAGGTTAAAGCGGACAGTAGATACCCGAGCTGCCCGCCCAGCATCATCCCAAGCTGTCAGAGGGAGAGACCAAGCACAGACAAGGGGGTGAAAACGCTACCTTTCAGGTTATTAAGCAGCTGCTGCAGGGATAATCATGGCTGATGTTCCCACAAGCCATGGCTCCTCTTTCCATAGTCTCATACCACTTCTGTCTGCTTCTCTTCCACTTATGCCAATGAGCTGGTCTGCCTGGATTATGTATAATTATGAAATCTTTAAGACCTTCTTCGATGCTAATTCAAGTCAGGAAGGGCTTTATTTTACACACGACGCTTTTTCCTTCAGCTTTCGTAAGTCTGAGCAGCACACAGTGCAACAGTGAAAAATCAGGATCCACCGCTGAAGTTTATTTTTGTAGAGGTTAGTATTCTTGGCATATGACATAGCTATGCTGCGAGAGTTTTCAAATATTAGTTATAATATTTACTTTGCTTTCTGAAGAATGTGTTAGTTTAAACATGTCTTCTCCTAAGGTAAAGTGAAATAATTAAATGTATTTTCTCATTTTTGTGGTCCTTTCCACCTAATTTCCTCTGCAGTTTATTTATTTATAGTGTACACGGGATTGTACAAAGAAACAAGCAATTGCAAGGAATAGTGTAATAAAAAATTTCAATGGATATTTTAATTGTTTTGTAGACAAGATATATTTATTTCCTTGGGGGGAAGAATAATTGCAACAGCACAGTGTGGAGATTTTCATATCTTCAAAAAAAATCTTGTATTTCTGAATCAGTTATTTTATGTATGTGAGGATAACTGTGAAACTGCCAAATATTCTAGTAGAGATTTCTGCTAGTTCAAGAAAATGGAATTCAAGACTATGCAAATCCACACAACTTCTTTTACTACGACAGTTATGTCAGCAACTTGAAAGGAAGCCAACTCCTACTTACCTTAAGCATGTATTTTGTTGGATATGGTGGTGGTCAGTAGTGATAGATGGGCATTAGACTTTTGCCAAATGCATCCAACTTTCAGTGTGACTTAATGCAAAAAAAAAAAGTCCTTATGGCAGTCTCTTTTGGTAGTAGTCCGAGGGGGAGTGATGACCATTACCCCAGCTATCATTCATCTGTCTTCTTTTCCCATCCAGACTTGTAGCTCTGGACTATCTGCATGCTAATCTGACTGCTTCAGACACCCAGGGCCACACAGGACCCGTATTGCTCCAAGATATGAATTCATACACAGACCAAGCTCTAAGTCTCATCATAAAAGTTCCTTCGTCCCTGAAAAGCTAGTCTGCTTCAGGACCGTGTGACTCCCAGTCAGAAAAGCCGGTATGATTTATCTGCTGGCACGTGTGTATAGTGCCTAATGCAACAGAGCCCTGATCGCAGTGGCAATAACGATGTATTGGGTGACGATGACTTCTTTCAGAGGAGGTGCTGGGGAAGGCGCTACAAAGATGCATTCATGGTAGCAAATCCAAGGAGGGGGAGGCAGAAGGTTGTTTACCCAAGGTAATGTAGTGTGAGTCTGGAAACACTGAGACGTGCCAGGGTTGCTCATTACAGATCTCCAAGTCACAAAGGAAGGCCACCGGTACCAAATGGGTTCAGCAAAGCTAAGCCACTTCCTTCCAAACCTCACACATCCGTCCAGACCTAGTCTGACTATCTGAGTTCCTTGGAAGTGAATGTAAGTGCCTACATGAATAGAGCGAGCAGGACTTGTTTTTTTGTGAAACGTTATTAATGATATTTATACTGTGGTAACACTCAGGAACGGTTGAGGCCTCAGGATATTAGTTGCAAACCATAGAGTAATTACAATTTCTGCCTGAAGGAACAAACAACAGTCATGGTTGGAAGGTACAGTTCTGTTCAAAAAATACTGCATAGAAATTGTATTAACATCAACACGGTCTTACTCTGCAAATCTACTTCGTGTATGTATTCAGTCACGTGTGCTATATACTTTAGTGACATAATAAAGGTAAATTACTTCTTTCCCTACTCTGATAACAATGAGACTAAGCTGTTCTCTTTTGTTCAAAAGAAATACCTTCTAAATTAGAGTCGTGTTACCTGTACAAAGCAAAGCGGTGGCTAAAGGTATAATTTAGCCTGCAAAATGCAGGGGTTTTTTTGCAGATACTTGTATAGTACGGAAAAGGAAAACAGCAGGTACAAGTCTCCAGCTGATTCTCAGCTTACAAGAAATTATAGAGACTGCTTTTCCTCCTTTAGCTCAGAAGAAGTTTGGAGTAATACTATTGAAGCTAATGGAGCTACACTACCGTAAAAGTGCTCTTCTATAACCAAAATTGAGGCTGAACACAGCATTCAACCTTGTCAAACTCTAATGTTAACTGCGAGCTCCCAGCCCAGCTTTCCTTGCAGGCTAAGGCTTGCTGCCTGGTGGATCTACAAGAGCACCAGGACCGCTTGCTGGCCCTGTAGCCCGACACATTGGGCATTCACTTTGCTGCCTGGCTAACCTGGACATCGGGTCACGGGGAGACACTGTGGCACTACGCTACGTAAGGAAGGTTGAGTGATCACATGTGCTCAGATGCCTTCACCCTCAACATAATGTACATCTTCCCTGAAGCGTCCTGTGAAGGTCCCTGCTCTGCCCTGCGAGTCTATGCACCAGACACATCCTCCATGAGACACGGGGCCACAGTCCTGTCTCCTTCATTTGCTGAAAAAGAACTGTGGAGGTCTGAGTTCTGCCAACTTTGATGGCTCAAAAACAATTGTCCTTCCTCACTCGATTCATGAGACTGGCCCCAAAGTCATGAGTCTTGAACAAAAACATACATATGGCAGTTTAGTTCTTGCTTTCATTTTGGTTTGAATAATGCTACTTTGGTTCTTGTTGAAGATACTCACTCTCAAACTGGCTTCTCCCCTGTCCATTAAGCCTTTAACCCTTGAAGCAATCCTGCCATCTCATTGGGCAGCAGTTCTGCCTCCTGCATCCCTCCTGCTCCCAATCTTCCAGCCAGTTCTGCCCTTCTCAGCCTCAGCTATGCTCTTACAGCAGAGCACCCAGAGGGCTGCCCCTCTGGCAGGAGGTGTACAGACCAAGGACCTTTCTGTATGTTTCCCTATGTTCACCCTTTAGTCACAAACCACAGGGGAAAGGTACAGAAACAGCATGAATCGCTTTCCCAACTCTTCAAAAGAGTGGTGTGCCTGGCAGGCGGTGTGAGATACTGACTCCTGCTTCTAACTGCAAACTCGGTCAGCGCCTTTTCCACAGGAGTTGGGGAGGCAGCCAGAGGAGGTTTCTTATAAGTAGTGATACCATTTACTAGAGGATCCTCAGGAACTCTAGTAGCCACTTGGCTTGTTTTTGAAACGCCAGCATCTAGCTGTTTGGTGCTGGACAGATGCGCTTTTTGTCAGGGACTTTGGAAGCAGGGACTCTATGTGTGAAGAAACTTTGAGCTGAGCTTGAGACTGCAGTGGCGGTTCACTGAAGTTCTCCCTTAGCTGTTAAAACTTCTACAGCCAACCCAACGTGTTGCTGCAGCCAAACTAGGTCCCTAACACCCAAGACCCTCCAGACCTGGGCGGGGGAGGGGGGAAGACCAAAACCAGAAACACAGAGAAGAAAAGTGTGGATTTCCTTGTTAGAGGAAAAAAGAGAACACTGAAAGTCAGATCTGCCATGTAAATTTGTGAGGAGTGCTTGACCTCAACCAATTAATCTCAGCTAATACTTAACATTTTTTTCAAGAATGTTTTTGAACCTAGATCATTTTATGCAAGGCATCCACCTTTGTGGATATATTTCCCTTGAGGTCCCTTACCATTTGCTGTACAGCAGCCAGTAATACACCACATTTGCCCCCTGCTTGACATGACTTAAACCCCACATTTCTTAAAAGCAACTGGCTTCTGCTGTGGAATGATGCAGTTTTTGCCCTCTGTTCAACAAACCCAGCCACACACGTAGTTGTGATCTCATTCTGGAAAACTTCTGAAGGACAGCGGCCTTGTGCAGAGCAACAATCCCGAGTACCACATCAGTTTCTCTCTACTTACTCAGTCCTCACCCCACCTCTCTGGTTTCAAGGTATTTTTTGTTCCCTAAACACTGTAAAAACATTTAGCATACTCAGGATTGACAATAATTAGCCTTCGGAAGACTGAACAGTTTGGTTGCTGAGATTCTCTTCCAAGTTAAAAAAACAACAGATGTATATGTTTTCTAAGAGAGGAGGCAGTGGTCTCACAGTTAACTTCTTAGTTATCTTCAAGCTGGAGCTACTTTCAGGCTTTATCTCAGTTTTTTTTCTGAACCACTCCAGTTTCATTCTCGTTTAACCCAGTGTGGATTTACAAGCCCCCAGCGCTAGCGGCATTTTCTTTTCGACACTGGGTTTCGATTCAGAGCGCTGGAGGCACAGGAGCTGAAGCCTTTAATGCTAGTGTGGCTCCCTTACACTCTGACTATAGAAAGCTCCAAACTCTCATCTATTTAAAACATCTATTTATTTTTGAGCAGTTTTAAATAGATGAGAACTAAGGAGGAAGGGACCGTTGTGCTCCTAACGCTGGCTCTTGCCTGGAATCTTGTCAATGTAAAACCCTCCTGCTCCCCGTGCCGGCTGTGTAGCTGTGCCAAGAGCATTTAAGAAAAAAATCTCATCAGTTTGGAGCCAGGGTCAGTGTCCTTAAAGCTCTGGAAAAGAGCAGAGGAGAACCCAGGGAGGAGGACCTGGATTCCAAGCTATTGGATTTGCAAACTGTTTGACTCTCTGCGAAGTTTCTTGGAAAGAACTTGGACACATCAGCTTCTGAGTATTTTAAAAGATGTAACATTCGGGTTATTTTGTGAACTTTGTTTTTTTCTTTATTTACAACGCTGAAGGGTGACATCGGTTAAGACACACTGGAGAAAAATGTAGGCAGTTTTGCTTATATATTAATTCCAAGTGTACAATTGTGGTTTGTATTTTGTTCTTTAGGAATACATACTGCTTTACGAACATAAAGAAAACCAAGAAACAGTACGGTCCCTCCTAATCCTGCTAGGATTTCTGCTAAAAGCAATCTCAAATCTGTGGCTTTCATCAGGCAGGGACTGAGGGATGTGCTTACCTTTAACGTGTATAAGTGCTTTCATCGAGTTCCTACCCACAAAGCGAAGCATGTATATAAAACTTTGAGGGGTTTAAGGCCCTACCTCCATCTGACATCATTGCTCTACCCAGACGGACCCTTCATCTGTGGCATTGAGCCCCACAGCAAGACACAGGCAGCGAGTAGGGTATTACACTTTTATTCTTCAACTCCCCCATATCCATTAAAATAGAAAAGAAATCCTCAACTGTTGCGAAAGTACCGGTATGGTTACCCCGACTGTACGGGAGAGCAGTGGTGTCTGTGCCGCAGGCAGATGGCAGGTTAGCGCCCAGAAGTTAACGTACGTATTTTTGAGGCTCGCTTAGCGGCGCAGGGTCTGTCGCAGGCACCGATCGCCCCGCTCGGAGCCGGGACCCCCGCGGCCTCCCCGTCCCTGTCACCTGGCCCCGGCCCCGGCCCCACGCCCCGGCCCCCCACGCCCCGGGAGCGCCGCCTGACGTCACGGCGGCCCCAGATTGGCTGCGCGGGGCCGGCACCGGGGCAGGGGCACCCCCCTCCGCCCCCCTCCCCTCCCGCACACGCTCACTCGCGGAGAAACTCTTAAAAAGCGGGTTTTTTTTCCCAGCCCGGACTGGCTTAAGGACCGTTTCTGACACACGCACGCAGACCCCTGCCAGCTCCGGCAACCGAAACATCTGCTCTCCATTGCGACCACCCCCCTCCAGCAAACACCCTTCCCCTGCTGCTGCTCCTCCTCCCTTCCCGCTCCGGCTCGCAGCTCGGCTCCCACCCGCCGCTTCCTTTCTTCCAACGATGTTTTCCTGCTCCACGGGGCGACGTGTTTGCTGAACTTTTCTAACAGTTTGGGGGGCGGGCGGGGGGAACCTGAGGCTTTTTTCCTTTCCCTCCCCCCGGCGCAGGTTGGGGGGCAGCGAGCGGAGGAAGGATCCGCACCCGGGGCGCGGGTCGCACGCGCGCACGTCCTTTGGAAGAGAGGAAACCCTTGCACCGGGGGTCCGCGAAGCTCGCCGGCTGCAGGGGCTCCCGCGGTGGAAATGGCTCGGATCAGATGGGGCTTCCTCCTCCTCCTCGCTGCCTGTGCACTTTTGTCACCAGCGCTCGCTGCCTCCGAAAAGGGCAGGCTGAGGAGGATCACGTACGTCCTGCAGCCCGGCCGGGCGGGCTCCTCCGGCAGCCGGCATCAGCGCCCGACCCTCCTCGGGGGGGAGCAGCAGCAGCAGCGCACGTTTAACGTACAGCTGAACACGCGCTACAGCGGCGGCGGCACCCCGGAGCGGACCCGGCGGATGAGCAAGCCGGGCGGCGCGGGCGTGCAGCTCCGCTTGAGCCCCGCCGGGCAGGTCCACCCCAACTCCGCCGCTCACGCCGCCTCCTTCGCCAAGCCGGCCCGCTTCGGGCCGCGGCCCAAGCCGCCGGCGGCCCCCCACGGCAACAGCAGCGCCGGCCTGCCCCTCCGCCAGAAGCACCAGCTGCCGCCGCTGCCGGGGTAAGGCGCCCTCCCGCCCGCCGTGCCCCGCACGTCCTCCGCTCCCCAGCACGGCTGAGGCGAGGGTGGTGCTGCCCGCCCCCCTGCAGCCTCCCTCCCCGCCGCCCCGAGCACCTTTGTCGCGGCCGTTGTCGCTTTCCCTCGGGACGGGGGATAGGGGCGGGGTCCGAGGGAGCCCGCGCCGGGCTCCTGGGAGGCATCGTGGCGTTACCTGCCCGCCGCCGGTGCCCGGCTGGCTGCAAACCCGCTGTGGGCGCGTAACTCCCCATTTCTTTGCCGCCTCCCCGCGGCACCTGAGGCCGGGCCCGGGCCCGGGGCCGGCTCCCCCCCGCCCCCCAGGAGCCCGCTGCGGGTCCCGCGCCCGGGCTGAGGCGTCGAGTGCGCGAGGAGCCCCGTAGCCGCCTTCCTCTCGGTCCTTCCGCTGGGGCGGCGGGGGTGGCCCCGGCCCTGCCAGGGGCGAACCGCGGCCCCTGCCTTTGTCGTCGGCGTCCCTGAAAGCAGTGCTCGGGGTGCCCGGCCCTCTCCGGGAGGTGCCAGCCCGCCTTTCCAGTCAGAGCCGGCGCCGGGCGATGAGTTTCTTCAAACGCTCTTCGGGACGTTTAATTCTTCCCGCCTTTTCTCTCCCCTGCCCAGCGCCCGCCCCGCGGCCCGGCTGGGGATGGGGAGCGGGGCCGGCCGCCGTCGCGGCGCCGGGGGGGGGCCCTGCCGGACCCTCGCCTCTCTTTGCTGTTCCTGCAGGGTCAATGTCTGCGGGGGGCAGTGCTGCCACGGCTGGAGCAAGGCCACGGGCTCCCAGAGGTGCATCAAACGTGAGTAGCCGTGTGGGTCGGGGGGGGGGGGAGACGCCGCTGCGGTCAGTGCCGGGGGGACCTGCGGGGACCGCGCTGGCACCTGGCGAGGCGGTGGATCCCGACATCGGCTGAGGGCAAAGAGTTGCCGGCTCAGCTACAGATCCCACCTGCGCCCCACGGGCGCGGTTACCAGCGCGCTTGCTCGAGCCCTTCTCCCATAGCGTCGTGGTGCGCGGCAGTTGTAACACTCCACTTTTAATCTCTAAATCCCGGCTTGCTAACCTTCAGCTTTGCTAAAGGATGAATAGCGGGTGCTTCTGATGTTTATTCCCAGCACAGATAGTGGCATTTTTGGAGAGAGCTTTGCAGAGGTTATTTTTTGTGGAAAAAACACCCGCACATTAATGCTTGGGTGTTACGAGTTTTTTTGAATGGGGGGGCTTAACAGGGTAAAGAACCTGCCAGAGGAGCGCAGGTGGGGAGCAAGGAATTGCCGTCTACCCACACTGTCCCTTCACCAGCAGCATACGTGATGATCCAGTGCTTAGGGCATGGAATTTTAGAAGCGCTGAACAAGGCGAAAGAAGTGTTTGGAGAAGCTCCTGTACAGGGATGTACCTTTACTGGGATATCTAGAAACACAGAATATGTGCATAAAATAACACTGATTGAGTCAATACTATTATACTCTGGTTGTCCTTTCTAATGTGAAAGAGGAAGAATCTCTGCTAATTTAGGCAGGATTCAGGATGACTGCAAATGGCTAAACTGGAGTGATGTTGCTATGAGGTCGTGGAAGACTGGAATGACATACCTCTTCAGGAAATCCCTTTAGCGATCAGCGAGATTGGGCAGATCTTGGAACATCGCTTTCATTTAGCAGGACAGTCTTCTGTCCCTGAGAGAGTTGGAGTAAACAATGCTTTCAAGATGCAAACTCTGTTTGGGGTTTTTTATAGTGGCTTTTGTCCTTGTGTGGGATTTTTCACAATAGGGAGCAATCACATTTGTAATCCCCAGTAAGGTCAAGTACCTTTGACCTCCATGGAGCTGTTGCTAAGAAGCAAAGACTTTATTACAGGAGGCTGTTAAAGACAAAACTTCACAATTTCCCTGACCAACTTAGACATGCATTTAATGTAGTCTTCTAAATTAACGTTTTCAGCTTAAAATACATACTGCTGTGTTAGGTTAGTCACCTTTTTTCTTTAACACACATTACAAGTACTAGAATGATTTCTTCAGCTTACATTGTTTGAGAAGGTATTTTGAGGCTAATTGCAGAGCTTAATAAACACCTACCTTAGCTGAAAGACAAATCAAAGTGAAAAAAACTAATAATTTCAGGAGATTAAGAAGTCAAAAAATCTATTTCAACTGCAATGCTATTATCAACCAATTTTATTTTCACTATTTAGAACAAAACCCAAACAATTTTCTTTTTCATGGCTCTTTCTCTTCTAGTAACTTATTTCCAGTTAATCTCATCTTTTTTAACTTTCGTTTATAAATTAAGTAGTTTTCATTGCTTTCTGTCCTTTAAGGTTCATCTTTTCGACTTCTCTCATTATCATCCAACTGTTCTCTCTTTTGTCTTCTCTTTTTTTTATTCTCTTCTATTTTTAGGGCCTTCAATAAGGACTAAGTCAGGCAATTAGATTTTTATGGGATAACTGTGTAGAATCTCATTTAAATCCATGAATTACTTGGTTCATTCATATAGTTATTGGAGGAACGGAGTAGCAGAGAAAGAGTTAAAAGAAAGGTGGGGGGGATTTTCTCTTTGACCTTTCTCATTTTGTGTCTCTGATGCTGGGCTCTCCTTTGCATTAAATGTTTTTGCTGCCTGCTCTGATGCTACTCTGATACTCTTAGCTGTGGTATAATACACTTGGCTTGGATCTTCTCAGTTTTACCCCTCTCTTGGCAAGTCAAGGGAAGCACTAAATGTACTGAAGTTGTCTGGTTTGTAACTTAGGCAAACCATGAGATAGCATTGACTTGATTTAGCTGTGGAAGATTAGTCTCACAGTCATAAAAGCCAGATACCTCCTTTTCTTGAACCTCCCGATGTTCCTTTCAGAAGAACAGAAACCCTATAATTGAACAAAAGTTAACCCCTTTGTTTCCTGTAAAAAGAAGTGATTTTTAAATTCAGATAGTGGACTCTCAGTTGTTTTTGAGTGGATTATTCCAGTTGTGGATTAATTGTGCCACAGATGCAGGCACACCTGAGCTGACTTCATGCGGAGTCAGTTTGGATCTGTCGGGGTTTATTAGCTCAGGCTCAGTATCACTTTAATAAGCTATTTGGCCTCTAGGGCCAGTTTATATTCTTTTGCATGGTGCAAAGCCTGAGCTAATAAACCCCAGACCCATACTGGCTCTTTCCAGAGCCAACTTCCATTTGTCTGCATTGTGCTTCCAGAACGAGAGTGCTGAGAGCCAGATCTGATCAGTGAGGCTTATTAGCTCAGGTGTAATCCCAGGCTGGAACAAGCACCATGTGTTTCTGCTCTGCTGCACCTGTGTGAATAAGCCTGCCTGTAACCCACAGAAAGAGGGGGTCGAAGGGAAGAGGTATGGTCTTACAGCCCAGGCTTTGTTAATCTTCCCCGCTCCCTTTCTCATGCATGGTGGTGTTTGCTAGCCCTGCTTTCTCACGTGTGGGGCTGTGGCTGAGGCTGCTGTTCCCTTGGGTGACTTCCATCCCAGGTGGGTGGCAGTCTGGCTGGAAGCAGTGGCAGCTGCATTGCATTTCCCTCAGTAGCAGCAACAGGGGGTATTTGAAATGTTTCTGTGCAGGTCAGAGGGCAGCATCTGTATGGAGGAAGCAAGTGGACATTTCAAGTCCTTTTTCTAAATTTTAGTTTGAAGCTGAACTGCCTGTTGTGTTTACAGTATTCATGTTCTCTTGGAAGCCTTACTGTGTGTCCTCAGAAGGTGAGCTTCTGTTTTCCTGTTAACTACCTGTATGAGAATGTCTATCGTATCTGATTTTAGGCATATAGGGTTTTCCCCCTCTGTGCCTAATACTTAAGTTTTACATTGTAAAGTTTTATTTTAAGAACTTTTTCAAGCTTGGTGTGACTTTGCTTATGAAGAACTGCATCATTCTAATTAAAAAGATGAAATCATAAAGCTCAGTGTTAAAAGTATTCAGAATTGCTTTATACTGGGAGAATGATGTCTAACGATCAAAAATGACCTTTTTGAAGCGTTCAGAACATCTACCTTTGGGTAAAGACAAAGGTGGGGAAAATCCAGCCACAGCGATAAACACTTTGGAAAGTTATAAGCATGTGAAAGGGTTTATGATAAAGATTGTCTTCCAGTCATAGTTATCATAGGTTATAACGCGTGTAAGCGCAATAATAAGATGCTGCCAAGGCTGGAGACATCATGTTTTGTTAGTACTTGTTATATTACCGGAGCATTATACAAACATTAATTAGCTCTATAATGTGGCTGTAAGGCAAGTAAAACCTAGAGTGTGGGGTTTTTGTTATTTATTTCATTTATGGAAATTGAACCATAGGTTAAATGCGGCCTTGGACAAGTTATAACAACTGACTGGAAGGCCTAAGCTGGAAATCAGGAGATCCTGCCTCTCAACTGCATGTTTATCCTATTGAAACCTGTTGTCTCCTACTTTGTTACTTGCTACTAAATTTGTATTAGTTAATACTACTGCCTACAAAATATGCTCTTCTGTTTGTTCTGTTTTTGTTTTCTTAATCATTACAAGGAGCTGTCTTTCATGTTGGGAAGTCAAGAAAGAAATTACCTATTGTATGGAGGATCTGATATCTTTAAAAAAAAAAAAAAAATTAACAGAACCACCTTATTGTAATAGTAGACCCCTTCTAAAATGTATAAGAATAAGTTTTGTCTGGAGTATTAATATAAATTATTTGTGAGTGTTCTCAATGTAAACTGGATAGAATTCCTCCAGGCAATGCTATTTTTTAAACTAACTGTCACTAACGTAACGATGAGAATTGACAAATGCTAGTGGGAAGGAGAGAGTTGGTTGTTAATGGAGTACGGAAGTATGAGCTGCTTATTGCAGAGCTGTAAGGAAGGCTCATAGGGCAAACAGGTGAGGAAGTGGATTTTTGCAGGATTATGCTTAGAGTAAATTTCTTATAGGGAGAGGAATTACTGTCTGTGTAGATGTAGAACCCATGTACACCATCCTTGTCAATTAAGAGAAAAAGGATCTTGTGTCTTTGTCAGCTGAAGGTGATGTATGTGTGCGTGTATGTATTCCATGCATGGGCACAAGGTGAAGGATTTTGGAGTTGGAACTGAACTAGATTCTTCGAGTTTGGTCATGAAGTTTTATCCTGTCTGTCGTGTGCTCAGGTACCTCAGAAAGGTCATCAGAAAATAAGACAAACAGTCTGTTGTCTTTTTTGTATTAAAAGATTATCTTGCTTATTCTCTTCTCTTTTGAAAGACTTCCTGACTCAACATTAAATAAATGCGCTATAGATAAATGAGGTTTAATTTATTTTTCAGAATAAGAAAATACACAACAGTAGAGTCTTCATGCTGGACAAGAAGGAGACTAGAAAGTTGTCTTAATACTTGCCCAGAGGAAGGTCCCTTTTGTTCAGTTCCCAAAACCGCATGGCTTCTGCTTGTGTATTGCTATTCAGTTTGAGCCATCTGATCCCTAAACCTCCAGAGCTATACTTCTTACTGTTAGCATGCTACAGCTTTGTGTTTCCTTCAGGACAAGGGCACTTCGCAATGTAACCAGTAGTTCTAGACCCCCAGTTGTCCAAGACCTGGATGGAGCACACCCTAGGTTGCTTCTAGCTTGTGCTCCTGAATTTTCTTGGGGGAGGTGAGGGAAAGGTTGCGTGCTTAGGTCTTGTTCTGATATAGGGTTAGGATCCAGACTGGAAACTTAGAAGCATACATGGATCCCCCAGTTTAGATATAAAACTCTGTACCACTGAATACTTTAATATTGGTTGCTCTGAATCTACTCTTTCTCTGTTTTCAGTTCAGCTCTTAGAAATGGTGGTATCCAGGAGAGCTGTACTTCTCATCATTGGAACTGAGTACTTCAAATGTTTGCAGCTGTGCTTCATGGTGGTTTTCTTGTCATAAATGGTTCCTGAGGCTTGTGCTTAATCAGTTTTGTGGCTTTGAGTTTTACCAAGTTCTGTTTATTTACATTGTGTATACAAAGCCTAACTATAACATACTCTCCCCAAATGTTGTTTCTTCTCATTCTGAGACCATCATCTCGGTAAAAGCAGTATCAATCTCCTTCAAATTATGTCTAAATCAAAATTAAATGTTTCAATTTTAAAGAGACATAACTACTTTGACCTCATGTAACTGACCTATACATTAGTACTTTTTAATCTATTCTTTGATGTTGTTTTTAAACACTTCAAAATTGAAAAACTGAAAGCCATTACTTGAGTAGCTTGGTTTTGCCTCTGCTGTGCTTAAAGCTGTAATATGTAAATAAAACTTTTGAATTTCATATACAAGAAACAGATTGGCTTTTGTAGTGGGAAAGCGCTTGTTAGGCCTCAGTGGTAGTTCCATGCTGCTTTATTTTCGCTTAGTGTCCTTGGGAAGGGGGGACAATGAGAGGATCCAAATTCGTGTAATCTTTGGCTTTGTCTACTTTAGCAAGCAGCATGGGCTAACAGGGGCAGATCTATAGACTAAAGCCTTTGGTTTTTATGACCTGAGGCCCACGTGTTTCAGGGCTTAGTGTTTTATTTTGGATGAGGTGTAGTCTGGTCTCATGGAATGAATGCCAGTATGAGGCTGAAATACATTAGCTGCGTTCTTGAAGTGTTCATGTTTTGTGTTTAGTTGTTGTTTTTTTCAATTTCTTTTTTTCTCTGCATCTAAAAGAAATACAGTGCATATGGCTTAAGATGGCCCCACAATGCGAACCAAACCTCGGTGAGTGCAATTGGTAAGATTTGCTTCAAGACAGAATCCTGACCCAAGCTAAAGCAGTAACGCAGACTTTGAGCACAGTGTCTGTCTCCTGGCCATTGGTGGCAGCCAGCCTCCCACCCGCAAGAGGAGGCAGTAAGAGCTGTGGGAAGACGGGGAGGTGTTAGCTGCTCCCTGCTGTACAGACGTGACCACGCTGTGTGCCGTTGCCACATTTCGGTGAGGAAACTTAAGTCCACAATTAGTATGAGGTGAAACCTACCCAGCCTTTTCTTTGTGAGCCATTTGGGACTTTACTGGAAAGAAGTAAGGTTATAATGATACGTAGTCTCTATTTCATACAAATTCTGTATGTGTGTATAGATTTAAAACAAAACAAAAAAAGAACCTTAAAAGAAACTTCTCAAGGTGGTGTGCTCCTGCACTGAAGCAGATGACAGATCAATAGTGAAGTCGTTCAGCTCTTTGCAGCCGTTAGCCTTCACAAAAGAAACAGGGCATGTAGTAAAGTTGTGGTAAATCTACAGTGGATAAAAAGTCCTGAACACTTCCTCTGTTAATATAGTATCAGAAGGAACCCAGAAAACTGTTTTTTTTTCTTTTTTTCCTTTTCAGATTTGTTGGCTATTTGTTTCCAATGTGTAACTTGGAAGTGGTGTAGAAAGCTGTGTAGGTGCTGGGGGGAGCTGTGGTTCATCCAGTGATTGTGCAGTGTTCTGGTTCTGCAGGTGTGCAGAAACGAAATGACATGTTGACAGTGAAGTGATACTTTGATACGTACAATACTAGTCTTACATCTCTCCTGTATGGCCGCTCTTCCTGAGCGTGAAGAAGGGAAGAGCTGGAAGCGGGGCGTGCTCCCCTCTCCTTCCTCTCCAGCAAAGTGAGAGAGCAGGGCAAAGCGGCTGTGCGTACAGGATCAGCCAGCCTTTGTGAAAGCGGGGCTGTAGTGAGGGGTGGGATTCTGCACTCTGCGGGGCGTTGAGAAGAAGTTGGGTGCAGCACCTCTAACGATGCCCTTCTTTGCAGCCTCCAACATGAAGGGCTGCTTGAGCCAACTGATCCTTCCTTAAAGCAAGCTTGGATTGCCTGAGAGCGACCGGGTTAGCGGAGGGTGGATGGAGAGGGGGCACGCACCTCCCTCAACCGGCTCCTTGTTAAATTACTGCAGTACTGGGTGTTAGAAGATGATGGGTGGTTCAGGTTGTCAAGTGAGTTTGTGCTCTGTAACTAACATGGGCTGATACTGGGTTGGGTTTGAGGTTTTTGCTTTAGTTTTTTTGTTCTGCCTTTAAAAGCACCAGTACTTGACTTGCGTAGCCTAATTTATTCCCAGAAAACAGATCCTCTCCATTGACTACAGAAAGCAAGCAAAGCTTTAGCATCTCTCTGCATTTCTGAATGCACACAGAAGGGGAACAAGGTTTTCACATGTTAGCAAGGCAAGATGTTCATTTAAATGCGGAGCTAAAAATAGTTCTGCTCGGCCATGTTCTTTTTTGTGAAATGCAGATAGTAATCCCTGCATAAACCTAGAGTTCTGGAGAACTGTTTCCTGATAAAGGGGGATTGTTTTGTGTCCTGTGGCAAGATTTGTTTTTTCATAATTCGAATCAGTTTTTTTATTATCTCTAGATGGCAGTTTAGCCCTGGATTTTCAGAGAAGCTCAACTAAAGGGTGAACTCTTATTGAGAGTTGGTTGGATTTAGGAAAAACTTTATTGTTCTTAGCATTCTGATTACTCTATTATGATTAATAGTCTCTTCTCTGGTATTTCTTTTCTGTAACGCTTCAGTTGTCTGAATCCTGCATCCAGTTAAAAATTTTCAGTTGTCTCTTTATTGAGTTTCTCTTAGTTTGTTCAGTTTCCTGCATATTTCTTACAAAGTATTTTGTAACAAAATGAATAAGCACTGTAATGAGAAAGGTTAAGAGAATTAAAAGGATTGCAGACTGGAGTGTTAACCACTCCAGCAAGCAAGAACAGCGTATAACGTGAATCTGCTGGTTTCCTTGGCTTAGGCCATTCTGTAGTGAATGATTTTTTTTTGTTGTTTTTGGATACTGAAATGATAGAAGGATCTATAGCATGTGAAATGTTTGTACTGTCAGAATATGTATAATTATGATCTCATATAATTAAATACTTTAAAATGTCTCCCAGATTGTACAGACTAAGTATTTATGCTATGTAAGTTCCAGTAAACACATTAATGAAAATGCCAAGTATCAAATAGCATGTTACAGTCTTATGACTGATAAAATAATGCGTCCTTTTGCTGAAGTTAGGCTTTTGAAGTATTTGAGTATAGCTGCTGTTAAATTCTAATAAATCTTAGCCTTTAGAGATAATACTATGAAGATACATAGAAAATAATAGAGTATGTTATGTTGTCATTAGGTTAGGAGAGAAACTTTGTTTGTTTGTTTTAGAAGAAATATGTATGCCAAAAGCATTGGGTTTTGTTTCCCTCCTTTTCTTGGAGGTCATGTTTATGTAGTCATCCATGCCAGTGTGGGAATGCATCAGATGTTTTGAAGTAGACCAGTGAAGAATTCCAACAGTGACACATGCTTTTATTTGAAGTATATTTGGGGAAAGAATTCCCTAAGACCATATAATTATGATGAAAACAAAGTTCCTGTGTAGGAAGACCCAGATGGTTGTAATACTTCCTCTATTAGCAGTGTAGAGGTCATACAGGTTTTCTGCAGTTCATGCCATTTCTGCTGATTAAGTAATTTCAACTTTTTTTTTTTTATAGAATGGTCTTACAACACCTTGTCTCACGCTTGGTCACAAATTTCTCTCTCCTCCATCCTCAATGACTGTGTAGAATTGTTGGATATATTTCTGGTAAAATTCAACTTTTGAAAACTGTTTGGAAAGAGTTACTCAGATGGAGAACTAGGTGCTCACCATCTAATGCTTTTCTGGGGATCAAGTGTTCCTTCAGTTACCTTTTGAGTTTCTAGTCTCCACTGTAATGCTTACAATGACTTAAAAGACTCAAAATGGTATCCAGAATAAAAGGGTAAAAATAAGTGGTGAGCTAATCAATAAGGCAATTCAGAGAATGGGAAATTATTATCAACTTTGCTATTCTCCAGGATGTTGGTACTATATTCAGATTTTTGAGGGAAGCTGGAATATGCCTCTTTCCTTTCAGAACCCACAGCTTGTTGCTCTCTAGAGAAAGTGCTTCACTGCTTTTATTTTAGACTCAGTGGGGGGTCATCATGCTGTCTTTCAACACAGCAGGAGTTAAAGGTGCCTTTGTAGCACAACTTTTTGTTTAGGATGCGCACTCAACCAAGATGAGCTTTGGTTTGGTTTCCTTGTGTGCTTGAGGAATAGAAATCTTGAATTAATGAAATAAGACAGACAGTATTTGCTATGCCTTTAACAGTATTCCTACGTTGCATGTAAAGGAACTTCAAATTTCTGCTCTAGCACAGATATATTCATGTCACTGTGTCATTTTTTCCCATTTCTGTAAACTTGATGCACGCATCGATTCTTGACCATTTTATGCTAGAATCTGAAAAAGCCCCACACTTCTGATCCTCCTTCCAATTACTATATTTTCTATTATTTGCCCTCTAGCATGTATTTTACTTGACAGGATTTATTATGAGAGAAGTTGATAGATACTGTGCCAATACGTGCAGTGATGAAATTTGTTAGAAGTCAGTGCATTCTGCTTAAACTGATGCTTGAATATATGTGTGGTTAAGAGGAGGAAAAAAAAAAGTTAAATTTTATGTGGAAACAGAAAGGAAGAATCTAGTGGATGGGCTCACTAGAAATAACACAAAACTCACAACACTGTTGTAGTGTAATTGTGGTATCAAAGTATTAGAAATTCAGGAATGACATTGAAAAATTTTTCAGTCATTTAAGTACTAACCAACAGCAGTTGCTTGATAAAAGAGATGCTTAAAGGTGGAGCTGAGGCTAAAAGATTAGAAACTTTTGCCTGCGGGAAACTTTTGGGACACTTAAATTGTTTATTGTGGGTTTCTCACTGAAAAGTACATTTTTGTGAATTTCAATTCTCCACATGACCTAGAGACACAAGGAAATAAACTTGTAAATGAGATGTTACTGTCTGAAGAAGGTAACTGTGAATCAAGGTAAAATCAAAGTGATTAGCATGGAAATCAGATCTTAATGATCTTAATTCAAGAATTATCAGGAATTTAATATAAAAGTGTTTTCATGACAAGCGGAGTTAGTTATACCTGTATTTTTTGGACCTTTTGAAAGAATCAAAAGCAATTTTTATCTAAACTTCTTCAATATGTTATAATATTTTATACTTACTGATTTAATATAATAAATTATGCTTAATTTAGTATGTATTAAAACAGAAATACATTCTGTATATGTAGAAGTTTTAAAATATTTACATATTTTAAAACTGTTATAAACCTTCTATTTTAGGTCTTGCTCCCGCAAATATTTACATACTCTTTAACCAAAATAATATGAACACATGGACTGAAAAGTGCATGTGTATAGATCGGTCCCAAACCAACATACAGATGTGTTGGAAGGGGTGTGTTTAAGCCTGATGGGTAATATTATTATTTTAGACTTGCTTTTCTGAAAGAATGTCGTAAATACAACCTTACCAGGCCTGATAAACGTCCCTCTAACCCAGTATTCTGTCTGTGATGGTGGCGAGCAGTAGTTGATTAGGGAAGGATGCATAAAAAGGATGAACATGTTGGGATGCAGCCATGGAAAATGCTTTCAGCTTTTTGTGATTTAGGGAATTCCAAAGCAAATGTGGCACTATGGCTTTATTTTTAGTAGGTACAGATTGCATGATCTTAAAACACAAAAACCAACCCAAAAGAACCCCATGTTCCTTCACCATACTTCTGGAAAGTGGGGGGAGGCTTGTTATGTTGTTTATGCCTGGCCTTCCAATGTGGCCAACTTCCTTGGCACAGCAGGTTTTGGATGCTGAAACTAATAGGTTCAAAAAGCAGATCAGTGAACTCCTGACAGAAAAATCTGTTGAGGGTTATTAAACACAAAAACAGCACTCTTGCTCAGGAAGTTGCTGAGCCTCTTAGTTCTTGAAGGCTGTAGTGGTACAAACTTTTACTGCTTCTCATCCTGTCCTTAGACCTGTCCTTAAGCATCCCCCTTAGTAATGGAGAGAGGAGACTGGACTAAGTGGATCTTTGATCTGACCCACTAAGCCTAGTCTCATTATTTGCATCTTTGCCAAGCTCCGTTTTGAATTTCCAGTCATAACCTCCTTGAATTGAATAGGACCAAGCCTATTGCCTTTAACAGGAGTATATTGGCCCACTTTTCAGTTTTAAACTTAATACTTCCACACTGCAGTTTTTGGAAGCTTAGCTTTATGGAAAATAATGGTGTTTTCAGTTAGATGTGCCATTATTGTTGTCTTCAAATGAAATAATTAGGTCATACATCTGGCACGCTGCAGCTGTCTTGAACATTTTTAAAACTAAACTGCTGTATTATGTCAATTAAAATGTTCATTTAATTCTTTCCTAAAAATGTGATTTTTTTAATCCTATTTTGTGATTTTTCTATTACATAACATTAATGAAGAACTTCAATCAAAGGGTGTATTGCTGTGAAGATCTAATGGATCAGGTTTTTAACCTGCTGTCACTGTTTACGTGATTTGAGACAAACTGGGTCTTTTGTAACGTAGTTGCTGGATCTGCTGATGCTTGTTTTGTTATCAGGCCAGCTAGACTAATGCAGTTTGTCCTGCAGAGCTTTGTATGCTTTATGGATATGTAAAGCTGAGGAACTTTCAGGGCTTACATTGCTGTCGGTGAAGTGAGAATCTTCAAGTCTGTTTGGGTAAAAAAGATACGGTCATTTAAAAACAGGTTCTATTTTCAGCTGCATAGTTTTAAATTCGTTACAACCTTATTAGGTTCACTTTGATAAGTGGAAACTAAGTTTCTTAGGCTTCTGAAGCACAGCTTTGGTTCTTTACTACAGGAAAAAAGAGTTGCAGTTTTCTCAGGGTTGTCTTTTGTGCATGTATAAATTGTTAATTCACTTTTGAGAGTTACGACATACACAATGATCAGTGTCCTAGCAGAGCGGATAGTTTGTTATGTTGGCTTTTGGGGTGGTCCTGTTAGTTTACTTTTGTGTTTGATTTTTGTTTTTTAAATAACTGGTTGAGAAGCCTGGAGGTTAATATAAATGCATGTCCATAAATCTCCAGAAATATATGTTCAGTATGAATGTTTTTTTAATGTTGTAAAAATGGGACTTTTGAAAATCCTGATTTTTTTAAAATTTTTTTTTTCAGAATTTTTATGTGATATTTTTCTAAAGCGTTCCCAACTGTGCTCAAACTGTTTCACTGTGATCTTTGCGCATTTCCTACAGATGACCTGGATGATGGGGTCACTGTTCTGGTCTTAGAGTCTCTCCAAAGTCAATGAAACTTAATTAGGATTTAAGGCTCCTTAATCTATTTTCCAAAGATATAATTAATTTCAGTCATGCATATAAGTGAATTTTTACTGTTCATAGCAAAATCTAGGTCTCTAAAGTAAGGCGCAAGAAAGAGTTGGCTTGTATATTACAACATATGGTTGTTGTAAATACCTTCTCAAGTTTACAGTGAAAATGGTCTTCAGTCTTCCAGCAAACACAAAATATAGTCTCAAAAATAAACAGAAATATAAGTATGCAAATGATTACTTTTTTGTTGCCAGGGAGATGCAGAATATGCAGTTAAGCTAGCTCAGCTAAGTAGTATTGAAAAGAAGATATGCTGCTGAACATCATATGGAAGGGGGAAGTATATGTGAGAAGAACCCCATGCAAAGGTCAAGTGAAAGTTGTAGGGCAATTCTGGTGTCACGTACAGGTGGTATACACGATACATCTGTATCAGATGGTATTATCAGTTGACAAATTAGTCCTCCGAATTACTACAGTCCCATCCTAATAAGTTATTTCGTAGGTATGCTTGTGTGTTTATTTTTATATATAAACGTATGTGTTAAAACTTGATTGAAGTGCCAAGTACTCCAACTTATTTGGACTAGGGCTGTGGACTGACTTTTTTAAAAAAATAAAATAACTGTGCAATTGGATATACCTGAATATGGTGCAGAATCACATGTTATGGTTTAAGATACAATCTTACCTGTTTTAGTAAAACCTGTAGACTTTGTGATCTGGCATATCATTTCATCTATGTTAAAAGGTCTTTAACGATATTAAGCGTGCTTAGTTTGAAGGGGCAAAGTAGCTCAGGAGTGATTCTTCTTATAAATGCTTCATTGTATGCCATCTCTAATAGGACTAATGAAGACATTATTTTGATAGCTATTTTAATTAGAATTGTATTTTATTGTTAATTGTATCCTGGATAAGAGAATTAATTTGTTTTGCCATCTTTGTGTTATTTCAACATTCTCTAAATACAATAGCATTGTAAGTTTAAGTATCCAAAATAAATCCTCAAATTAGGCATACCTTTGCAGTGTTATGTATACATATGATCAGCAACTGCTTTTTCTTTTTTTTTTTTCTTTTTTTTTGTGGGATTTGCTTCTTCTCAAAGTTTCTTGCTCATTCAGAATGGAATTGATCCTGCGTTAACTAAGTCTACAAGCTGGGTGTTGAGTCTAGGCTGATTATTCAGACTCCCTCTATAGTCAGTGGATAGAGCAACACAAACAGCGTAATTAATCCTGTCTGGAGGCAGGTATCTGAAAGCGAATTGTCTTTTGAAGAATCTGATCCCTTTTCACTGGTGGTACAAAGAATGTATAGAAGCTAGTTCAGGATAATCACAAGCACCTGTCTGTTTCTTCAAAGAATGCAACCCCTAGGTATAGCTATATCTTTGTAGCAGCAGTTTGTGTCTCCTTTTTGATGTTATTATAGTGGTGATATCGGAGGGAATTTCATTTGGGCTTTAGAGGAGGAGGGGTTGAATCACTTCATGCTTCTCTGCATCGTTTTGGTCATCTATAATGTGACAGTAAGGATTCCTTCTAGGTACCTATGGAGGATCTGTGATTTTTTAAATAGTAATAGAATGAATCTAAACCTGGATCAGTAGTAAAATTCTGCATATTATTGTTTCATCGGATGCAGTTTGGTTGTTAAAGTATGGGGAGGGAGGATGCAGGGAAGGAGAATATAAAAGGCCACTAACAGGAAGATTTGAAATAATGCTATATTGATTTAACTCATGCGTTTCCTATTTTTTAACTAAGCAGCATTTTA
Organism: Aptenodytes patagonicus; assembly: GCF_965638725.1. NCBI lineage: Eukaryota > Metazoa > Chordata > Aves > Sphenisciformes > Spheniscidae > Aptenodytes > Aptenodytes patagonicus. The sequence continues at coordinate 95,122,878 of NC_134951.1, forward strand.
CTTTTCAAAGTTGTTCAAATGTTGTGCATGTCTTATGTAGGAAAGCGGTAAAAGCTATACCAACTTATATACTATCTTGTGGAGCTTAGCAATGTTGCTCTCTCCTATTCCAATTAACATTAGCAATTAACGTCTTTTTTTTTTTATTGCGGGGAGGGTTTGCATTTTCCTTCATGCTTTGTTTCACAGGTACTTTTTAAAATGTCTTTTCTTAGCTAACTGTGCACCACCATGCCAAAATGGAGGGATGTGCCTGCGACCTCAACTTTGTGTGTGTAAACCAGGGACAAAAGGTAATTCCTGTGAGGATACAGTCATGCAAGACACATCTTCCACTGGAGGCCGGAGCCCCGTTGTTCCTCCGTGGCCCATACCCCAGCAGGCTGCCCAGCAGACCTTTTCTCAGAAGGTGCAGGTCCCACCGAAGGTTGGCCCTATGACTCAGATGGCATTCACCATCAAGCAGAAGCCTCCTGTTGGGTTATCTCAGCAAATGCAACCACAGTAAGTGTTTTCTTTGCTTTCAAAGAAGTTCAGTATGTTAGATTTGTAAAACATTGTTCCTTGCAAGTGTTTTCACATAATCATACTTGGAAACTTACACAGATTTTTTTTAAGAGCTTTTTATTTTAATGATCAGACTTCAGTGGATTTTTAAACTTCTATTACTTATGAGCCAGATCGTCTCACCTGAACAGAATATCCCTTAATATCAGTCAACTTTATTTTCCTTAGAATGACAATGCTGTACTAATTTCAGAGGAGTTATTCTTAATTTACAGTAGTGATTTTTTGCGTTTAGCCCAGAACAAAGTCTGGCATGGAATTTCAACACCTCATAACTGAAGAGAGTAAGATTGGTGCTTGTGTTGCGTTCTGGTTTCTTTCTTCCATTCACATTATATTTTCTCTTAAAGTAAGTGTGTATGGTTTTACTGCAATGGATACTTCTGCTTGCTTGCATTTGAGGTTCAGGATTGTATCTGCCTGTCATAGGTAGCAAGGAAACATCCCTCTTATTGGACAATATTTTCCCTGCCTCTTCAGTGGCTGGTGACTTAGTCAGACTTTGATATTACTTTCATTCGTTTAAATACTTCAAGTGAGTCTGAAATTCCTCTAATTATAAAGTTGTTTTTATTAATGTGTCTGACCTTAACTTGTTTCAGGGCTGCGTTTGATATGGGGGGAGGGAGATGCGCAGGAGGGTGGCAATCAAGTTGATTGTGGACAGTTTTAGGTGTCTGCAGCAACTACTGTCCTTCCAGTTTCAGGTGAAGTCAGTGACAAAAAGTTTCTGTCCTGTAACAGGTGTTGCTTTTGGTTAGCTGTAAGCAGGGTGTAGTCTGCCTTGCTTCTAGCCTCCAGAGCAAGATAATCTGGACTGGGAAATAAACTGTGCTTTCCTGTGCCCAAAACTATAAAAATGAACCCGGAAGGGTGGTGTGTGATTATAGAAGTCTGCACCTGAGTAGTTATATGCTCCTGACAACAAAGTACATCCTGCCACCCCTCTCCAAAGCTGCATCTGAGGATAGGGATCGCTGGGCACTGCCAATGGTGTTTGGTGTTGTCTGGTAACATCTTTGTCAGGTTCTTTCCTCCTAAACCCTTCCAATTCCTTTTACTGTTGTTCTAGTTCATCTAACTGTGGAGCCACAAGCAAAACTGGGTTCATACATGTCTTGTGTAATAGGGAGAGGAATTTACCTGAGTTCCCTTGGAGTTCTAAACCCTAAGCCAGTTATGTTCTTTAAGAAAGGTAGAAGGTGGGGCAGTGTGGGCTTTAGAAACAAGTACATCCACAGTCTTAAAGGACACAGAAATTGCTACCCAATTTTAATATTTTATAGTACTCTGAGCCCAGTTTCATTCCTATCAGTGAAACAAGGGTTATTAAAGTGACTAGTAAGAAGGGGAAATTACTGGTAAAATCAGCAGGCTTTTTTCTGTTCCCTCCCATCCAGACCAGCAGGACTGCTAATCCTCAGCACCTGGCTTCTCTGCTTAGCCCCACAAAGTGCAGTATAGCAAATCAGTACAAAGAGGCCAGACAACTCCTGTCTTATCAGTACTGATTCCTGTAGTGTACTGTGTGTCTTTTTCTTCCTTCCTCCACACAGAAGCATTCTCAAGGATTTCTTCTTCCTTTTGTGAGAAAGGCCAGTTGTCCAAATTGGGTAGTAAAATATACTTCAAAAAAAGAAAAGAAAAAAAAAAAGAATGCAGTTTGTTCTTGCCTGAAAAAAAATCTGTCGTCTTCCAAGCACTCTGAAGCTGTGCTTAGAAGGCTTGTGGATGCCTCTGGAGAAGACTTATTTTTCATTATTCCTGGAAAAGCAGATAAAGGTTTCCTCTTGTATGAAAAGAGAAGATGATAAACTGGTATTCTTCTATGCTACTATGATAGTTGCCAGGCTATGATGCTCAAAGTGTTTCTAGAGGGTACCTACAGCATGTCACGCTTCACGAAAATCTCTGTTCTTGCTTGCACGAGACAGCATCCCAGATGTAGAGGAAGCAACTTCAGCCTAACAAAAAGAGTCATCTGTTATCTGCTATCCAAAGTGCCTCTGCATGCTTCCATAAGCAGTGTTAACCCAGGTGGGCTTTTCTGTTCACGTGACCCTTCTCAACCTAAGGATTTTCTCTTAGATGTAAAGAGACTTTTTCAGGTAGATAGGACTGTTAGTCTTTGAGCTCACATGAAGATAAATCTATTTCAGCCAGCTTAATAATAGTGGGGAAAATGGAAAACTGAGTCTTTGGAGTCATGAGAAAGCCAGCCTACAACCCTGGCAGGAGCCAGACATAGGAGCGGGAGATGGAGAGGAAACAGGCTGTTTCACAAACCAAAGCAGTTGTATAAAGTGCAGCAGAAGAAGGTGGATGTTTAGATACAACTGTTGAAATGAGTGCTAGCAGTAGTTCTCATGCAGACTACTAGGACAATTTACGAGGCTGAAAAATCCTTCTGAGGTCAGGTCTCTACCATTGGCGCAGAGCAAATGGGTTAGCTCCTGCTTCAGTTCTTCTTCGAACGTCTTGTGATCTCATATGTTGTGTGAGGCTGCCCAGATATTTTTGGAATGGCTTTTTTCTGTTCCCACTCCTAGAAACATAGGTAAGGCTATGGCAGGAGTGGAATCATCCATTGTCAGTGAGGTTGGTATGCTGATCTAGGCACTGCTTGCTATGCAGAGCTGTCAAGGGCTGGCGAGAGTCAGGGCAGAACCCAACCTGGAACACCAAAATAAGCTCCTAGAGGAGAATTGTCTCTACAGTGCTTCTGTTTTGCCATCCTCTGTCATTTTTTTTCTGTTTTTGTATATGAATGCAACTTTTCCATCTTCAGTCATTGAGATGCGTTCTTACATGTTTTCTTAGGATCATGGTGGCAGTGATGTTTAGGGAAGCAAGGAATTCATTTATTTCTTCCCAGAGATCTTTTTTTGAAGAATATGGTGCTGAATAGAAGGAAACCTGGAGAGAGGTTAATTTCCTGGAATATCCTGGATTTAGAACACAGGCACTTAGCACTAGCAACTGTCATAGCCCTGGACTGAAGATGGATATTATCAGGTACAAGGTCTCATCTCGAAAGAATGTTAGCAGAAGATGTAGATGGCTGTAATTGAAAACAAATGGTGTCTCAGAAATAAAAATCTGCTTCTCATTGGAACCTGTTGGGAATTCTGATCTCAATAACAGACGTGCTTTGTGGTCCTGAATTCCTGTGATAGCTCTCCAGTAACTCCGGGTGTCCCTTTCACATCTCATTCTCTCACTTGTTGGCAACAGTATAGCTCCAACAGCTTGATTTTCTGCATGTACCAGCTGTGGGAGCAGAATTTTTTTTTTTAAAGGGAACTTTCTAGTACAGTTTTAGAAATGGTCACCAGAAGGATCAACCAGCTGGAGCTCAATAATACACTGAAGGGTCACAGCATTTCTCCTTCAGCCTCTTTTGGAGGCAGTTATTGATGAAATTTGAAAGTTTGCTTTTGCGTTGGGCAAAGCAAAGCTCATCAAAGGAGAGGTAGATGCACAGACTTTAGGTGACAGATTTGGGCTTACTGGTGTGTCTGATGCATCTAGAACTGTTTCTGAAGAGGTCCCCTCCAAACCTGTATTCCTGGATCCCTGGGTCTAGTCCCATGCTATTACAGGCAGGCGTATCACCTGCTAATTTTAGTGAACCTATCTACCTGTGTCTTAAAACTGTTTTTCCCTTCTGTTCAAGGATGTAGTATTTTTTCCAATAGTTCCCTAATTTTTATGAATTGATGTGAGATTAATATGAATTTAGATTGGGGAAAAAAAAAAAAATGAAAACTGACTGAGAGAAGAATTGGGCATGCTGTTATGACCCTACTGAAATCAGCAATGTAGGACAGTTGTAACCGAAAATGGAATATATTTTCTATATAATCTATAATTGTAAGTTATAGATTTACATATATATGTAAGATAATCTGTAAAGATTATTGACTTTGTGTTGTACAAACTCTTGGCTGAGGCTTACTGCAAAATATAAGAGACTGCTCTTTTAGCTCTTTCCTGTCCTGCATACTGGTTCATTTTTGTATCTTTGACTGTATGTAGTTTATTTTTTAGAACATGTGGTTCTAAGATGTGATAACTGACCAGGTGATGGTCTAAAAAAAGATTACTGTTTTTTGAAGGTTAATAGCTAGTGTGAGAGTAAATACTTCTGAAGGACATCCATTTTCCATCACCGTTATGATAGATTTTTGTACTAAAGTTGTACAGAGCAAGTGAAACTTCACTACTTTTTAGTTAGAAGAGCCCTGCACTTGAACTTAACTGTGAAGTCTGTTTAAAAATACTTTATGGAAGCTCTTCTTGATGGAAGATTGGACTTCTGTCCAAAAAGACCTTGACTTGTGTGTGTTTGTTTTTTCTTTTTTAAAAACGAAACTTTTTTTAAGAAAAGCGAGGACTTTGGGGTAGTGTTGGTGTTAGAAGCATAGAAAAATTTAGGTTGGAAGTAGAGGCAATCTGGTCCAACCTTCTGCTTAAAGTGGGATCACCTATAAAAGGTTGCTCAGTGCTTTGTGTGGTTGAGCTTTGAACATTTTCAAGGCTGCAAGGTTGAAGATCTCACAATATGTCTGGGCTCCTGTGGCAGTGTTTGACCACCCTCAGAAAAAAAAAAAAATTTCTCCTTATCTAGTTGAAATTTCCATTGTTGCACATTGATTGTTACCCTTTGTCTTTTCACTGTATGTCTCTAAGAAGTCTGGCTCAGTCTTCTCTATATATTCTCAAGAGGCAGTTGTAGATTGCAATATCATCTCCTTGAGCTGCCTTTTCTTAGAGCTGAACAAACTCACCTCCCTCAATCTCCCCATACGCTTCAGTCCCTGACAGTCTTGGTGGCCCTCTACTGGACTCACTCCACTGTGTCAGTATCTTTCTTGATTTGGGGAGACCATAACTGGACACAGTACTGGAGATGCAGTCTCACAAGTGCCAGACAGAGGGAATAATAATTTCCTTGACCTGCTTGGCTGTGCTGTTGCTAATGCAGCCCAATATATGATTGGCATCCTTCATGTGGGAGCACGCTGCTCACTCATGTTCAGCTTGTCCATCAGGACCCCCAGATCACTTTTTGCAGGGCTGCTTTCCAGCTGTTTCCGTGCCAAACCTGCACTGTTGCACAGAGTTGCTGTATCTCAGGTAGAGGGCTTTGTGTTTGCCTTTGAACTTCGTGAGCCCTTTTCTCCAGCCTGTCAAAATCCCTCAGCCCTCCAGTGTAACAACCACTCCTCCGCATTGGAGTTGTCTGTGTAATTGCTGAGACTGCATTTTTCCCCTTCTGTGGGTCATTAATAAAGTTGTTGAACAATATTGGTCCCAGTATTGATCTCTAAGGAAAGCAAATAGTTACCCACTTAAGCTCCTCTGAGTTGGATTTTGCATCACCAAATACCACCTATTCAGCCAGGCAGTTTTTGCAATCACTTTATAATCCAGTTATCCATATTTCACCAATTTTTACATAAGGAGGCAACTGTGTCAAAATGCCTTGCTAAAGTCCAGGTTAAAAAGATTGATCATGCTCCTTTCATGCACTGGGCTAGTCATCTCATCATAGAAGTCAAACAAAACCCAAGCAAAAAACCCAAAACAAAACAACTTTATTCCAAGCTAAAACTACAAAGTCTGTGATGACTTCTTAACTTCTGAAAGTTGTAGTTCAGTTGTTTTCATTCTGTGTTGGTGATACTCTTTCCATTCAAAGCGTGGAACTTGTACTGTACACTGCCGCCTTTCTTCAGGAGGACAGGCCATCTTTTTTCTTGGGCTACACAGGGGAGCTGGAAGCAACTGAACTATAATTCCAGTGATGATATCTTGGAAAATTAATATTTTTGATTCTAGGCAAAATATTCCACATTAATATTCTTAAATCTGATTTTTCCTGTTCTCGGTGCAGCTTGGGGTTTAATCTGTGTTCTCAGGCACATGCATGTATGTGTGCTCAGGGCTGATACACCAAAGTGCATACTTGAGGATATTGAGTGTATAGAGGAGTCTGAACAAGTCATGACTATTCCATTAAGATACAACCATAGACTGTTATCTTGGGTTTCAGAGCTTTTGTCTGTAAGTCATGGGCTACCAGGTTCTGCCCTCCTATAGTCCAGTGCCATGGCTGTTTGATTTATTCTAAGAAAAGAACATCTAAATCCTGTGACCTTGTATCAGCACCGTGTGCTTTGCAACATCGGGGTGTTACTGCTTCTCTGGCTTCAAAATTTAACTCCAGTGGTGAGACATGAGGTTTTTCCAGCAGTTCTTGAACCCACTGGCTTGTGTCAGAGAGGTGGAAAACTGGCAGGCAGTCTGCAGTGTTAAGCTGACTGTATCCCTTCAGTATAGGCTTCTAACGTGTAGTGAACTCATGGTGTACTTGTTACAGGTTCACTAATGCAAGGTGGCTCCAGGGAGAATCAGGAAAGTTAGTTTTCCATTGTAAGCTATTTGGGGTGGATTCTGAGGTGCCTTTGCACAATGCTTTTAACAAGAGACCTGCTGCAAGGAACTGTAGTGTACCCTGTTATCCCTCAGGTTATTAATTTCTTCCTGATCAACTTGAAAATCATCTATGCAGGTCAGTTATCCATATTGTCCTGTAAGGCATGTTCCTTTTGAGAATGTCAATGTAGCCTTCCCTTCCACAATCCCAGCAAACTGAACACACTCCACAAGGTAAACTCAACTTTGTCATCAAGTTATTTTCTTTGAGTGGTACTGGAGTATGTTCATGCTAATGTATGTTGATAACAGCAAAATAGAGACATAACGATTTAGGCATACTCCATGGGTGTAGAAATAATTTCCCCTGCTTTCGAGGAACTGCTTTTCAGGAAAGTAGATTACTCTAAAACTGTATTGATGCTTTCAGCTTAGTTGAAAAGAGGACTGTAAGCCACCATTCCAAACCACAGTGTTTTTGTTTGGTTTTTTTTCCTGGCTTAAAAAAAGGTGTGCCTGGCCATTCAGTGTTTGCATGGAGATGTGTAGTGGTGGCTTTAATGAGGAGTTTTCAATGTTACTTGTTACTGTGTTGCGAACTGGTTATGTTCTCTTCCAATGTGGCTTTTCTAGTTTTATTTTTTTTAAATTGTACTACTATTGAAACTTTTACCATTTGTCATCAATAAACTATTTCAGGAGATGTTGGGAAATGATCAGAAGAACTTTACTTCTTTCCAATGGCTTGTTGGGGACTGAAGGAGCACAGCTTTTCATGGATAGCATGACAGTGTGTTTCCAGTTTTAGGAAGGAGTATTTGTATTGTTAAAATTTGGTTTGATGTAACGCTGTTGTCATGTGGCAGAAAGTCTTTCTAGACATTCAGAATGTTTACTTTTAAAAAGGTTGCTCTATTAGCAAATGTTTGTGATACCAAAGCAACTATGCAACAATTTTGTACTTGACTGAGACTTTTTACCCAAACAGGTAAAAGTAACCCACTGACGGTAAAGTTTGTTCCTCTAAGCAAACTACCGTGCAACAGTAGTGATTATAGGATGTGGCTGAAATAAAAACAACATTGCAAGTAGCCATTTCCCTTGGAGCATGTATGATCAATAAGCTAATGGGAATAATTTTCATGCCATTTTCATTCCCCCCTCTTTAGAGCTGTGGGAATGGATCTCAGTAGGTTGATCTGAAAAAACTAATGTCTATTGTAAAAATACGTATGTACCTTTAACTTCCAAAGGAAGAAAAACAAAGTGACAATAGGGTTTATTAGTGATTTCAAGTATAGAAATATGATTTAACAGTATTCTCTCTTTAGAAAAATCTAGGTGTTTTTGTTTAGTGTTGTAATGATCGCTGAACCAGGGATGTTTCTCCAAGTTCAATATACCTAAAACAGAGGAAAAAGGCTTACTGTGTTTGTAGATGTGTCTGCCTTTGGTCTTCGTATCAGAAATCTTGCTTAATACTTGATCTTCAGCCCCTTAAAAATAAAATTAGCTGCAACTATTAGCTGATTTGTATGTCCTGGGTATTAGTGTAACTTTTGGTATTGTCTTAACACTTCCAGACTATATTGAGAATTCATTCTTAATAACCTTATTAAATAGATAAGAAAGACACAAAGAACCCCTCTTCGGGGGATTTACTTAATCTTAGCATTTTGCTAGTGTAGCAGATAACTAGATGTTTCAAGAATCTTCATTCAGAGAATAATGCGGGCTGACCTTAGACAAAGGCAGATGTATTTTTCAGGATTGGGCCTGTCTGATTAATTACAAATGCCTCATTGATTTCTCATCTGTGAAGAGCCTGTTCTCATGATTTAGGAACCCTGAGAGACATATACTTCATCTCCAGTAAACTTACTTTCTTCAGTGCTAGAGTCTGAATACTTCACTGAGAAGCAGACTTTTTCCTACTGAGAAGCAGTTTCCACTTTACCTAAGCTCCATAAAGGTTACATACGACATGTATCCTTATACTTCAATAAATTCCTCTCAAGAATCCAAAAGTATTGTTTTACACAATGTGTAATCAGTTGCTAATCTAACCACTACCAAGGAAGTTTATTACTCATGTCTTATGTTGAAGTTTGGGTGTTACTGTTCATCAGTATCTGGTGAGAGACAGATTTTTTTTTTGTATGACAGGATTTAAGACGAGTATAAATGGTGAAGAGCACTAGGCAGTTGGAGAAAGCTGGATCTTCTCCTGATGTTATCGTTCAAATATTGATTGAGACTTTGTAACCAGCCAGTAGTCTGTTAGAGGGATTCTGCAGTAAATCCTTGTTGATTTCCCTCTTTAGCAAATTTTCCCTGAAATACCTCATAAGGCCTTAGAGGTCTTGGAGGACCAGAAGGTGGACTGTTGGCTAATTTGAAGTGTCTAGCATGGATAGCATTGTATGGGAAGTTAAGTCTGCTAGCGTGCTCAGAAGTTATGTAGGCAATTGAATCATGACTACTTGACTTTGTTAAGCAACTTCCTACACTAAGCAAAGGACCTACTGTTATTCAGAAAGGATTCTTTACATGTGGTATGTTAGGAAAATAAATACCTCCACACTAATAGCTCACTGAAGCATCGTAATTATTGAAGAGAATTTCTCCGTGCTTGAAAACAAAAAGAAGCATAGTTTCTGCTGTTGAGACATGGAATTTCCAGGACAAAGGAAGTATTTGCAATAAACTAGCCTTCTTTACAGCCCTGTTTTGTTACTAATGCAATCTATAGCTTTAAAAACTATCTCCTCCAGACATATGTACAGGGAAAGAAAAATCTTTTCTGATAGGCTTTAGCTATTGTAATAATTAATTTAAAGTATTCTCTATACAAAAAACTTATCATGCAGCTGAGGACAGACTTTATTAAAGCCCATAGCACCACTGGAGGATATTAAAAGGAATTCCATGTCAGTTTGGATGCTATGATAAATGGTGTTTCAGGCTTGTCGGAGGTTTTATAAGCAGTTTAAAATTGGTTTAAAGGAAAATACTGCTTTTGGATATTCTGTGCGTTGGCTGTGTGTTTTCTGTTTTATTAAAAAGACAATTGAAGATGCAATTCTACATGTTCTGTGTCAGGGAAATGAGTTTCAAAGGCAAGATAGTCTGAAAGGAGATAGACAATACTAGTACATACTATTATGTCATTGGGCAGTAGGTGGCAAGCTTTGCTTTTCCTTCTACTTAGCGCTTATTTTTATATTGCGGAATGCCAGAATTTTGAAAAGGGTGGTTTGAATTCACTGGAATATGTCATTTATTGGCAGCACATTTTTTTGAACCATCTATTTTGTTCATTGTGTATCATTGCCTTTCTGTTGAATGCTGAAGTAAAGCCTCTTCAGATGACGGAAGGACACAAATCAATACATGTGAGCTCTGTTGTATTCTCTTATGGCTTCAGTAGGGATTACTAACACACAAATTAAAAATAAATGAGTTGCAGTCACAGTCAATAACAAATTATTTGGGATCCTCCTGTTCAACTTTTATTGTGGATCACAGTACAGCTGGGGGGGAGGGAACACAAGACCTTCTTTTAACACAACATTTTCCCAAAATGGGACTTATACTTCTAGCTCTGTAACTAATAACTGAAAAGGAAAAATAACAGAATATTTATTTTGCCTTTCTCCTGATGTGTTGTGTCCCATCCTGTGTTCTGGTCTGTCTGTTCCTGCCCTCCCCCCTTATTCCCCCCATGAATTGCTAGTCTGGTATAGCTCTCCTCACAAACCCAGCCTGCTCTGCTGTTGTGTAGGGTCAGGCATGGGGACAATAAAGCAGCAGCAAATTGCCTAGCTAAAACTAAGGGTGTGTAGAGAGGGCAATGCTTGAGTGCTTGTCCTTAGTTACTTTCTATTGTGGGTGACTGTTAATACCCCTTCTCTGCTCAGACTGCTTGCCGAGAGCCAATCACCTGACATCCGACGAATTAGCAGCCAGCTGTATATCTGTACCAAGAATAACAGGGGGCACAGCACCTCTCCTCCTGTGCAGTTCCTCTCAGCTGTTGTCCAGCTTAGACCTCCTCAACTGTTCTCCAGAACACATTTTTACCTGTTAGCCAAGTTAATTCTTCGCTGAGTTTCCGCGTAGTGAGTGATTTAGAGTTGTTCTTGCTTTGCTATTAAAGTTTTTAAAAAGTTTGTTCTGGATTAAAAAAATGACACTCTTCTCATTCTCTCTCACTCTGTCCGGCACACACTTTATAATAATTGTTCTGAGGAAGATCAGCTATCTTGGATCTTCTTTATCTCAAACTTAAACATATTAATATAGACAGCTATTTAATTATGTCATCCTAGAAATTCTAAAACAGTAATTAACATTTTTTTTTTTCTTCCTATGGCAGGGCATTCTGCACAGGGGTAAATAGAGGTTGCATATGAGTTTACATTTTCACTGCTGAGGCTTTGTGTCCTCGCACTATTCCTAATGAAGGTCAGAAGGGTTTTGGGACTAGTAACAAGGTTCTGAGCTGTCAGTTGAGAATCACAGAATCATAGAATCATTAAGGTTGGAAAAGACCTCTAAGATCATCGAGTCCAACCGTCGACCCAACACCACCATGGCCACTAAACCATGTCCCTAAGTGCCTCATCTACACATCTTTTAAATACTTCCAGGGATGGGGACTCCACCACTTCCCTGGGCAGCCTCTTCCAATGTTTAACCACTCTTTCAGTAAAGAAATTTTTCCTCACGTCCAATCTAAACCTCCCCTGCCGCAACTTGAGGCCATTTCCTCTCGTCCTATCGCTAGTTACTTGGGAGAAGAGACCGACACCCACCTCGCTACAACCTCCTTTCAGGTAGTTGTAGAGAGTGATGAGGTCTCCCCTCAGCCTCCTTTTCTCCAGGCTAAACAACCCCAGGTCCCTCAGCCGCTCCTCCTAAGACTTGTTCTCCAGACCCCTCACCAGCCTCGTTGCCCTTCTCTGGACATGCTCCAGCACCTCGACGTCCTTCTTGTAGTGAGGGGCCCAAAACTGAACACAGTATTCGAGGTGCAGCCTCACCAGGGCCGAGTACAGGGGCACGATCACTTCCCTCCTCCTGCTGGCCACACTATTTCTGATACAGGCCAGGATGCCATTGGCCTTCTTGGCCGCCTGGGCACACTGCCGGCTCATGTTCAGCCGGCTGTCGACCAGCATCCCCAGGTCCTTTTCCGCCAGGCAGCTTTCCAGCCACTCTTCCCCAAGCCTGTAGCGCTGCATGGGGTTGTTGTGGCCGAAGTGCAGGACCCGGCACTTGGCCTTGTTGAATCTCATGCAGCTGGCCTGGGCCCATCGATCCAGCCTGTCCAGGTCCCTCTGCAGAGCCTTCCTACCCTCGAGCAGATCAACGCTCCCGCCCAACTTGGTGTCGTCTGCAAACTTACTGAGGGTGCGCTCGATCCCCTCATCCAGATCGTTGATAAAGATATTGAACAAGACCGGCCCCAGTACTGAGCCCTGGGGAACACTGCTCGTGACCGGCCGCCAACTGGATTTAACTCCATTCACCACAACTCTCTGGGCCCGGCCGTCCAGCCAGTTTTTGACCCAGTGCAGAGTCCACCTGTCTAAGCTGTGAGCCGCCAGCTCACATTCTCCTTCTCTAGGAGAATGCTGTGGGAGACAGTGTCAAAGGCCTTACTGAAGTCCAGGTAGACCACATCCACAGCCTTTCCCTCGTCCACTAGGCGGGTCACCTGGTCATAGAAGGAGATCAGGTTGGTCAGGCAGGACCTGCCTCTCATGAATCCGTGCTGGCTGGGCCTGATCCCCTGATTGTCCCGCACATGCCTTGTGAGCGCCCTCAAGATGAACCGCTTCATAATCTTCCCCGGCACCGAGGTCAGGCTGACAGGCCTGTAGTTCCCCAGATCCTCCTTCTGGCCCTTCTTGTAGATGGGCATCACATTGGCAAGCCTCCAGTCGTCCGGGACCTCCCCCGTTAACCAGGACTGCTGATAAATGATGGAGAGTGGCTTGGCGAGCTCCTCCGCCAGCTCCCTCAGCACTCTCGGGTGGATCCCATCCGGCCCCATAGACTTGTGAGCGTCCAGGTGGCGTAGCAGGTTGTTGACTGCTTCGTCTTGGATTATGGGGGGTTCATCCTGCTCGCCATCCCTGTGTTCCAGCTCAGGGGGCCGAGTACCCTGAGGATAACTGGTCTGCCTGTTAAGGACTGAGGCAAAGAAGGCATTAAGTACCTCAGCCTTATGAGGGCATGGTTAACTTAATTGCTACGACAGCGTTAGGCACACATAAAGGATCTTTGGCACCAACTATTGGTAAGTTGAGACCAGTGTTTTGAGATTCTGATACTGCAGCTATTCTCACTTCTGTAGTCTTTGGCAGTGCTATTGATGCATGTGTCCTAGAACAAAAACTGGTTCAAAGGTAGTTACTCATCTCTCTGTGCTGCCAGGCACTGAGTCAGCCCTCAGGAACACCTCCATCCATCATTCTAGGGGAATGTCATCATTGGGCCGCAGGAACTGAAGTCACTGTTTAGTTGAAATGGCTCGTCTCCCTCAGGGCTGGGATCATTTGTGTTGGCGGAGAACACAGAGATGATTTTTTGATGACAGTGATACCAGTCTCAGTCCTGGTGTCATTTTTTAATGGTGCTGGTGCACACTTCAGTGCTAGTCTGTAAGTTAACAGGTAATTTGTAGTTACCTCTGTTGGATTGAGTATTCTTGCTGTTAATTGGGTTGTAACAGACCTGGGCCTAAAGGCCATGGCCTTCCTTAAGTGTGGTGTGAAAGGTAGAAAAACATGAATTTATTATCAAATAGGCTAGTTGTTTGATACCATTGTGAACCAACAGGTTCTATGAGATGTGGGCAGATTGTTATGGCATACTGCCTTGAGGGAAGCCTTTGGTGTTTTGGTGGGCCAAGTCCAGTCTGTTGTTACAACTTGTTTGTAAGACATTTTGGATGTGAACATTTGTGATTTTTACCACACCTGTTTTAGTTGAAATCTTTGGAGCTGCAAGTGTGCAGTTTACTTGTGTTGAGAGTTCAGCAGAGACTCCTTTCAATGGCCTGGAGCTGGATAGCATCGGGCCATGTCAAGTACTGTGCGTATGCAGTGAACTCTCAGCAGTACATTGATTTCTGTCTACCAGAAAAGCAGAGGTATCTTGGAAAGAATTTTGAAAATATAAAGTATCACCATTGCACTGCCACACAAGACATTCATGAGATTCAGCTGCAGTGTCCTACACTTTGGATTATTGACGTTCCTGAGATGATGCAGCCTACCTTTGCATGAACATCTCGTTTTATCCACACTTGAGCTATCATCTAGTGAAATGAAGGTCTCAAACAGCCGTTAGAGGATGTTCAGTGTTTTCATTAGTATCTTTGACAGGAAAAGGATTCTCAGAAAGAATCTCTTTTTGATACAGAGACTTAAATTATAGGGAGCCAACTGGGACCTCCAGCCAGCCAGAGCTTATTCCAGACAGGACGAGGAAGCTAATCTGTGTGATGGCAGTAGCCAGTTGGCTTACGGTTTTATGTGGCTATGTAACACCACTTTTCTGAGTAAAGCTTTGGTGCAAGAAAAGGGCGGTCAGTGTTGAAGTAATACCAGGGAAATTGTTACCTGGCTCTACTGTTGTACAATTTCCTCTACAAATCCCATCTTTAGTGTGATGGAAGGATCAACCAAATGTGTGTAGGAGAGTCCTCTACTCCCTCCTCTATCATTCAGCCATGACTCAGCTATGTTAGGAAGCCAACACAGACAACCTGCATTACAGTGAGAGATAAAACAGCTTGGTCAAGATTTCAGTCAGTCTCCAAGAGCTCACTGTGCTTGATTCACCTCTCCAGGCACTGTGCATGGATTGTAACAAACTGTATCAAAAACATGTTCCACATCAATAGTAAGGCAAGTAAAAACCCTATCAAATTTTTTTTTTTTTTTTTATGAAAGTTACTGTATTCTTCTCTATTGGGTTCTGTTGTGCCCAGAGTACTACATAGTAGACAGGTAGAATCCTGCTTAACTTTTAGAACTTTTGGGTGAGAATTATCTGGTCTAATGACGTCTTGGTGTTGACTGTCTGTTCTGTCACCTTCTCTGTCCTTCAATTTAAAACAGATCCTGAGAATCCCTCAGAGAAAGGCGTGGGAACCTTTCTAAGCTCCTTCATGATGAACACAGATGGGAAGAATTAATCGAGACTTTCTTCTCTGGCCTTTTCTTCTCTGTGTCTTCCTTTAGTATGTTGCTTAATTGGTTCTAAAGACTTTTGGACAGTTTTTCAGCTCATTAACTTTTTTCAACTAGCTTCCATTTTATGTTCATTCTCCTGTTTTGAAACTATGAACTGCTGTAGTGAGTCTTTGACTTTTGTTCCCTCTTCAAGGATGTTAACTCTAAGTAAGTTTTGCTCACTCTTGCAGCATCTTTTCAGTGGTAACATTTGAATTGGATACTGTACACAGGTTAGGCCAAAACAAGATTTTATTCTTTTCTTCTGGGTTCCCAATGAGCTGATCCATGAAGATATTGTTAATCACATCTAAAAATTTTGTTTTACTGTTGTGCTGTTGTTTGGGGGTAAATGAAATTTCATATTACTATTGTTTCCTATCTTTGTAGCTGCAGTGATGTCACCATCTTAGGCAGCTAATAATATAGTCCTAATGCTGTGTTTCTTCTACTTTGCATGGAAATTACAGTTCACAGAGATGCTCTGTTAGTGATTGATATGATCTAATTTGAGAGGCTACTCTTTGAGAAGTAGCATCACTCCTCCACCAGGTGGTCTGTTTTATATCCAGGATATTCCATGGATTTTTCCCTATCCTCCCATTAGTTTTCCTTTCCCAAGGTAGGAATGATTCCTTCCTAATAAGTTTGTATAAAGCTGGTCATTCTTTCTCCATTCTGTTTCTTGAACTTGTAATGTTTCATGTAGAAGCACAGGTACTTCTGGTTTGGTTGCCTCCTCAGTTAAAAAGAATACTGTCAATTTAAAAATTCTCCTATGATATTTGTAAGTGCCATCAACCTAGCTCCATTAAGCTTTAAATTGAGTTGTGTCTTCCATAGAGCTTTCTCTGTTTCAGTTTCTGACAACTCTGAAGTCCCCTATGTTTATAACGTTTTCTGAGCCATGCACTGAAACTGTCGATCTCTCTGGTACCTTGTTTGTGCAAACTGTTAGCAAAAAGTGTCAAGTTTTAGAGCATGAGACAAATGTGCTGTCATTTGACACTCTCACAGAATGGTTTGGGTTGGAAGGGACCTTTAAAGATCATCTAGTCCAACCCCCCTGTGCCATGGGCAGGGACATCCTTCACTAGATGAGGTTGCTCAAAGCCCCATCCAACCTGGCCTTGAAATCTTCCAGGGATGGGGCATACACCACTTCTCTGGGCAACCTGTTCCAGTGTCTCACCACCCTCAGCGTAAAAATTGCTTCCTTATGTCTCTCTTTTAGTTTTAAAACCATTGCCCCTTGTCCTTTCAATAGCCAAGGTCATGATAACACAGAAAAAGTAAATGCCTCTATATAATATATGCAATTCCAAAATATTTTTATAACACGAAGAATGTTAAGTTCTTAATAATTAGTCTAATTAAAGTTGTGGTACAGGAAACCAAGATCTAAACTTACAGGCTGTAGGCAGTACTACTGTCTTTACATCAGTTTCATAGTAGAAAATTTACAATCTTAATACATTTACATTTTTTAAAAAAAGTCTCACTGTGATTCCACACACCCCCAGGATGCTGCTCAACTACTTTCTCAACCACACTCCCAGATCACCTTGAAGCAAAGTTCGTAATTTGGTAATAATCTTCAGTGATCACCTCTGGACAGCAGTGTCTGAGCCTAGAATCCCTTTAGCTTTAAGTACTTTTTAAAGTACTTTTAGAATGTGACAATTTAGAAGTATAAAGTTAGACTTACCTTTGTATGGGTTTCACACTGGGTTAGCTTTTTCCTTAGACCATTTTACATTTTATAGTCTGTGTATGCTTCTAGAAAAGGTAGCAATCAGATGTAAACCCTGTACAATTGATGAATACTCTGATCTTAATTACTACTTTGATATGGATTCTGTTCTGGTTTTTGTATGGTGGACAGGGGTGGCTGTAGAATTGATGCAAATTAATAGTTATGGTGAAGCAGAAATACATTTATATATTTATTTACTGGTGCAAAAGCTCTGGTGTCTCTCTCGCTTCCTGCACTAGTACCTTGAAGCTCTAAAGTGGAGGACAACTGCTGGTCACCACAGTCCCAGCTGTGCCTCCTTACTGCTTTGAACAGCTTTTGTTGTTATTATATAATGCCTGTTTGGGAATTCCAGCTGTTGCACACATGCAGATCCTTAACAAGAAGCCAACTCCCCCTCATCCCCCCTTTCACTATTCCAGCTGCTTTTCACTGCAGTGTATGTTTTGCATCCTGAAGTATTTTCCTTCTGTTGCACCCTGGAGGGCTGTATCTATAATTTTTTTTTTTGATGGACTATTTAGAAATCCAGTGAATTCCTAAATTGGATTGTCTTCTGATGTGCTTCTGGAAGTGAGATTAGAAAGAGATGTAACATACAGCTGTATACTCGGAACATTTCTAATGGGAATTCAGGCGATGAAGACTGAAAAGAATGAGGTTGTAAAAGGAAAAAGAGGTGTATAAATTCAGTGATTTTCTTTTTTTCTTTTTTTTTTTTTTTTAAATCCCCCCCCCCTTCCTTCCATTCATTGCCAAATTCTGCTATTATTGAAAGAGTAGAGGGGGAACTGCTAATTCTGTGTGCAGTGCTCCTGGTAAGGAGATCATTTGGGGGTAATTCCAGAGCAGTCAGCCTGTCAGTCCTTTCTGTAATAGCTAGTCTGTTTAGAGGGATGGCATTTCACCTCTTTTTCAGGTTCCCATTGGAGAAGGGAGACACACGCTTCTCTTAGCTTCCTATTCCTATAGCTGGGATGCCATTTTTGGGGGGGAGCGGGTTTTACTTCTGGCTGCTTTGGCTGGTCGAGGTCTTAAAGGAAGAGGACATAGGTGCTTTTTTCATAGTTTTCCTGCCATTTTGTCTTCAGGCAATTAACACATCTTTGGAGAACTGTTTTGGGTGGACATTGCCATTTCTTCTTGAGTGCTATGCTATTAGTGCTCTTAACTCCACCTGCATGTGGAGTCCTTCAACCAAGAGAGAGGAAACTCCTGGGCTCACTGTTATGAATGCAGCTTTTCCTGAAATGTTTGCATGTTTTACGGCAAAGCTCCTTTTGGAGATGTCATAGGGGTTAATCTTCAGCCTACTGGATTCTCTGGTGGAATATGAAGTGAAACAGGGTAACTGTGTAAACACTATATAGCTTCTGTACTGAGTGCTTTAACTTTATCCAAGGGTAAGACATAGCAAGGCCTGCTAAGTATGGATGGGGACCTAGAGTTCCTTTAACTTACACACCACCTAGGTTGCTCTGTACAGGGTAGAGCTGCTAGCAGGATGTTGTTGTGTTGTCATGT
This sequence comes from Aptenodytes patagonicus, assembly GCF_965638725.1. NCBI lineage: Eukaryota > Metazoa > Chordata > Aves > Sphenisciformes > Spheniscidae > Aptenodytes > Aptenodytes patagonicus. The sequence continues at coordinate 95,141,415 of NC_134951.1, forward strand.
AACACGAACTGCGGCTTCTTTTTCTACATGAGTAGTTTATTCATAGCAGGATGAGTTGTTACAGCTGCTATCTACTTAATTGATATTTACTTGTGTTGTCATTGTTGAAAACGAAACAAATTATTCATAAAAATGACCTGGGGGAGGTCTGGTGACTGATCCCCCCCCCATCTTCTCTTTCACTTTGGGAAGTCTGTTCCTCTCTCTTGGAGCTCCTCTTCTTTCATTCCTACTTCTTGCAGTGTGTATTTGGCCTGTATGATCCTTGCACTGTAATTTCTGCCTTTCTGTGTATTTTTTAAGTGTTTCACGTGGCAAGATTGGAATCCTGGTTGAGGTATCTAAGGCTTACGCTGTATTACTAGTAATAATACATTTACCTTTTTCATAATATTATCTGCTGTTTGTTTGCATTTTAACACTACCTATTTGTCTTTTTAAAAAGTTTAAAACAGCGGCCACTGTTAATTATTGTACTTTTTTTGTAAATGCTTTCAAGTAGCTTTTTCTGAGAACAGCCATTTTTAAGTTATTCATAGTAAACAAGGTTGTTCTAAGAAACGATAGAGCTTACAATTGTTTAAAAAGTAGCTATGGAAACTAGCAGATGATTCTCAATTTAAAATGCGCATTCTTTGCTTTCATTGGCTGTGCTCCCTTCTTGAAAATGTCATGCTTCATGGGCACTCTACAACATTTTCAATTAATTTAATTTTCTTTAAATGGGCAAAATATTTGTCCTCATTAAGATATGTTAGAGTTTTAAAACATAAAGCTGTTGTTTGCTTGGTTTTCTGTGTTTGGTTTCTTTAAGTTATGTGATCATAAAAAGAATCTTTTTTTCTCTTCCAAGCTGGAAATGTTAAAATCCACTCCTCTTTAAGTCTGGCAAAAGAAAGTTTCCTTCTTGAAACAAGACCAAGTGTGCCAAGTTTTGGCTTTAGTCTTTTAAGCCAAAAGATTCTTCTCAGCAAATGTTACACAACTCTTGCAGCGTTCAGGACATGTTTTGTATCTGCACTTCAAGGTGCAGAGTTTAGTAGGCATAACTTTTTGTAGACAATGCATCTCTAACACAAAAGGTTACATGTTGTCATTTTACTTAGATCATGGCATTTAAAAAAATACTTGAATAGTCCGTTATTTTCTCTTTAAAGAGAAGGGGGGGAGGGAGATTCCTCCAGCCTAAAAGAGTGAAACCAAAGAGGCAATAAAAGCTGGTGATTGCCACACATTTCTTTCTATTCAGTCTTTCGTAGCTGTACTGTTGTAGATACAAAATTCTGTGGGAAGGCTTGTTAAATGATTCTCTTCCCCCAAGTACAGTTCAAAGTCAGAGTTCCTTTTTGATGCTTAGAGGGGCAGGTTATAAGCTCTGTGCATAATAGTTGTCAAGTTGCTTGACATATTGAACTTGGTGTGGCTTTACTAAGTTTGTGTCTCTTGATAATATTCATGAAGTTCTAAAATACCAGTGACTCAGAAGCAGTTGCTATTCTGATTCAACATCCTCCTGGTACACAGAGTATAATGCAGTTATAGTAACTGAAAATAGTTTGAAAACTTTCCTAACCGTATAGAAAACAGTATGCATGTGTTCTTAAAATCTTTAGCTTCTTAACATGATAGTGCTTGCTAGAAAAGACTTATTTTTAGAGACTTCTAGCATGCTCGGCACAAGCTTTCGGAACTACTTTTTCAGCTGTACCCTTAAACATGTGCTATGGGGAGCCATAGCTGGTTTTGACTGTGGTTATGTAACTCAGGTAAATAATTAGTTTCAGATTCAGTTAAACTATGAATTACAGTGATTGTCTTCTGAAAATATATCATTTTAATTGTCAAACTTGTTACAGAGAATTGAAGAAGTAATATGGGCCTCTATTATAAAATTCAAGTGTCAGCTCTTGGCTTTTCTGTTCTTTCCTGCTTCTCTTCCTCCCATCCCTCCTATGTTATTGGCGGGGGAAAAACAAAACCGAAAAAACTCTATCCTGTATAGTTTAAGTCAGTTGTCATTATTGTGCACTATATTTATTGTAAATGAAATGATCGCAGTTTGCATGCAGTTCTGCGTGTGTCAGTTTCATACAAAAGTTTTGGCATACATAGGGGCTGTAGTTAAGAACTCAAGTGATCCGTAGACAGGGAAAATAGTTATCGCTGGAAGTGCAGCCCAAGTTTCACCCTTTTGTATGTTGTTTTAAAATATTGTTCTTTTTTATCATTATGTGTTATCTCACAATTAATAATAAAGCACTTGGAAGTGTGAAACTGCAGAGCCTCATACAGTACAGAACAGCGCTAAGAACTACAGCAGCTCATGCAGTAAGCTACAGAACAGAGAATGCAAAAAAAATTTAAAGGTACTTTTAAAGTCCAAATATTCTCAACATCCAGCTGATTAATTTTAATTTTAGTAGGAAATTGCTGCATGCCCTGTACATCTGAAATTGGGTATTTTTTCAGGTGCTTGTGGGTTTTTGTCTTCAGTTTTGTCAAGGAAGATACTTGGGATATTTCTTGGCTAAGTGTTAAGTGCGTTTGTACTGCATCAAGAGTTAAGCTGAACTGGAAAAAAGCTGCTCTTTAAGAACAAGTATGCACAGGAGATACTATTTTGGTGTAACTAGATTGTTTTAATTGTGAAAACAAGCCTCTACTATAGCAGTTTCTATCTCCATGTATGTAGAAGTCTGTTTATGAGAAAAAGCTCCTTATAAGCTAAGAAGCAGCAGGCTGAAAGGATTATAAAAGCCCTGCCAGTCAGTTCCTCTTGTGACCATCCTAGGCCCAATAACATAGGCATGCTGTGGCTCCTGTGTGGAGGCTTTTTTCTTTTTCTCCCCCCCGCCCCGCACCCAACCTTGTGCCTCATTTCCCTGCACCCCCCCAGTTTGTTCAGTTGTGAAGTTAATATCGGCAGCAGAGGATCATCATCTGCCTACAAATAGTATCAGTACAGTCACCTGTCATCCTCCTGAGCAGGGGTACTTGGGCAAACCGTCTCCGTGGGTAGGATACTCATGGTATCTCCCCATTGCTGATTGTTACAGAAAGGAAGTGGAGTGTAATCCAATCCGACTTTATGCATCTCCCCTGGAAGGCAGGCTGCAGATTTAGAAAGCACCTATGGATGATTCAGCCACTTCCCGCAGAAGAACAGGAACTGATCTCAAGTTGGCAGGCTGCCTGGCCAGCAAGTACCAAGGAGAGATTGCAGGACTCCTGTATCCTCTAGTCAGCTGAAAGGGCAGAACCAAGGCCTTCATCACTCAAACCTGTTGTCTGTGGGTGTGCATAGTGGAGCTTACAGTGTTTGCTCATTGCTCACATTGTACGTGATCAGGTGTACCTATAAACCTCGATCAGACAAGAGAGGATGGAGGCATTTGAACAAGCTAAGCCCAAAGTAGCGTTTAAAGAACTGGAGATGAGCAGTGACTGCTCCATCTTTCACTCTTTGTTCAAAAGTAGTGTGTTAAGCCCAGGGATTCCAAACAGCTATGCCTTTTCATCATTAAATGGTGTGTAAGGGTAGGTACCTATGGTATTTGTTGCTGGAGTTTCTAAAAATAGCACTGAGTAGTGAGTCCTGCCAAAGGACTCAAAAAGTGTCGAGAAATACCAGGCAATTACAGGAACGTTTAAGTGCTGGAAACAGGAAGAATGTGCTCAGCATCATCATGATTCAAGGTAGCTAAGTGACCTGGAAATGTGTAATGTTGTCGTTTTCACAGTAGTAGCCACAGCTTTCTGAAATCCTTGTTGCTTTACTTAAGGTAGAGGTGGATTTGCTTCATGTAGAACCAAGGACTGCAGAGTTTCTACAGGCTGTTTGGATGTGGGGCTAAACACAAGCCTCAAAAAAGGTCTGTTTGGCAGGAATGCCAGTTTCCAAAAGTTCAGTGGAACAAGTTCTGCTGGGCTGATGTGAGGATGTGTAATTCACAAACCAGCTGGCACCACAGAATAAGATGTTTTCAAAATACAGGTTTTTATCAGTGGTCCTGAGATGGTACTGAGTTATTTTGCTTATATTTCTACCATGACAAATTATCTCAGTAGACTTTGTTTGCAAGATGTATATGTTTTAGTATGTGCATAAGGTTGTTTGATCTGTTTTGTGATTCAACATGTATTAGCCTATGCAAATATTGTGAACAGTCAGTTTTGTGTTGGTTTTGGCAGTAAGTTGTCACTGTCAATCATCTGATTTGAAAATACAAATTTTGATTTGGTTTACAATTAAGATACCTGTTTTAGTAACACAATAATTCTGTCTTTTTTTTCTTTACAGCCCAAAATATAGCCACATTAAGGATGGTTTTTGAGTTCTGTGTAATTTTTTAAAAAATTGAAATCTCATTTTAATTTTCAAAAATTCTATAATAGAACTCATCCATGTAGAGAGAAATGCTGTACTTAGATTTTTGTTTTTCATTAAGTGAACAAACCTAGATATATCAGATGCTAGTTAAAATTATACCATAAACTACTGAGTTTGTAGATTTGAATTGCACATCTGAATTGTTTCATTGTGGAAGGTGCATAAATATTTGCTTTTTTCCTTTTATTTTTTTCCCCCAGGAAATAAAGCGCATAAATGGTATGCCATGAAAACCTTTTTTAGAATAAATAATAAAAAAACTAGGTTTTTTTAGGAGTTTTTTAAATTTATTTTTATGTTTCTAGGTTACTGTGGTGCTTTAGCAACTCTAACAAACTCAAATTATATGTATAGATGGTGTTCTTTAATTTGATGTGTTTTATTTTTTAATTGATTGTGCGTGCAGTTCACTAACTAAATAGTATGTTATTTCCAGAAGCACAGTCTGCTTTTTCTGGTTTGCTGAGCAGTCACTGGGTGTTTTAAGATAATTTAAATTAGTTTAATATATTTAGGAGTTCAAGCATGTATTTCTTTGAAGTCATTAATGAGGGGAAAAAAAAAGAACTCTAGCAGACATTTCAATAACGAAGCACGCAAATCAAAAGAATGTGAGGAGAAGCTTCTAAATTGAGCCCTAAGGATGTAATTTCAAACACCTTATAACCTGTCCTTTTTATAGTTTAGACTTGTTGGAATGACGGTATTTTGGCTTACGTTTGAAAGAAATCCTTTATGCAACAGGGGGAAAAAAAAAATTTTAAGTACTGTGAAATGTGGTTTACTGTTATGCCTGTGTATAACACAAACCTGTAAGTCACAAACTTCAGCGACTTAGGATATATGCATAATATATTGTACCAAAATCTGTGAACCAAAACCAAGGACTGGGACAGTATCAGAAAGAAGGCATGTGTAGCAACTGCATTTTCTCAAAATTCACGCTGAAAAATACCTCTTGTTACAAAGCTTGTAGTTCTAGGGAAAGCAAAATTTTACATGTAGAGAAAGAAGCAAAGTGAATTTTTGAGGAGAAATCGGAGACATCCTTAAAAACCAGAGGAATGCCTCACAGACTTCAAATTTACCTACTGCAAATAGGAAAACAAGCTATTCCTAGACCTCTGGAATGCAGTCTGGGCTTTTGGTCACAGTATTTTTGCCTTTTTTTAAAGTACGCAAAGTGGTTTGGAATAGGAGATCCAAGTTCTTCCAGACATTGTTGGTTCAGCCGTATGTCAGAAATTCTTCATAGCTGCTTTCTCGCAAGCTGAATTGAACTGTAGTTGGACTTATTTTTATAATAAGGAATTAGATAGCTTTCACATACTTTATCCCTGTGTTGATCATGGGCTGAAGTCAGGGATACAGTGTTCTTTAAGTTTGTTTGCATTTCACTGCCTTCCAGGGTGACAAATGTGGGTTTCAGGAACTGGAGTCAGGAACCAAGAGAAATCTCCACTTTGGCATTCTAAGGCAGGGTAAAGGCCGCTGAATGTAGCATCTACGGGTTTTAAGTCCAAAGGTGCAAAGCTGTGTTTGACAAGTAACAAAGTCCTGGGATGAAATCACAGCCAGCAATGAAATAAATGAGAGTTCTGCTGTTGACTTCAGTGGAATCAGGATTTTATGCTAGTGTCTGGGCGAACAGATCGTATTAAAACCAGTTTAACTGTTTCGGTATTCTTTTGCATGTGTACTGAGCACTGTACAATCTTAAAACCTTTCACTGTTAAATACTTTGCAGCATCTTATTAGATTGTGATGTACCTCTGTGGAAGAAGGGGCAGGCGACTCAAGAAGAGTACAGGGATCTCGTTAGGTCGTGCAGAGAGGAAATGAGAAAGGCAAAAGCCCAGCTAGAACCCAATCTGGCCGCTGTCGTTAGAGACAACAAAAAAAGTTTTTACAAATATATTAATGACAAGAAGAGAGCCAAGGAGAATCTCCATCCCTTATTGGATGCAGGGGGGAACATTGTCACCGAGGATGAGGAAAAGGCTGAGGTACTTAATGCCTTCTTTGCCTCAGTCCTTAACAGGCAGACCAGTTATCCTCAGGGTACTCGGCCCCCTGAGCTGGAAGACAGGGACGGCGAGCAGGATGAACCCCCCGTAATCCAAGAGGAAGCAGTCAACGACCTGCTATGCCACCTGGATGCTCACAAGTCTATGGGGCCGGATGGGATCCACCCGAGAGTGCTGAGGGAGCTGGCGGAGGTGCTCACCAAGCCGCTCTCCATCATTTATCAGCAGTCCTGGTTAACGGGGGAGGTCCCGGACGACTGGAGGCTTGCCAGTGTGACGCCCATCCACAAGAAGGGCCGGAAGGAGGATCCGGGGAACTACAGGCCTGTCAGCCTGACCTCGGTGCCAGGGAAGATTATGGAGTGGTTCATCTTGAGGGCGCTCACAAGGCATGTGCGGGACAATCAGGGGATCCAGCCTAGCCAGCACGGGTTCATGAAAGGCAGGTCCTGCCTGACCAACCTGATCTCCTTCTATGACCAGGTGACCCGCCTAGTGGATGAGGGAAAGGCTGTGGATGTGGTCTACCTGGACTTCAGTAAGGCCTTTGACACCGTCTCCCACGGCATTCTCCTAGAGAAGCTGGCGGCTCACGGCTTAGACAGGTGTACTCTGCGCTGGGTCAAAAACTGGCTGGACGGCTGGGCCCAGAGAGTTGTGGTGAATGGAGTCAAATCCAGTTGGCGGCCGGTCACGAGTGGTGTTCCCCAGGGCTCAGTACTGGGACCGGTCTTGTTCAATATCTTTATCAACGATCTGGATGAGGGGATTGAGTGCACTCTCAGTAAGTTTGCAGACGACCCCAAGTTGGGCGGGAGCGTTGATCTGCTCGAGGGTAGGAAGGCTCTGCAGAGGGACCTGGACAGGCTGGATCGATGGGCCCAGGCCAACTGCATGAGATTCAACAAGGCCAAGTGCCGGGTCCTGCACTTCGGCCACAACAACCCCATGCAGCGCTACAGGCTTGGGGAAGAGTGGCTGGAAAGCTGCCTGGCGGAAAAGGACCTGGGGGTGCTGGTCAACAGCCGGCTGAACATGAGCCGGCAGTGTGCCCAGGCGGCCAAGAAGGCCAATGGCATCCTGGCCTGTATCAGAAATAGTGTGGCCAGCAGGAGGAGGGAAGTGATCGTGCCCCTGTACTCGGCCCTGGTGAGGCCGCACCTCGAATACTGTGTTCAGTTTTGGGCCCCTCACTACAAGAAGGACGTTGAGGTGCTGGAGCGTGTCCAGAGAAGGGCAACGAGGCTGGTGAGGGGTCTGGAGAACAAGTCTTAGGAGGAGCGGCTGAGGGACCTGGGGTTGTTTAGCCTGCAGAAAAGGAGGCTGAGGGGAGACCTCATCGCTCTCTACAGCTACCTGAAAGGAGGTTGTAGCGAGGTGGGTGTCGGTCTCTTCTCCCAAGTAACAAGTGATAGGACGAGAGGAAATGGCCTCAAGTTGCGCCGGGGGAGGTTTAGATTGGATGTAAGGAAAAATTTCTTTACTGAAAGAGTGGTTAAACATTGGAACAGGCTGCCCAGGGAAGTGGTGGAGTCCCCATCCCTGGAAGTATTTAAAAGACGAGTAGATGCGGCACTTCGGGACATGGTTTAGTGGGCATGGTGGTGTTGGGTTGACGGTTGGACTCGATGATCTTAGAGGTCTTTTCCAACCTCAATGATTCTATGATTCTATCATTGTTTTACAGGTACAGAAGTGGAGAGGAGAAGTGGAGAGGAGAAAAAACGTGTGCCTATTCTAACTTTTTTATGCTGACTTCTCTGTCTCTGGAGTAAACTGTATTGCTCAGTATAGCAAGTTCAGTAGCAAAATTGAGATTTCAAACAGTTCAGCTTTCATCATTGACCTCAGTGCACTAGATAAGCTTACCTTCTACCTAATTATTTTAGAAATAACAACAGTGCATCGTTATAATATTAATTATAATTATAGCATTCGTTGGGCTCATTAGCAGTGGAATGATGAGTCACTATTCAGTTGAAATCTACGCTCACCTTTAGCCCTGTAATTTTTCCTGAAAATCGTGAACCTTTCTCAGACAAAAATATTACTGTCTTTATATTATCTGGATTTGCTTTCTGAAAGATGATTTTAACACTCAGTTTTCAAGCAACCAATCTTTTTCTAGTAGGATTAAGTTAGGCAAGTAAATGAGAGAGCCTATTTTTAAATCTAGATTCTTTACGTGCTGTTTTTAGATTTAGTTGCTGTATGAAATGTTGTAGTGATCTATATATATGCCAAGAGTTAATGTTGATGTACTAAACTTATTTTTTCTTCTTTTAATGTCTGAAGTTAAAAGGTATATATTGTACCTCTCCTGATGCTGGGACGCTAAGCCAATAGAGATACCCCTAAAGTGCTGCTCCTGTTAAGCCTTTAAGCAATTAGTCATGTAGGTAAAATCAGCTATATCTGGTCTCCATTATTAAATAAGCTGATAAATAGTGTTTTGGTGGGGTTTAATTATTTTTTGTGGTATGTCTAATAGAAATATAAATAAACCACGTTGACTTTTGTTAATCTGTTGTCAAGGTTCTTTGTCAAGATTCTTTCTGCGGAGGAATTCCCCAGGTCGTGACAGCGTGTAAATGCTTTACTAGTTCCATTAGCTTTAGTTGGTTCTTTAGCTCTGCTGAAGCGACCTTTTTACATCAGGGAGCTTGTATCGACACAAACAGGATTAGAGCTACCTTCTATTTATCTTTTTAAGACATTATACCATGTAGGCATAAACACACAATTTCCATGAATGTTATTTATCTGAAAATCCATGATGATGAAAACATAGTTATACTGCATCAAGTGTATGCAGTTTAATGAACAAAAAGTTACATGGCTGAATTTCAAGAAACAACTAAAATTCACTAATAACTTTTGGAAATTGCTGTCCTCTGGTCCTGCATGAATTTACCACCTTAATTACTTAGAAAATGTTTTTTGTGTGATGTTATGTTCAAACTATTTGGAGATGTATGTCACAAGGCTTTGGAAGCTCCTGACCCCCAAAGTTAGACTTCTGGTAAGTGTAACTGCTTGCTGTTGTCACCCCTTTCCCTGGTTCTGCCCGCAAATGGAAACATTCCATTTTTGTAATGACTTAAAACAAAGAATAATCCTTATTACTCAATTTTGTGGTATGAAAAAATAGATCATATGAGCTTATCTAGTTCAGCTAAGAAAGAAGTTGTACATTTGAAAATTTAGATGTTAAAAGTGTTCTTGGCCTAATACAAATATTATTTTTACATCCAAAACTTTTCATCACTTACATTTTCACCGTCAGGGGTACAGCACAACATGTATTTCTGTTTTTGTCTTGCATCACTTCCAGACTTCCCAGATGTGGCAGGGAGCATGCTGTTGTTGCATCACTTGAATTTAGATGGCCACTGTAGAGGAGAACTTGGATAAACTTTTTGGTTTTGCTTTTTTTCCTGACTCTCCATCTTTAGGATTGCCAAATTCTGTGGCGTAATTTAGTAAGAGCAGTCCCTGGGGTGTTTCAGGGAGTGTATCCTCTAGCCAGTACAGTCTGTCAGAGCTGCTTGCTGCTGATTTAGTATACCAAAAAGAGCTTCTGCTGAGAAATACACGTACTGAAGGTGGAGTCTGGATTTAATCTTGAAATTTTCTAGGATTGCCTGTCATGAAGTACTGTGCATTTTGTGCTTCTTGTCAAGTAAATTTAGAAAGCCTTCAATAAATATGGTTAAGATGGTTATTGTGCAATAACCATCTCCCCATTCAAACACATGAAGACATAGTTTATTCTCATATAATTAGCATATGGCACTTCTTGTGTACAATACTTGGGCAAAGTCAGTATCATACTACATCTGCTAGTAGTTGCTTATGTACGAAATCAGTGTGTATTACAGAGGGATAAAGTGCTCTGACTTGCACACTTATTGGCACTTCCTTATGAGGAGAAAATTAAGATTTGTTAACATTGTTTATTCTGTAGGAAACTGATATCCTTAAGCACAGGGATTTCTGAGGTTTTTTTTCTGTGATCTCATAATCAAATTTGAGGTGTGCTCATCATCCATTTACATTGGCATCCTTGGAAGTAATTATGATCCATAATATCTTGTGCTAGTTTTTTCCATAAACTGATTCTGCAATATGTGGAAAAAGTATTTCCTTTTTAGTCCAGAATTTATTGCATTTCATTTTGAATTAAGGGTTATTTTGTATATTTCTGTCATACATTCCCTAAAGAATTTTCTCTGGACCCAAACAGAGTCTGGCTTTTCCCTGCCTGGGCACTTCATAGAATCATTAAGGTTGGAAAAGACCTCTAAGATCATCAAGTCCAACCGTCAACGCAACACCACCATGCCCACTAAACCATGTCCCTAATCGCCACGTCTACACGTCTTTTAAATACTTCCAGGGACGGTGACTCAACCACTTCCCTGGGCAGCCTGTTCCGATGTTTAACCACTCTTTCAGTAAAGAGATTTTTCCTCATGTCCAATCTAAACCTCCCCTGGTGCAACTTGAGGCCATTTCCTCTCGTCCTATCGCTAGTTACTTGGGAGAAGAGACCGACACCCACCTCGCTACAACCTCCTTTCAGGTAGTTGTAGAGAGCGATGAGGTCTCCCCTCAGCCTCCTTTTCTGCAGGCTAAACAGCCCCAGTTCCCTCAGCTGCTCCTCATCAGACTTGTTCTCCAGACCCCTCACCAGCCTCGTTGCCCTTCTCTGGACACGCTCCAGCACCTCAATGCCCTTCTTGTAGTGAGGGGCCCAAAACTGAACACAGTATTCGAGGTGCGGCCTCACCAGTGCCGAGTACAGGGGCGTGATCGCTTCCACTTCATGGACTCTCTTTGAGCTTTGTGGGTATCAATGCCTTTAAAAGCCTTCGTTGTTATTTTCCCTTAGCTCTTTACATTCAGTAACGCTTTGAGTTTTATCTTTTAATCCAATTTTGTATGCTGGAAACCTTCACCAGGCTGATGCTAGAGTCTCTTGGATGCTTGGCTGCTGTCAGTATAGACATCAGTAATGTGTAACAACTTCTGGTTGCTTCTGATGCACATTGCCATGTTCATCAGTGCTCGATTTCATCTGCAGTCCAGGTACTCCGAGTCCTTCTCTCTTCCTGTCTAGCCACTATTAATTGTCTTGGCTTTTTTGTATCTTTTCCTACTTGTACATAAGTCTAATTTATAAACAGGTTATAAACCTATGATGTATTGCCTATTTCTGACCCCTTCTGAGAAGCTCTGCTTATACCAGCAAGGTCATACTTTTAAAACACTTCCTAGACATAACAAGCTGTAATGACAAAACATTTTTGCTAATCCATCTGCTTCTATACGAAAAATTGATGGTGTAGTTACTTGCTCATTGCATTTATTTTTTTCATAAACGTGTCTTAACCCATCAATCTCAAGGGTAGACCAAGGTTTTACGTTCTTTACTGGCGTATTTTACTTTTAGTTAGTTATTGGATTCCTAAATTACAGACTTCTGCTTAATTCAGACAAGGCCATAAGTGTACTCTCAGAATGAATTTATCTTTTGTAAATATATGCTTGCTAGTCTGGAAGACCAAATTAGATTTGAGGGTTTTTTTGAATTACTGTAACAGAATTTAATATACTTATAAGTTAGTTATTTAATTGAAGTGGGGTATTACCAAACCATGTATGTGTTGGTACACTTCAAAAGGACATACCGTAATTAATATGTGTCCAAGAAGAAAAAGTGTATCTGTTCCATATCTTTGCCCATTTTAAGCTTGCAACACTTTTATAATTTAGGGTTTTTTAGCAGCCTCTTGTAAGATAAGTCTTCAAAGTATTACGAATTTCAAATAAGTTATATCAACCAACTGGGCTCTTTGTCTGCTGTTTTGTTTAACATGCTCAAGAATTTGAGTAGATTAGTGATGCATGGTTTTCCTTTGCAGCAGCTGTGCTCATTTGCCTTTATCGTATAGCATCCATCGTGGGAGTTTGTTTCTATTTTTAATTGTCATTTCGGCATACTTTTCTAATATCAAAGTCTGTCTCATGGTTGGACAGACTAGAAATTATCACCAGTTAATGTGTCTTTATCAGAGTAATTTTTTTACTATACACTGTCAGTGTAATATTCAGTAACATGCCACTAGCCCTACGAAAACAAAAGTGATTTTTTTCTTTAGAAAATGTAATGTGAAACAGGGAAGGCATATCATATGTTAATTTTACTAAAGATTATGTATTGAACTTGCTCAGTGCTCTGGTTAAGTAAGTTTGCCATTAACTAGTGAATTTCATCTTGACTTACTGTTGCAACATAGTGAATGCCTGAAGGTCAAACTTTTAACGCAAATATTTGTGACACTGACAGCCACTCTTTTAAAAGCTGAATTATTAATGAGTTTGATGCCTTCCCTGATTTCCAGAAGACACTGACATGTATCTTACATGAATGTAGTATTATCAAACGTAGTGTCCTGGAAAAAAAAAACCACAACAAAATCAACAAAAGCAGGTCAACAAGAACAAGTCAGCAACACATCTAGGTTTTTTGGTTTGGGTTTTGGGGTTTGTGGTTTGTGGGGGGGTTTTTTTGGGTGGGTTTTTTTTTTTTTTGGCTCCTTGAACTTTGCTGGTAAGAGGCCTGACAAGTTGAAGGTGTATGTATGTCTGAGAACCTGTATAAAATAATCTGGATATCGAATTAATTAATCTGGATTCTTGAAGAGCTTCACTGGTTAAGTGTGGGTGAAAGTATGCATAAGATAATGAATCATTTATAGCATCTAGTTGTTCATTTGGTGCATAGTGAAAAGGGAAGTTTGCAAGTTGCTGTTACTGTGAGACTAAGACTTGTGTCTGTTTCTTGTTCATCGTTGTCTCATACTGGATTTTCCTAGCCTTCATGCATACTGTTTCCTTAAGTGTTGGTTTACTTTGAAGATAGTTAAGACTTAATACTCTAAGAAGATTTTTTTAGATTTGCATCTGTTGTATCCTGATGGTGCTTTGGGAGAGGAGTGGAACAAACTTTCTGTGCTCATTCTGATGAAAAGATCTAGTAGGCAAGCTTTCCTTTTTCTCACTGATAGAATTACCATTTATATAATTTAATTCCTTTTCAGAAGGAGTATTCTTCAATCTTTAAACACTCTATTATATGAGAAATGCTTGTCTGCTGTTGCATAACTTGCAAGAACTGTAGCTTCCATCAAGTTGTGTGCCTGAGAATCTGTATTTTTGCTCTGTATCTGAATATTCAACCATCACATACATTTCTTTTGCTTTAAGACCTTTTTCTGCTTTTTGACATCTAGGAAATGAATCGTTGCACGTGATTCTGGAAAACTTGGTGTACCTCTTCTCTTTAGAAACCTGGAAGAATGTTCATAAATCTACACATTTCAGTTTATTGTTTGGTATGCAGATGATGGAATGAACTTAATGGAGTCATAGTTACGCGCTTACACTGTTGTTTCACAGAGCTTTAGTTCAGCTATTACACCAGCTTATGCTGGCAAAAGGATTCTAACCAATGAGCAATTCATTTGAGTCTGCAAATACAGGGCTAGCTTTATTAGCAAACACTTAAGAGTAGATAATCCCTGAAAGTGTCTTCAACAAGGATTTTACCACAGAAATTATATTTAAGTTGGGCAAAACTGGTAGTTGTGGATAAAAGTTAGTTTTACATTTCTGTGGGAAATTTTATAAACAATTTTGATTCCGTTTAGCTTTTTTTATCTTGGTGTAGATTAAATATCTTTATTAAGATTTGTAGTATTACTTCCTTTACAAATCAAATCAACTTGATTACGATCAAATAAATAAATGTGTAAATAACATCTTAGCCTTTTAAAGGGGTAAAAAAAGTAAAAACTTGAAGGTATTGTTTGAAAACAAATTAGTCATATCCAAACCATGATCTTTGCAAATTTTTGCCTAGGGAAAAATGTATCACAAAGATACAAAGTCAAGGCAGGTTTATAATGAAAATACTAATGCAACCCTAGTTATTCTAGGGCAGGCAGGTCTCAGTGCTTGTTTTGCAGTGTTTGCACTGTATTTCAGGGACAGGATTTTTAATTACGCATTAAAAAATACATTTTTGTACATGAAATCAATTTTGTGCAGAATTTTTGCAATGGTGAAAAAGAAAAACTTGAGCCCTTCCTCTCTTTCATCTCTTGTGACTGGTAGGACACTGTGAAATAGGCCAAGCTTGATTAATGTTAGGTATGATAATGTAAAGGGCTTTGAAGAAATCCCATCTGTTCATCATCAGCTGGGAAGTTAAACTTTCTCACGTATCTTAAAAAAATCGGAGAAGCAATATAAGGAGGAAACAGCTCGCAAAGGTCAGGCTGAACTAGCAACTGAATTTTAATGTTTTATGGGGGGAGGATATAGTTCTATTTTCATGCCTTTCAAACTGTCCTGTATATTTTCTTTATTACCTCGTAATTTTAGAAAATGCTGGGTTTTCTTCTCCTTTTGACTGTTCATTGTGAGTTTGAGAGGAGGTAGTGAAGCAGGAATTAATTTGTAGGTTTGTATAAAACGACTGTGTTAGCAATTTAGATTTTTTTAAGTATTGCTAGCTAGGAGCCAAGCATGGGAGCATCAGACTTACAGTAAATAAAATGAAGAAAGCAGCCTGAGTCAGGCTTGTCTTATTTAGTCTAGACAGTACTTTTCATGCCAAACATTGCTGGTCTCATTTCTGCTTGCCAGAGTTACTCTGATACATCGCATTCCTGGTTTGCTTTTATCAAGCAAGAGAGCTTTCTTTGCATGATAGTTAGATGCAAATGTTTGTTCTCCCTCTGCAGTGCTGTTGTAGCCTTATTAGTATTTATCATATTGTTTGCTGAAAATGCAATTAGACATTTGTTTGTCTGCCTAGTGTGCACTTCAGCAGTGGAAAGTTTTTGTCAAGTTTATTAAGTTAATGTCAGTTTTGAGCATCTAACTACAAACTACCAGATAAATTAGTGACATAAGCCTGTGTAATGCAAAAATCTTGTGTAGTCTTGGCTGTTTCATGCAAAATTTAAAGATTGGAACTAATGATTGCATCTTTTTAACTAGTGTTACAGGGAGCATTAGTAATACTTGAATATTTTGTATTGCAATAATGCCCAGGGGTTCCACTGAGTTGTGCAGCGTTCAAATGTGCAGTAAGCAACGTGCTAAAGTTGGGAAGCAATAAAACCTTCAGTTGCAGTGAGGGTTGTTATTAATAGATAAGAACTATTTATCTCTTAATATTAAGTATAGTGGCCATAAGTTGACAAGTATGCCTTTCCTGTCTTTGTTTTAAATTATTAAAAACCTGATTTAGAGTGTCTGTGACCTACTTCGAGTATCCTCTTGTGGGCTGTGGTAGCAAGATAGCACCAGCTATTCTTAGTGGCCTTGAACCTTGAGTAGTATTGTGAAGGAATCAGCCTATCCTGCTACTTATTTATTAATTTGGATATTCCAACACCAGGAATAGATGAAAACGCTTCATTCAGTGCCTAGCATTCCTACCCTAGTGTACTCTGAACAGAGATTAAACTGCCTGAACTATTTGCCTTGGTGACAGCTAAATGCATCTGAGCATAACAGCAGACTTGGCTTTTGCTTTGTGCCAGGGGCCCCTGGCGTGGGTGATGTGACTGTGGATTACAGCATCTGGGCCCCCATGCAAAGACAGGACCAGCATGAGGGGCTCAGGCAGAGCTCCAGAACTTGGCAGAGGCCACCTTACAGGAAAGGGAAGAAGCAGTAGTACTCCCAGGCTGGTAGGAGGGTTGTTTGGCAAGCTGGCACCACCAGTCATAGCAACAACCACAGCTTTTTAGAGGATTGGGAATACATTGTAGTAGAGCTGTTAAAATAATTTCCAAAGGCTCAGTGGGGACTGGGGTGATGCTTGTTACCAAACTAGGCCTGAAATGTTTCCTTGTGACATCTTAGATTTGTATTGGTCATTTTCAGTGCTGACATATTAACTACCTTCTCTCTGAGGCACAGGCTCTCCTCTCTCTTCTGAGGTCAATTAGAGGGGATAATTCTGAAGAATTCTTTCACAGAGATCAATACAAGGAAAAAAAAAAATACCCCTCACTGTGTTGCTGAGCCCCCTAGAAATCATATCTTCTTACTTAGAAGTCCTGCAGCACTGAAGGACCCCCTGTGTGGTGGTCTAGGAAGAAAAATCCTGGTTCCTTCACTAGTGTCTATACCGAAGCTGTTGATAGAACTACGTGACTGGTTTCATGTAGCTCCCATGATGTAGTTAGAGGAGTACCCTTGATTCTGGTGGAAGATGCAGCATCTCAGTTAGCTATGCAATATCCTTTTGATTATGAACTAACATCTTTAAGAACTAGGTCATGTTGAGAAGAATTTGAATATCAAAAGAACAGTCAGAACAGAAGGAACTCATGCTTTGATGTTTGACCATATCAGCTCCTACTGGAACTGCAAGACCAGTTGAGCTGGTCGGATGGCTGGCAAAAACCTGCTGCCAGTTAGCTCACATTCACACTAGCAGTGGATGTCCAATACTGGGCAACTTTTAAACACTTGGAGTACTTTTGTGCATACCTATACTCAAGATCTTTGGTAGTTATACACCAAGATCATCAAAACTGAGGGTAAATGTGCAAGAAAAAGGGTCTAGACAACTCTTAACTTTGTTTTCATGCAACTATTGTAAGCATACACCTTGATACAAGGATAGGTGATTTACTCAGTATTGAAACTAAGATTAACAACTCACACATGAGGTGAAGGTGTTTCCTTTTAAAGAACTGGAGTTTCTAGAGTAAAGATTACAGTTTTCCTGTGTACTACTGAATAAACCACTCTCTTGCAAAACAAAGCTTACTCTTATACTGCCTTAACAATAATTAATTAACATTAATACTTAATGCAAGCTAAATTAAGGAAGAAAATTGCAATACCTGAGAAAGAAGGAAGAGGCAACTTTTATAAATTCTGGTGGTAAAACTTTCAGCCTCCAACGTATGGCATTTCTGTCTTTGGGGTGTTGTGGTGTTGGGGTTTTTTTAAAAACTTTATTTTCAAGTGTTATGATGGACTGTATTGTAGGTTGACAAGATTGGGCTACAGTGTGGCTGGATATGTGGCAATATAAAAGCTAACACTTTACTACATGTTATAGCCTTAACAGAAAACAGACAGGCACTTAAATGGCAGCATCTGTCTGTGTCCAGTCAAAGAAGATAACACCATAAAACTTAAATATATATAACTTCTGATAGATTGCTGTAGTATCAACTTCTGTAGTATTTTGACCTCTGTTGTCGTGACCTGCTTACCCATAACATGGGAAGAATTCAGTATAGACCCTCTTATGTCCAGGTACAAAAATGGATGTCCTTATACATAGGTGTCAGATGAGATCTGTAGAAAAAACAGGTTGTGCAGGAAGGATGGTAGTGACCCTTCAAAGAAATGAAATTTGTATGTGAGCAGTACCAAAGGCAGTGATGACAGCTTTATCACAGGCTGAGGTCTTCCTGGTGATACTTTTTATTAGACTGTGATGGATTCTGAGCCTGACCTCCAACAGAGCCTGAAACCTCTCTTTTGAGCTGCTGGTAGGAAACCTAAAGACAACACGGAAAGTACAGTATTCTCTCTTAATCTGGGGAAGGGACTTTTACTGAATATAATGAGACTGTGTAAGCACTGTATTAGAAAAATTTGACTTGAAGGTAGTCTGAGGAGTTACGTTTCTGTTGCATGTAAGAGTCAGAATGTCTCTGTTAATGAATGCACTTTTTCTCAAACTGATCCAAGTTAACAAGAGCATCTGTGTAGGACAAAACCCCATTGTCTGTTCTAACCACAAATCCATTGGCTACAGCAGTTACTAAGCATCCTCAAATAATGTGACTAAGGAATCGGGCATTGCTTTGGAGATAGGGGCTGGCTCAGGCTCCACATGTTGGAAAACAATACAATGATCATCTGACTTCTTGCTCAGCTGAAACTCTTCAGTCCCACCACTGTGGGGAAGTGCTGCTCAGCTGTCCTCTGTGATATAGGCCCTTATTCTCAGAGGACAGTTATTTACTCTGCAGAACTGTGGCTCTGAGGGATGTTTGTTACAAATCCTGTGACTTTCCCGTTTTTCCATTTTTGCAGACCAAACTTACTACAGACCCTTAGTTGAGAAGGAAGTGAGGGAGGTTTACAGCATCCCACTCTTTATGCCTTCATTTGAGCAAAGGACAACATAGTGCTAGTAGCCACTGTTACTAGGTTAGTAATTGATACTGTCTCTGAGGAACACATATTTCTACAGTGTGATCTACACTAGCTACAACTTCTTGAAGACTTGCTGTTAGTAGGCTTGTTATTTGAAGGTGTGTTATTCCTTGCTAGGCAGTGGAACTCTGCAGCCCAGGGCCCCAAAGTGGCTCGCAGTTTCATTGAATATGATTAACAGCTGTACGATTTGCTCCCTTGCTTGTTTATTGTTGGGTAGCACTGTGGAAGAGTGAAGGCTGATTTGTTAGTAAAGAAGTGGTTCCTACTGCTGATGATGGCTAAATAACCATGGGTTTTGAGAGAGAGAGAAGGGAATTTCTACTGAAAGTTGGCAAGGTCTTGTGCAGTGAGAAGCTGAGGTCTTAAGGAGGAATCTAACAATACAAGTAAGGAACTGGGATTGGCAGTGAGAGAATCAGTGAGCTTGAAGGAATCATCTTGTTTAACAGGAAGAGGAAATAGGTTTGCTGTGAAAGGAAGCTACGTTGTTGTGGGATGTTTGTCAGAGATGTTCAATAGTGCAGGCAAAAAGAAAGTGGATGGGGAAAGTAATGTGGAGCAGGGAAACAGAGACGTTCTGATGAGATGGGAGACAGGCTGAAAAAGGGGAAGAGGAGCAAGTGCTCTGCTCTATGGCTGGAAGGGTATGGTGGGGAAGGGAACAGGGTTTCTGGGAACAGAGTGGGAAAGTCAGCTGGGCTGAGGTTCTACTTAACATACCTGCTGTGAAATGACAGTTGTAAGAAATAGAGAGGTTTAAATGCACCGCTGCTTCTCTGACCAGTCTGGAAAGCTCTGTGTGCTAACAGAGTTGAGCTCCAACTCATGATTTTGAGGAAGACTTTTTCTCGTTCCTCCCTGTTTTCTGAGCTGTCCATGATACTTCTCTTTCTATGTTGAAAAGGAAGTGATATAATCCCTGTAGTCTCTATTTGTTAGGTGTTTGTTGAGCAGTCAAGACAATGAGAATGCTAAATGCATGGAAAATCAGGTGCTTCATTGGAAGCTAGTAAGTTTCCCAAACTGTGTTTTTGAGAACTTGGAGTACAGATGAATTTGTCTTTAATTTTTACCAGTAGTTTCTAAGTCCTAATTTATTAATTCTTACATCATTCTGTCTCTTCTATGTTTGTTTTTTCCCCCTAAAACAGGATGATACCCCTTTCGTCTCAGACACTGATGATGAATCTTCATCATGGCCAAACACAGGAATATGTGATCAAACCCAAATATTATCCAGTAAAAAAAGTGATTTCAGGAGAACAGTCCACCGAGGGCTCATTACCACTGAGACTGGGCCAGGATCAACTTGCATCACCTTTTCAGTGTGAGTACAACTGCAAAAAGTGTACTCCCTTCTCCCCCCCCCACCCCCCCCCCGCCCCAGTCACCACCCCCCCCCCCCCCTTTTTTTTTAAGGTCTTGAAAATTTCTTTTGTTCACCTGAATTGCAGTAACACTTCAAGACAGAAAAGGTTAAAATAATTAAACATGAGATAATTCTTAGATTAGCAAATGCTCCAACATTCTGCATCCTGTTGAGAGGCAAAACAGACTTCCTGGATGAAGAAAAAAGTTGAACCTGATTTGCTGCTGGAATCTCATAATGCTATTTCTAGATGATAGTTTTTCCTTCAGGTAAAAGGTGCTTTGTGAGCACTTGCTAGAGTAGGCATAACCGTGAGTGTAGTCAGCGTAAGACGAGAGTTCCCTTTACTTCAGTATGATGGATACCCTTCTTGGAAAGCTGGAGTCCAGGATTGTGGTCTCATTGGTAACTATTTTTCTCTATATTTAATTTATTATGTGTTTATGAACTTCTGCACAGTATGGAGGCTGCATGAGAGTTTCTGCTTCATACCTATAAAAAAAGGATTGTGTAGGTGCCCAGCCTGTGGCCTTGGCTCATGCCCCATTGTGTGGGGAGCTTGAGGACAAGCTTTGGCTTAAAAGATGAAGAGCTTGATGAATTATGGGTTAGGTATTACAGAGCGTCTGCTGGCTTGATTTGGAGAAAATTTCCTGCAGTTAAATAATGGACTGGTTAACATGGAGACCTAAGGTACTTGCAAGTCTCCTGACAGACTTCCTCTGCTGTGGCACAGAGAAATATGTTCTGCTGAGGATTTAGGGAAGAGCCTTTCCTTCTAAAGCTGTAAATATGCTTGGGTTTTTTTTTTTTGTGTGTATCTTTGCATTTCTGCATTGCACATCTTTATGGTCTGTCCATTTATACTTAAATGCAACACCCTGCTTCCTTTTCCTCAAGTGTAAGTTCATCGATGGTTAATTAGAATCTTGGCCCTAATGGGAAGAACAGGAGGCGGCCGGAGGTCTTTCGATTAACACGTTCAGAGTGGTGAAGTATACTGTTTGCAAAGCACTAGATCCCTTTCTTAGAAGCTTCAAAAAGATACCTAATCACATTGTCAACATCAACCAATAGTCCCTTTTGCAAATAAGATACCATTGCTTTTCTTCCAGCCAGCTGTAATTTTCCTCCAAATAAGATATTAGTGGCCACTGGGATTGGATTGTGTCCCTCTCCTCTGACAGAGTATACAAATCCCAGATTGTATAGTTCTCCCAGTACTTGGAGTGACTGTTGCTGTGGTTGGATTCTGGCCAAAAAATCTTCAGTTTTGCACCCTTCTTTCAGTCTGTTTGAGTCGGTCTACCTTAGATAAGCTCAGCATTGCTTGCAAGTACCAAGCCACTAAACAAACGGGTTGTGTGAGATTATTTTTTTTCTTCTGTCATAGCATAAGGAAATAACTCCATGCAACTCTAAGACAAAGGAGTTAGTGCTTCTAGCTCTTTCTAGCTTATTGGAGCTCCTCTGTTAATTGCGGTACTCTGAGGGACATGACTGGGAGAAGGAAAGCCAGGAGCTGAAGGCATAGAGTATTTGTTATCAAATCCCAAGAAGTCCCTCAGTGAGCGATGTGTTAGTATATCCCTAGCCTGAACAGGAGACCTAGAACATGTCC
Organism: Aptenodytes patagonicus; assembly: GCF_965638725.1. Classification (NCBI taxonomy): domain Eukaryota; kingdom Metazoa; phylum Chordata; class Aves; order Sphenisciformes; family Spheniscidae; genus Aptenodytes; species Aptenodytes patagonicus. The sequence goes on from NC_134951.1 coordinate 95,163,095, forward strand.
AGCTATATCTATTTAGGGTGGCTTCTGGTTTCTAGAGGTGCTGGAATGGACTCCCAAGTATAGAAGACTACTTGTTTCCATAAAAAAATGAGTGGTAAACTTCAACTGTCAGTATTTTAATGTTAGGGATGTTTGAATTAATTACAGTGAGGTAAGATTAGCATGTGAAATTTCATGTTAGGTGTTCTGTGATAACGACCAATATGCAGTTCCTAGCCCTGTCGTGATTGGAGGGATGAGCTTCTGCGAATTATGTCATGCTTATGGTAGGGTTGACATTCATTGTCTAGTTAATATGAGGAAATCTATGAGAGTGGCTGATGACCTCATGGCATTTTGTCACTGCTGTTAAATGTATAATCTTGTTTCATGGCAGAACCTCTTATTTCATTGAGCAAAGGAATCAGTAATGGTAATGTGGAGATTCTTGAAAAGGAAGAGAGGAAAAATATAGTAACTTTATTAAAAAGCAAAAGCCAGAAAGTTAGTACTGAATACTTCAAGACCTTTTTTCCTTATCATTAAATACTTTTTTTCACAGAAGAGAAGAAATAGTAGCCGTATAATACTTCGTGGCATCGCTCAAGAGTTCATAGTTACCAGTTAACATGGGGTGCAAAGCAAGTCATTCTGTTATTTTTTTTTTTCTGAGCATTTCTATGCATTTTATTTTAAAGTATTAACGCTGTGACAGAGATTGGCATCTGTGAAAGATGTACTCCATAGAATAAATCTGTTTTTCCAGCTGTAGCTGCAATTGGTGTTAATTTTTCTGGACTTCTACAGATGATTTCAATCCTGTGACATGGAATGGATAGACTTGAAACTGGAACAAGTGTCAGTCCTGAGCTACCTTTAGAGGCAGGTCTGTCCTGGCAGAGGCAAATGAGGTGTGGGCTAATGGTGCTTTGGGAGGAAAACTGCCAACCCTGAGTAGGTGCTTCTGGGCATCTGCTGGTTCATAGACAGTCAGTCGTGTTTGAATGTCCCATTATAGTGTTGCCAGATCAGCTTTTGGAGCTACTAGGGAAAACATGTTAAAGATTAGTCACATTAAATGTTTTTCAATTAAAATTCATTTAAGGTTCCTCCTGGAACAATTACTGTGGTGTATTTATGAGCAGTTTCATTTCTCTGATAGCTTTCAGAACAAAGACAGCAAAATGGTCTATTCTTTTTTTGCCTTTTAAGGTGAATTTTGCAGTGAAGTTATATATCACATCCACAGAGCTTGAAAATTCAGTAAGCCATCGGGGTTACAATAATAGCATTTAAAGTCACCCTGGGATGTGAAATGCAGTTACCTGCCAGTAGCCATTTCTACTGTCAAGCATTTTGATCTTTTGTGCTGTGGGATATAAGCCTTCTCCTAAGAATAGCTAGTGCAATTAGTCATAAAGCTTGCATAAAAATTTTAAGTTCTTTAGTGCTAAATTTGTAATTCTCATTCATTGTGCCTAATGGGGGAGGCTGTTATAGTTGTTCATAGTGATTTTTTAAAAAGTCTTGTTTTTTAGAAACAAAACAAACCAAAAACCCACCCTGGAAATAATGTTAACAGATCTTGAATTAAACATTTTTTGAGTTCACTGACTCATTCGAATTTTCAGAATGGTCACAATTTTACTCCATAATTAATTCTGTCTCCTTATGCCTAGTATTGTAATACAGTTTTATTTATATGGTCATATATTGCTTTTTTTCAAAGGGCTCATACCACATTCAGTAGAGAAAGAGAAAGAAAAATCAGGGACCCGTAAATATGGCACTGTATAATTTTAAAGTGCTTGTCTTCAGAGCTGAAATGCTATTCTGTTCGCATGCTTCTAAATCATCTGTTGTTAAAGTTATTACACTGTAAAGCATCTATCAGATTCTATTTAATTAGTAAGCTGGTATATTTAAGCTACTGCAAATTAATCTTCAGATATCTTTGTGCAGAATTAGCAAATACTTAAGGATAAGGCTTTGGAAATTCAGAGCCTTCTCAAGCAAATTAAAATAGCTCATGTTGGATAGACTGACAGCTGCAGAGAAAGTATAAATATGGTTTAGCACAAGTAGGAAGATTGAATATATAGTGATAAAAATAAGCTTGCCGTGGAATTGATATGATCAGCAAAGAAGAACTGAAAAGGATGAGATCATATGGATCTCAACATTTGTAATATAAACATCAAAAATACTTTGACACATAGCTGAGGCCAGCCAAATAGCCCATCTTATATAAGCTCACCGTGAGCTCTGAGTAATTCTCAAGGGATGCATTGCTTTCTTAAAAGTACATATTGGCACACTCGACCTATAATCCATCTGAACACTTGAAACCTGAGGGTTAAAAATCCTCCAAGAGTCGGTAGCAATGGCATCAGCACAGAAACTTCAACTGTAAAAATCTGTTTGTAACCTAGTAATCTATAAAACAGTAGGAAGATGATACTTTTAATAATTCAGGTACATCTACCTCAGACATTTTCCATTATTCTTTTAATGGCACTGTTAAATAGTAACTACTAGTCAGCGTGAGCTGAGCATGGATCCTCTAAACACCAGTGCTGATCTCTCTGGCTTAAGAAATGTAATGCTGAAAGGAATTCTGTGCTGTTTCTATTGGTCTGAAATGTATAAATATATCATAATAAGCAAATTCTAAACTGAATGTGCGCTTTCTGGTATTCCTTTCAACACAGTTATTGTGAGAACTGCTTATTACAGCAGTAAGAGGCTTTGAAGTTCTGTTTCACTCTATCCACTTCTGGTGTTAAATGATTCTTCAGAAAATGCATTTAAATATAAGTCTCATTTTCCAGAGACTTGTTGAGATGGTTGAGGGCTAGTTTTTAGTGGCATTGTGCATTTTACCCATTGAGCTGAAAAAAGTGGAATTTCTGCTTCTGAAATCAGTTGTCTAGTGGTGTTGGAGTTTGTGTTGCCTGCATGTGTAGGACACTTTCGCACACCCCTCACCGGGCTAAAATTCCCCATGTGTACAATGATGATGCCATGGCTTCCCTGTCTTGGAGGCATGTTGTGAAAATATATTAATTAGGGGCTGAGGCAACCAGAAATCACACTAAAAGCAAAAGGAAAGCTCAGGAGTAGGTATAGAGTACCTTGCCCACAGCTGGAACGGCATTGTATGGTGTAAATAAAGCGTATGTTTATATAACAAAGTTATCCCAAGGATAAATATATGTTCAAGAAGGAAAATGAGCCTAATCTGTTTATTCAGGAAGACAATACCAAATGTATGTGAATTTTGCAATTGGAGTTGCGTGTTAAGTTTATGCAATTAAATAGTATGGAAGACTTTTTTCTTTTCTTTTAGGTAGAATGGGGTTTTTTGGTCTTCACCAAAATTCCTTATAAAATGCATTAAGGAGACTTGTCTCCTTTCTATTTTAGGTAGAAAATGAAAACATGTCTCGAATTTAAGTAGTACAGGTTACATAATGGTTAGTGAATACAGGCTTGCAGCACCCTACTATGGCTTAGTTGTGTGTGTTGTGGCTTGACGTTGGACAAGTACGTGTGTGTGGGTATTAGACTTCTAGAATCTGCATGTGGTTCTGTGGGCAGCACTTAAATGCCTGTGTAAAGATGAAGCTGAAACAATCATGAAAGTTGTATAACTGTTCTAACTATTGATACATTATATTGCTTCATATTTTACAACATAATTTTACATATGTTTATATGCATGAAATAAGATTAAAGTGGAAAAAAATGTCCCCCCACTTAGAATTGTGATGTGCAGAATACTCTGTTACAATTTTGGCATAACAATAGCTTTCCTACTATTGGAAGCATAATACACTGATAACTTAGAGAAGCTCTTTTTTTAAGGTCATACATAATTTACACATGCTGCTTTCACTGATGACTTCATAGGTTGATTTAAGCAAAAACAGGTGTCGCTTTGAAATTCCAATTTAACCTATTCTTGTGAAATTGCACCATTCTGACTTCACTACGTGACACTTACATCATAATAATAGTATTTCCCCATCAGTAAGTATGGGTAAATAGCTGTAAAATACATATATGTTTTACTCTTTAAAAAAACACATACAGAGATATGACGCGTGTTCCATGTGAATGCATCTGTATGATTTGACATTCTACCACAATTCAGCGTCTGTTGACTTCAGGGAAAAAGCTCCCTCAGGTCTTCACTGGGTCAGATATTCTTTCTACTCTTCTTGGTATTTGTTTGTGGAACTGCTCTGTGTAAACAGCAAAATAATTCTCTTACTGGCTGGTCTTAACTAGAGCATTGTATTGTGTTCCTTGTAACTTCTGCCTACTTTTATTTATATAGATATTAGAGTTGAACACTGGTAACTTTTCTAAATAGAAGTTTTGGGAAATGTGGAGGTGAGGGAGGGATGTTAAAGCTATACTCTGATTAAACAAGGTATAGCCAGCAGAATGAGGTGGGTAAAAAGAGAGTGAACAGTTAGCCTAACAAGCAGAAATAACTGAAAAATCACAACAGTCTGTTTGGAGGGAATGTAGAGTCAAATTCACTTCAGTCACTCATGGGAACTGACATTCATGTCTTGCTCCTGAGGTTGTACGTAATCAAATACAAATAAGGGAATGGGGTAAGTATATAAATGTCAGGGACTTTTTTGTTTTGTTTTCTCAAATGCGAAACACTTGCATGTGTGTTCAAAGCCTTTGCTCCCCTTCAAGAGGCGAGGGGGATTTTTCAGGGACATTCTAAAGCATTTAAGAAAAAATTTTGGTGCAGTCAGCATCAGGGTCAAACAACAGTGTGGCTTTTTTGGTTACAAAACCTGACAATTTTAGTAAAGCATCCTTTTCCTCTCTCCCATTTAAGAGCATTACCCATACTGCTATTGAAAGGCATGACAGTTCATAACAGCCATTTAAAGTTTGCATTTGATTCCAGTGGGACTTGGAAACAAGAGGCTAAACTCCAAATATAAATTAAGTGGCTTAACTAGATCATGCTAATGGAGTTAACTCTGTCAAATCAAGCAGCACATTTACTTTGCTTTTGCTTTAAGAAGTAGAGTGTCAAATTCTGAAAAAAAAATCTTCAACAAATGAAAATAGTTATTTAGCAATTACAAAAGACTGTGGAGTTCTTTGAAATCCTTGGAGACAGAACAACTCTGTATAAATACAAATTGCTTCTCTCAATATACTGTAGCTGCAGGCATTTTAACAATATCCTTTCTAAGCTGTCTTTGTGATTGTTTGTGTATCCATAGAGGGTTCACAACTTAGGAGGCCAGTAAATCAGTACCCCCAAAAAAGTACTGTATTTTTTCTCTTTGGACTCTGAAAAGATTTTTATGGCCCTGAGCTCACCAATAATTGAATGCCTGCATGACAGGCAAAGGGTGCTGGTGCTCTTACAGGAATTAATTTAAATGTTACATTCACCCAAAAATGAATGATCATCTCTCTATGCTTTAAAATATGGAGGCCAAGACTGATAAACAGCAGTGTGAGGAAAAATGTTGGAAAAACAGATTGGTGATCTGGCAAACGGAATTAAAATCAGTTCAAAACGTGTTACAGCTAGGGGAAAACACAGACTGAGACAAATGCATCTCAACTGCTGTGATGAAAGAGAATTGGCTCCAAAACCAAAGATTTCTCAAGAAGAAAAAGAGAAGAGGCTTTCCAGAAAATTCTGTAGGGGAAAACCTCTATGACGTGTTTGAAAAATAGTAATTTAGCTGGATATAGAGACTGATTAAACCAACACGAATAAACATTAAAAGTCCCTTAGCCAGGCTAACTCCAGAGTTGCTGTGATACAAGTCTTGGACCAATTCTTGGTATCCGGACTGTTGCAAGTAGCTAAGTCTGGTTTTACTCACAGGAGATGTGAGTGCTCTTCTCTGATGTCAGTGCTGTCACCCATGCCAGAAGGAACGAACAAATGTTGACAAAAAAAGTACTGCGAGAAGAAGGTCCTTCCATACCCAGTGAAACTGAGATTTCAGAATCGGTGACATCCTTATTTCTGTTGTCATTTTTTTCCCCCTTCAGAAAATTAAAGGAAAAAAGATCTTTGCTTCATGCAGTGCTGAGAGAGATTTTTAATGGTGATTCAGCATGCAGAGGGCTATGTTCATTTATAACTTAATTCCATGACGTTCTGTCCTTTGTCACTGTTTACAGTTTGTTGACTTCCTTAGTGCTTTTCAGTTGCTTCCTTTCAGGAAATGGAATGTTAAGTGAATATACTTAGTAAAGTAATATTAATTTAATTTTCATTCCCTATTCTTCCTGTAAATGGTAAACACTTTTAGAGTGTTACACCTAAGCCTTGGTTTCTCATTTAAGGGAGTCATGTACCCTGGGAGGGGGAAACCGTGTCTATCTCAAGAATTTATTTTCTACAGAAATAACACTCTTCCAACTTAAGACTTGTAATACTATCATAGGGCAGGGTAAAGTCTGTTGTCTTGATTGTGAAAGGAGCCTAGATAATTACCTTAGGTGACATGCATAATTTCAGATGAGTGAGATCAGGTGGGAAAGAATCTTGTTCCCAGTGTGTAAAGGCCTAATTCAGACCTTCTTGAAAGAGGCCTGTTGATAAAGTGGACAGTAAGGGTTGTATTTAGCTGGTAATAGTAAAGTGTCAATGACACTAATAATGTGTGTTCATCTGTGCCCACCTGAGCTCCTGTATGGCTGTAAGTTTGTGTGTAAAAATGCTGACTTCACTATCTGAGCGTGCAGTTCCTGCAGTAGTACCTGCAGTAGCCTTCATCAGTGGAAAATAGCTTGTGGTGGGCTGTGAAGTCATTGCTGCTTCATTACAGCTGAGATGAGCATTGTGTAGAACGGCTTTCTGTCCTAGATGTAAAGACAGTTGTCGGTGTCTAAATGTGGCTTTTTGGCTTTTGTTCCCTTATCTCTCAAGTGAAAACCTTTTGGATCCCGGTATGCTTTAGGTACCTAAGAATCTGGGTAACTTGAATTGGGAGTTAAAAAAGGCTTGTGGACCTGAATCCTGTGCTGCGTTGCTTACAGCTGGAGTTGTTTCCAGCCCCAAACCTGAAGCATGGGTGCGAACTTTCAAGCGTGACACTCTTGGAAGAGCTTTAAGTTCTATTTCAGGAGAAGTGCTTTGCTCTGAAGAAGACAGGCCATCTGGGTGCTAATATTTTTGCGTAATTCCCACCTGGACCTGCAGCTGAAGCACTCATCTGCCTGCCTATCCTTAGAAGTGCAGTCAACTAAGCCTTGTTAAACTCTCCTGCAGGATTAAGCTCTCTAAGGAGTGCTATAGTATAGTCATGGTGGGGTTTGGAACCCAGCTGTAGTGAAGAGTCACCCAGTTCCTCAAAGAAGTGTGTCTGAGCCCTAAAAGGATTTGAACTAAGCAGTCTTACGTCCTCAGTGTTTCCTGTTTAATGGGTTGGGCACATTCCTGTTCAGTGTGCTGGTTAGGCTGCTTGCTCCATGCAATTAACTTCTCTCATCCCTTGTACAAGAGACCTCGGACTGATTAGTGGTATGACTCAAGGCTAAAATTTAAGCTTTTTTAGCATCATATCCATTTGTGGATCTAGTCTACATGTAATACCTTTAAAACAAATAAACAACAGATTAAAAGAATTATCCCCTAATAAATTTAACTGAACAGAGTTGAGGCCATTCTGTCAGACATCTCAAACCACATTGCAGTCTCTATTAATTTATTTGGGTTGGTATATTTTTCTGGAACATCCTAAACTATGTAAAGGGAAATCATAGTTAAATTTCTCACTACCAACTATTGATTAGAGTTTTTAAAATTGCTTTAAGCATGGAAAATGTCGGTAGTTCAAGATAGGATGTTTGTTGCCTGAGGATTGCATATAGAAAATCTTTGTAGTGGTAAAAAAGACAAGGAAGACAAAAGGTGATTCATAAAACCTGCTGACAGAGATCCCAGATTTCAAATCTGTGTGATTTGTATGTTATTCACTTGCACAGGACAAAAATGGTTGTAATTATTGTGAATTCCTCTGACTTGCTCTAAAAAGGATGTGTCAGTAAGAGACTTTATCAGCAAAGGGCTCCTGGGGGGCATGTAAATACAATTATGAATGTCTTTCAAAACGATCTCAGCACTTGTGCCTGCATGTGCTCCTTTGATACTTAAGTGACAGCCATCCATAAAAAGAAAACACAACAAGCCTGTGTTGTAGACAGGAGAAAGTTTGTCAGAATTCGCTAGAATTCATGAAGAAAACCTACTTTAATGGAGCAAGTTTTGCTGTAGTAAATTGCTTCAAACAATACACTGTTTACCTTCAGCTCTATCTTAAACTGAGATTAAGAGAACTGAAAAGTGGGTTACTTGCCTCTCCTAGAATAGACTGAAAATTTTGCTGTATTTTAGGTTTTTTTGGGGGGTGGTGATGAGGAAAACGGAAGTCCCCCTTCTCTCTGCTGTGACAGGGAGCAAGGAAGAGGTTGTATCCCTGTGATAATCAGCAAGGAAAAAGGCTTTTCCAGATACCTTCTTTTCCGTTATCTTCTTCCTTACCTTGGAAGCATCAAGTCATCTGGATGATGTCTGTCAAGGATGCTGAAGAAGCAAGCAGGGCTTAAAAAGAGGGTAAAGAAGCAGGAATGCAATAGAAGCAAGAAGTCTGAGAGCTCATTTCTGACTGGAGGGAGAAGATTGTGGTAGGAACATCTAAACAAGACAGAAGGAGGAAATGATGTGAAGATGTAGTGACATGGCTAGTCAGAAATAGGTATATAAAGAAGTGTGTATTAATAGCAATGGTGGCAAAAAGAATGGCAACAAAAAAGCTGTGGAGATCACTGTTCAGTTACTGTCATAATAGGTAGCTGGGTCGTGTTTTGCTCTTTGAGGGCCCCGCTGGTTTGCATTAAGGTAATAGAACTGAATACTTGAAAAGTGACAAAATATCAAAGGTTAAGCTGTATTAACTAGTGAAATACCTGTAAGATCATACAAATGCAACAAAAATAAGGAGCTACAGAAATAACAAAAAGTAGAAAGAATGCTGGAATTAAATACATGTCAATAATGTGTCGCTATAGCTGCCTAAACGTGGTAAATAAAGTACAGCTTGACATACTGCCGCCTTGTTCAAAATGGTTGCCTGGGTGGGTATGCACACATACGCCTCACCTCATGCAGAACTGTGGAGTACTTTTAAGCATCAGAGAAGGCATTGGATCTTGGATGAAATAAAGCTGGGTCATCTTATTTTTAATTTCATTGCCATGTCTAATTTTTCCCAGTGCTTGTGAAAAGAGAACCAGATGTGAGGTGTGCAAGTATACTGTAACAAAGTTTCTGGAAAGAGCAAAGACGCACTGCCCTACCTGAAGATAGGCATTGTATATTGAAGCAAAAAATGAAATTACTCAGCAGCTGTGCCTTGCCTTTCTGAATCCATGTAGTTTTCAGACTTGTTTCTGCTTGTGACTGTTACAGAAAGAGTAAGTCTCATATTCTGCCTGTTTTTCAGATGGGCGAGGCTTGAATGCAGGAGGCTTGAATGCAGAAGGTTTTACTCAGAGCAGAGTAAGGGCTGAGTTCAGTCCTGCTAAGGTCATGTAAGGAATGTTACACATTCACTTCACTGGGACGACATCCATATCAGCAGATCAGAAAGGGGTTTGGGAGATCTGTGCCCCTTTGGCCTAGCCTGCAGACTGGGTCTGAGTATGTAGTATTAATAGTGCACCATTGGGGGAGAAAGTAAGTTATACCAACAGAAGCATTTTACGTAAGCTGTATTAAGTAATCCTGCTGCTCTCCCCAACACTGATCAGACCTCAGCTGTAGTATTGTTTAGTTTTGGACAGTATATTTGAAGAAAGATGAGGACCAAGTGAGTGGTATCAAAAGCAAAACAAGAAAGAATGGAGGTCTGCAAAATATGGCCTGTTAGACTGAAAAAGTTTAGATGGTTTTCGTCTGGAGAAGATGAGACTGAGGGAGATTCATGGTAGCAGTCTTCAAGTATGTTAGAAATTGATCCACAGAGGAATAAGGTTTTGTCAGAGTTTGCTGTAGATAAGGCAGGGCAATAATACACTTGAATTGCAACAGGGGAAATGTGGGTTAGGTATTAGGAATACCTTTATAATAAGAGAGGCTGAAGCACTGGAATATGTTTCTTAGGGAGGCTGTGGAATCTGCATAATAGAAGGGTTTTGAGAATAGGCTGAACAAACTTTTTGTGTAATGCTGCTTTTTCATCCTGTGTTGGGAAAAAGAAGAGAGGGGAGATTAGGTGATCTCTCAGAGTCTCTTTCAGTCCTTTCTATGCCTAGCAAGGGCTGTATTCCTCTCAATGTGTAATCTGAAATTTAGGGAAGGATCTGCCTCTGGTCTGTATGTGAATCTAGTGTGTCTCTCTCTCCCCCTCTCATCTTTATTTTTTTTTTTTCTTTCCCACCCTTTTTTTTTTACTTAGCATTGGTAAATCTTCCAGACTGATATACCTAAGATGTATGATAGCTAAGTTTCAACTTGTTCTGACCTTTGGGAACTAGGTTTTTGGAGTTTTTTTGTTTGTTTTAAATTGATGACTAAGTGGTGATAAGACACAACTTCCTCATATATTGTCAAAAGTGTAGAAAGGTCATTTGACAATAGTTCTAAAAGCTTAACTATTTTACTTATGTGGTTGATTTTTATACAATGTCAGCTTTCCTTTTGGCTGAACAAGCATATCTAGTAGTAAGGATGAAACCAGGTGGACTGGTGAAATAACTGGGAGACACCTGTTTTAGGAAATAAGTCACTTCCTTCTGCTTATTTCCTTTTTTTCTGTCAGCATTTAATTAAGAAAAAAGAGAGGGAGTTGGTCATCTGAGAATTTAAAATGTTGCATCTATTTGCTATTTAAAAGCTTATCGGCTTTGATTTGAGAAGATAGATTTTTCATTCCAAATTCCTCCTCATGCATCATGGTTGTCATCTGAAAACATGAAATTGCCTGACATAATCTATTGTCTTTGGAAAGAGAATGTAATTTTAAGATAGAATCTTCAGGTCTGATGAGATTCTGTGTAGCTAGACATAAGAAAACATACTGGGTTCAGTGCAGAAGTAGGGTGTCATGAAAACAGTAGTGTATATCATTCTTGGAGGTACTAATGGAAAGCCTACAGTTTGCTTAGTTCTGTTTCCTCAGGAGATTTGCCTCAGGATATTTGTCATAAGTGAAGGTATTAAAAAAACCACAAACCCCTCTAAAAGTCGAGTCAGAAAGAAGTTTTGTGCAAGGATTATGGGAGAGGTATGTGTAAGCTCTACCAGCCAAGTCCACAGTATAAGCCACTGCTTGTGAATTTTATTGTGAATCCTTTTGATTAGATCACTGTGAAGCACAAAAACATCATACACAATAACAGAATAATTTTTTCAACACATTAAAATATTTTCTTCTTTTCGCCCCACTTGACCTATGAGACAGTACAGTGTAGTCATCTTTTTAACTGAATACCAGTTCTGCTCTCACTAGTGTTGCTAGCCCATTGTATTCCTGCAAAACAGGGACGTGCCACAAATCTTCTGAGATACACTAGAGCTATTGAATACTGTCTAGTTAAATCTTTGCAGAATGCTGTGCTGCAGAGCTGTGAGGGCAGCCATAAAACCAGGAAAAAAATGTGTTCATAGAAATTCTTCTAGAAAGAAACGCAGGCTGAGTAGCATTACAGACCAAAGGGAACCCAGGAGGTTGAGGAGGAATCCTTCCACTTACACAACTCTGCCTAGGCATGGCTGTGTGAGCTGTTGTGACCACCTGGACCTAAAACCTGCCACCTGCCTTGTCTTAACTCATTCACCTTTTCTGCTAATGCAGAAAAAAAAATTAGTTTGTCATGATGGACAGTGGGGGCGGAAGGGATTCTGTGAAGAAATCCTTTTGCTTATATTTTCCATTTCTCCTGCAGCTGTTGTTAAATCATAAATTTATCACAGCAGGAGCTTGCCGTGTTCATAATATTATATCATAGTGACTTACAGAAACGGAAAAGAAAATCACATACATGCGGTGCCAATTTTCAACTAAAATCTCATCACTTCACCCAGGCATCTTTCTTTTTTGAATTTGGCTCAAGAGAGTTTCACAGATTTTGGAAATTATGGGTACATTCTTCCACTGATCTCCTTTGACAAATGCATCTAGGAGTTCTTAGGTATAAGTGAGCCTGGACTATGAGGCAGGATGATGGTGCAGCTGGCTGAGCCTCCTTGTGAATTTGCTGGCTAGCTCAGGGATGAAGCTTTAGCCAGTGTTAGTAATCCTGATTGTCCTATCTTTATTAAAACAACAATCTGATTTTATCTCTAGTTCTGCCATTTTTTCAGTAGCTTTGGTATTTGTTCGGTGTTTTTATCTTCTGCTTTTATTGTCTTTCATTAGGCTCATTTATTTATCTGGTCTCACATTTGTATTTCTTCAGTCTGGTGTTACACTTAAGAGCAGAGTGAGGTGTTTCATTTCCACATGTTTAAAATTGGTTTTGAAGAGTTTATAATACATTTCTGTCTATATATTTAAAAAAAAAAAAGATTCGAGGTATGTTGCAGTGCTGTAGCACCATCATTTTTTTTCCAGAAATGAATTTGAGATAATCTAAGTTGCAGATCTTGTCATGTCTACGTCACAGTGGTGTCATCAGTAAAGCTTCTGGAGTTTAAAGAAGAAAATAACCTGTATGCTACCTTAAAAATGCACTGTCCTTCTTTAATATGAACTAGCCCAAAACCAAGAGGTAAAGGCTATAGCAGTAATGGGCTTTTTCTAGCTTGAAACTGTGTCTTTTAACATTAATACTGCCAAACCAGCTAAGAGATATTGAAGGACATAGTTTCTCATTTAGTATTAAATCATCCCTTCTTTGGGGAAAGGGGGGGGGCAACCCCCAAACCCTACAGAAGAGAAGAAAGGGAGAGGATTCAAGGAAGTCCAAGAGTCTAACCTTGCAGAGTTACTGCCAAAAGCTTCCTTTCAGGAGAAGGGTTTGTAGTCTGTTTTCAATTTAAATCTGCATGTATTATGCTCACTGTTAAGGTCCCTAGACCTTAGGATGTGTGAGGATAGTACTGTCTACTTAGGTACAACTACAGAGAAGGATGAAGATAATGTCTCTGCCTTGAATCACCTCCTCATACACTGGTCAGTTTTCAGCTCGGAGGCCATCGTTAGCTTTTTATCCTTCCTAAATGTCTCCAGAAGAATTGAGGAAGTTAAAAGCTGTGGCCTGCTAGGCAAGGAGAAGAAAATGGTTTCATTATAGTTTTCATAAATCTGAGAAAGATGGAGAAAGTCTTCCCATGTCAAAAGAATATGAAGCTGTCTTATTTCTGGCGCTCTGCAACTAGTAAAACAGGAATATCTGTGAGAATTGAATTTGTTTTATAGCAAAAGCATTGCTGAATAATGATTTGAATATTTGTAGGGGCTAGGTCTTATGTCATGTTGTTTTTCGGACTTCTTACTTCCCTGAAAAGCTGCATTTAAATATTCTTTGATAGATACTCTTTACCTCTGTAGATACTGGCCTGTGTCATTGAAGGTACTGTTCAACCGCTGTTCCTATGTTGTTACTCCCAAACTTACATGCTAACATTTTCTCACCCAAAAGAGGCGAGAGGCAAATTTACAATTTCCATTCAGTCTCATACTAAGGCATCTCTTCTACCAAAAAAATTATGCTACAGAATTTTTCTGGTAAAATCTGAACTATGTGATAAAAATTATTTTTAAAATATGATTTTTTGTTATAAACACTGTGCCAAATTTTGCTATAGCTCAGGACTCAACAATATAGAGCAGAATACTGTGAAGGAGAATTAAATCGTGGTTTAGTTCCATCTATACTGGCAAAGCCAAATTTTTTTTTTTATTTTTTTTTATTTTTTTTTTTAGCTAAGCTGGAAAACTTGTGTGGGTCCCCCAATACTAGTTTTTACAGTGTAGGCAGGACTGACTTTTGTGACTCAACTAACCATGTTTTTTTAATTAGATCACATCCTAAAGGAAAAATGTTACTAAAACATCTGAAAATATAAAATGGATTGGGCTTTTCTAGGAAAAGATATATATAAAACTATACAAATAAAATACAAAGATGGCAGTATTGCTTGTGAAGCTCTGCTTAACAAAAGGAAAGCTTAGAAGTTCTAGCCTCAGCAGTTCACAAGCCACTTATGTCTGTTCATTGGGAAGGTGTATTAATAATTTTCATAAGAAATGCTTGGCATCCAAGAATCCAGGATGTCTTCTAAATAGACTAAAATCACAATACTGGCCTTTAATTGAAATACTCTATTCCTGTGTCTGTCTGGGCTGTGCTTTTTCTAACTATTGTTTAGGGAGAATAAGGTGGGAGCATCTGTACTACAGCTGCTGTTCAAATAGAGCAATGCCTTTACTGTAGACAAAACAGTTGGCACAATTGTTTTAATTTATTTGTTTATGAAGAGCCAGAAATAAGAAGGCTTTATATTCTTTTGAAGTGGGAAGATTTTCTTCATTTACTTGAGATTTTCAAAAAAATGTTTGTCCAGAGGGTATTTCATAAACTAGCTTAGACAACTATCCAGCAACTTTTTTATTTCTATGACATGAGGAAGAAGGAGATTCTTCTCTTTCTGTGCATCATTTCTTGGGATTGTTAGGTTTAATATGAAAGTATTTATTGTTTCCAGAAAGATGCTGTGATATATTTACAAGAACTTGCTGAATTTATTAGTAAGTGTGCAGAGGACAAACTGTTTTCTTTTTAATCTGTTCTTTTTCCCTAATTTTCCTAATGAGTAGTTTTAATCTCTTTTTTGTCTTCAGCTGTTAGATGTGGAATCAAATACATCTGTTTTTAAATCAAATTCTGTAACAGGAAGTTCTTCTAATAGCTTAACTTAAAATTAGTGTTTGCTCAGTCTTCATTACATTCAAGTTTTAAAAATGACTGTAAGGAAGTATATAAAAAAAAAAAGAGAATCTAGCCATTTTTTTATCTTTGAGCTCAGAAGCAGTATTTTCAAGCATTGATACTTACCCTTTTCTCTGAGCTATTTATTACTTAAACAAAGGCTGACAGCAAAGCTCAGTCTATAATATGTAAATCCTTGTGGAAAAATAGTGCCAAAAAACTGTGAAAAAATGGGTCCAGGCAGCTGCGTCACAAGGTTTGACCACTTCGGGCTGGGGTGCCAGGAGATTTGAGACAGATGTTTTCAGACATGCCGCATGCCTAAAACATTTCCAGGGGTCGAGCTACAAATAGTGACTTAATAAGTGCAGAAACAGGAAAAGTATGCAGGAGGACACAAGAGTTTATTCACCCCTAGGTGCACAGCCAGCCTCTTTACATTACATCTGCCTGTCAGGGTTGGCTATTTAAGCTGTCATGCCCTTGGTATTGCTCTTTGTCTGCCTGTGAATAAAGTGCAGCATTGTGATTACTAATCCCACTCCAGTGACTTGACTTTAAATGTGGTTTTGGAGCGGATCCCGGAGTTCTGTTTGCTAAGCTTCCTACTCCTGTTTCAGAGACACCACTGGAGATCTATGAGAGAGAGCACTGCAGACTGCCCTCCTCCTGTAGACCTGTCGCCTTTTTCTCCCCCCCACCTTTTTTTTTTTCCCAAAACTTCTTGAAGGAAATCAATGGATACCAAAGTGATCTGTTTATTTTTCTTTTTTTCTTTGCCTCCGCTGACAGTGGGAAATCACACTGGTCGCATCAAGGTGGTCTTTACACCCAGCATCTGTAAAGTGACTTGTACCAAAGGCAACTGTCAGAACAACTGTGAGAAGGGAAATACCACCACCCTCATTAGTGAAAACGGCCATGCTGCTGACACTCTGACAGCCACTAACTTCCGAGTAGGTAAGTACCCTGAAACTGTATTTGTCCTTAGCTGTCCTCTCTTGACTAACAGAGGGAGGAGATGCTTTGTTATTAATACCAGTTGTGCATCTGTTACTCTTTGTTTGGAGGGCTGTGCTGAGTAGGAACCATTGTATGTTAGACAAGCTTTCTGGTATCCTTCGGAAATGTTCCCAAAAGTTCCTTTTGTGTCATAGAAGAAAACCTCCCATATTTTTCATCTGAATTTTCAGCTGCAGGGCTACAACATGCTAAGCTGAAGCTTTTGGTAAAACTCATCCCTCAGAGTTTGTGTTGGTAAATAGAGAAAATGTCAGATCCCACAAAAAGTTCTGTTTCCTATTTTTGCTTGTTGAATAAGTATCAAATGCACATAAAATCTAGCTAACACAGTGAATCTGTCTTCAAAAAATTGTTCAGGAGTTCCTTAAAACTACAAGCCTTTTTAAAAATACATCGGCTTAAAACTTTTTCTTACTGCTGAGAGTAAATCACGTTTCATATTTGTCATTTTTAGAAACTGAAATAATGTTAAGGCCAATTGAAGTTATTGAAACCAGTCATTTCTCTGTTAATGTTTATTCTTTCTGCTTGCTCAATAAGAGTATCAGCAGTATGCCAGTCTAAAGCCTACAACTGCTTGACTGTGTTGAAACAAATCCTGAAAGCTATCTGGGATAATGATTAGCATATTTTAACTGTACACTATATGACATTGGTAGGAATTTGTGTGTAAGTATCAGTCTTGTAAGCTAAGAGAAATACAGATGTATGGATACATACCTAAACACTTTTAGATTTGTTGTTTCATATTATGATATCCTTAACTGCTCTTGGAAAGTATTTTGTTGTTATCCTGAAAATATCATAGTATCGTTTTCTAAAAAAACTTTTAAAATTAATTCTTTTGCCAGTTTGTACTCAAAGAATGCCAGATATGAACACTGTAGTTTTAGTCTCTGTCTAGTATAAACATAATGTCAGACAGTGCTGAGGCTGGCCAATACTGCCCTTTCTAAAGTGCACTATATTTCAGGCTCTGAGGGGGGAAAAAGCTATTCCAAATTATTCTTCTTTACATCCGGACACATGATACAAAGAGCAGTTCCCTCTCTTAACACTCCTACTAGACTATCAGACTGTGGGTGAAAGCTCTTGAAATTAATAACACATTCCTTGATAATATGCATGCTTGTAAAAAATATGTATGTTTTGGACTAATGATAACAAAAACAGTGTTTTAAAACAGCAATACAGCACATTTTGAGTTTGTTTATGGTTGTTTTGAGGCATTAAAAAAGAAAAGGATTTTGTAAAGGAATGGTAAATCAAATACTTGTGTTTACTGTCAATACAGATTTTTACCAATGTTTTGGCAAGAACCACAGCTAAGTAAGTTTTTTGTTTAATTTTCTGACTACTGTGAAAGGATAGGGTTATTCTCCCCCCCTTTCATTTGACCTGATTTTTTACTGAAATTATGAAATGCTGAGAACGGGCAGTCATGTAATTTGTCTGCTATGTAAATCTGTGCTGTAACACGACCTTCTCTCAAATACTTGGAGAGTGGAAATCGACCTGTGAAGACGTGTTCCACACCTTCCTTCCTGGCCTCAGGCCATGCAGCTCCGTGATGCACTGTGTACAATAGGCTGCTGGAAATATTCAACAAAAGCAGCTCATAATAGTATTTGATGGAACAATAGGGGAGTGTTATGTTTAAAAACTTATAAAAACAAGTCGCTACACATGTATAGGGATTTTTAACCTGCCTGTAGCTGTCGATCTTCCCTATTACCTTTAAAAGACCAAAAGCGTTCACCACATCCCTAAGTATCGTCATTTTTACAGAAGAGGAATAAGAAAGAGGTCTAAACTGTGACTTCAAGGCTCTCCAGTTAAAAATAAAAGTGCTGAGTGAACTTAACTTCTTAATGGCCAGAGAGGAAAGATCCTACACCTGTAGACTGAGTTATTTCACTGATCACAGATTTTTCAGGAGCTTTTGAATCAGGGTTTAAAATAAATATTACTGAAATAATTTTTATATCTGTTCTCTAACTAGTGCCTCTCATTAGCTTAGGCTTGTCCTGATAGAGATGTCTCCTGATACATTAAGCAGAAGTAATTCAGGTCTTCTGAGATAATTTATTTTTGTTACATTTTTAACATCTGTATTATGTTTTGCTTGTGCTTTTTGCTTTTAAGTCCCTGTTCTAAACTTGTTTACTTACTGTTTATCCAAAACGCATGGAAATTCTTAGTCTGATCATTTGACATTTTAAAAGTGCAACCATGAAACAGAATGTCGTGTCAGAAAATACATACTTAAAGCAGCGAACAGCACTTTTTCAGTATGTTTTTTTAAAGTGTTTGTTCTTCCTAAAGCCAGAAAAGATAAATTCACATGCCCTATTTGGAAAACTAACTCCTATTACTAATAATAGGTACCTACTATGAATGGGGAAATTAGGAAACCGCTTTAGGTTGTTAGATCTAAATGTATTTCTGTAGCAGGAGCAGCATTCTAGTACACAAGATTTAGTTTAGATTCTCTGATGACAGATTGCGGTTAGCCATCACTTTGCTTTGTTCTTAATAATCCATTCTTTCTAATAATGAACGAGAGTAAAATTTTGTGTATGTGTTTTAAACTTTGTGCTGAACTTTGTAAACACTTTTTATTTTCAGAGATAAGAAGTTGCAGTGCCTGTACTAAAGCTACTCAAGTTTTTCCATGGGTTATTTCAGATTCTTAAAATTTGCTCAGTTTGTCATTTCAGCTGAAACTTGGTACCAGTGAGTCCAGGCAAGGAACAAATCCTGTTTCCTGAAAATTTTGTTAGATATGGATAAGCCATTAAAACCAAATACCCACAACAAGAAACAGATTGGGGGAAATGGTAGCTTTTCAGGTAGCTGAGATTTTGGCTGTTCTCATGAAGAGTACTAGCATTTCAATTGAAGGTGGTGAAAGCTTGGTATTTAAAAGTAGGGATCTCCTTGACTGCCAGTCTGCTTCAGTGAAACTTTGGGGTTTTTTTCAGTTTAATATTGTGAATGAGATATGTTGCACAGTTAAGCTAACCAACCTCCAAGATTTCATTGGCTTGGAGAATGAAAGCATTTAATCTGAGTGGAAGCTTCTGCTGAATAGATGATTCTCATTATTCTATTGGATTGATGCATGTGCAGTTTGTATGGTATTTCAGTCCTGATATATCTACAGAGGCTTGTAAAACAGGGTCGATATATGTGTGTAGGAAAGGATGCATCTAGAATAACATATGAGGTTTCTGTCTCATTCACTGTTGAAGTTACTCAGTGATGTGTCCTGTTTCTCCTCAAAATTATTCCATATTCCAAAATACCTGCTTTTGAAATGAGTTTTCTCTCTGTAAGGAGTGGGAAGACAGTGATAATTTGTAACTGTAAAATGAAGCTGTAAGGAATTAGGAAATGCCCAAATTAATGTTCTTCATGCTCTTTAATTTTTTCCCTATTGTACATAAGTATTTAATTATAGATTCACATTCTGTTTTTTTTTCCACAGGATCCCTGCCTCATTCATTGCACAGGAATGACAGAACTTAGTAAAGGAAGCAGTCGTTTAATACTTAGGTTTATATTCACTGTTCATTTGCAGCCCTGCGTCTCATTTAAAGCGGTTCATTCAAACTGTTATAAATGAGAAGTTAGAGTTGCATGCTCTTCAGTGGAAGTGCATATCTACCTGTAGAAATTTTGTGACTGAGCACTTCGCAGTATCTGTGTCAAACAGGGAAACAGCAGCATTCTGCAAGTGGAGACCAAGGAGAGTTTAAGAATTTTTTTTCCCAAGACCATAGGAGACGATTGGGGCAGAGGTGGTGATAGAATTCTTGCTCTGCTACTCCCCTTTATGTCACTCTTTAATGCTCATCAGTATCTCTTCTTTTAACATTCCCTTCCCCTTTTCTTCTGCTCCCTTTTCACATAGCCTGCACAGTTGTCCTTCCTCCTGGCTTTGCTGTGCACAACCATAGTTTACTTAGGCCGTTACTGGGGATGAGGGAATATTTTGTTGTGTGCTTTCCCTTGGAAGAAGGGCAGATTTTTAGGAGCCTTTTATTTCTTGTTTCATTGCATTTGAGTGAAAGTTAAAACTGCTTCTCCTACACCTTCATCTAGGAAAGAGTCTAGAGAGCATAATTATGCAGAACTGTGAAAATGTAAAGCAGTTATTTTACAAAAAGTTGATAGAATTTCTGAATTTTATTCAGACATACATGATCATGAATTTCTATCAATGCTGTAGAAGTTAACATTGCTTTTTATTCAAGCACTTCTGGTCTTATCAAAGAATTGTGTTGGTTAAAAATGGCAATGACCTGTGTAAGCAAGCCAGCACATTTTTATCTGTAGTTTGTGTATGACAGGAAATCCAAGAGCAATGAATGGCATTTTCTTGCTGCCATTTGCTATGTAATAAAGTTGTTTCTTTGCTCCATATGATACACACTACACATATCTTACTACATTTAAGAGGTACTGTAAGACTATGACATTTGAGGAGGATTTATCAATATTGTTTGGTATGAAAAGGCATTTATTGTAAGTAATATTGGAGGGCAAATTTGATGACATATAAAGACATATAAAAGACCAACAGCTTGTAGAAGTATTTGTGTAGATTTGTGAGAATTTACAGACTCTTTTGGCAGCTTGTGAGGTGTACACTGTTCAGTTTTCTACTCATATTTTATTCTTTGTTTTGTTGTACTGAGTTTAGTAAGAGCTGCTAGAATGGCAACATGTTAGAAGAGATGCTTTCTTCTCTATTATGAAGTGGTGTTTACTACTTGGTGAATGGTGTCAGCCTGGGTAGATGACCTGTCATGTCTGATCTATGTAACTTGTGCCTCAGCAAAACACTATTCCTATGGCTTCAGCTGAGACTTAGCAGATGTACGTGTAGCTTCTCAAATGGAGGATTTAAAATAATTGATAACAAATGTTATGCAGAGATTTTTGAATTCCTTTTGGTAACATAACTGAGGAGAATTGGTTTTTTTTTTTTGTTTTGTTTTGTTTTGTTTTAATGCTTTGGTTTTCAACTTGATTATGTTCCATCAGACATCCTAATTGACGAGGAGCTTATTTCTGGAATAACTGCTTAGCTTGAGAACAGCATATGATAATTCATAGTCTGTTTTTAGTAGTGTATTCTCTGTGGGTAAGAGTAAAGTGTTACTTTGAAATATCTTTGGGTTTTGCACTTGAACTTGCCATAGTATCACCCTTTTCTGAAGTAGTTATGATGCAAGAACCTTGCTATTCCCCCACTATTATCAGTTTAGTACTTTTACTGTCTCTGTAGTGGCTACCTTGTAGCCTTATTTGGTAAAAGTTTTGTTTCTACTGTTCCTGCAGTAATTATCATTTCTGCTCTGTCAGGCTTTATTGTTTTATGCTCTTTTTGCTGCCAGATGAAATATTTTTTCTTTTAACAGACACTGGCAGACAGTTGAAAATTTCAGAATTCTCGGACAACTTGGTTAAAAGATTAACTTTTTAAACTTTCTGCAGCAGCAGCAAGGAAGTTGGTCAGTCTGTCAGAGTCTCTCTCTCTCTCCCCCCCTCTCTCTGAAAAAAAAAAAAAATTTGAAAGGATCAGGACATTAGAGTTTATTCACTGCTTTAGCTGGTAATTTGAAATTTAATCTGTATAAATGATGACCATGCTTGAAATATTTATTCATGCAGCAGCATTGTAACAGCTGTAGCAAAATGAAGGCCAAGAATTTTTCCTCAGACACTGGACTGACTGGCTAAAATTAGAAAGAAGGACAAATAACGGTGGAACTATTTTATGAATTGTTTACATCCTCTGCCTTATAGAAGATGCTAGGAAAAAGGTATTTCCCAGCCTGAAGAGCCAATGTAAAACAATTTGGGAGGAACCAGTTATCATGAGCATCAATTTTAACAGGTATTCCTTTTTTTCCAATCTCCCTTTGTTCTATAAAGTAAATTTGAGCAGACAGGAGAATGAATTCATTTACTTACAATCCAGGTAGTGTAGTGTAGGCTTTCCTAATCTGAACCACTAGTGGACTAAAATTCTACCCTGTAATGTAAATGTATCACTTTGAGCAGCGCTCAGGGTTTTAATGCATTTTCAATTATTGGCCATCTATACTCAAATTACAAAGAAAAATTACATCTTAAGGATTTTGTTGTTGTAGTTGTTGATATCCACATCTGTTCAGAAGGAATGCTTTCTTACCCCCATGTATTTATCACTGCTTGTCATCAACAAATAGTTCTGGTTTCTACCATACAGCTTTACAGCATCTGTGAGCTCTTTCTTCATAATCTTAAAATAATTATTCAAATTTGACATCTTTCCCTCTGATTCTAACGGAGGCCAGACGCTAATTTAAAGAAAATACATTGTTCAGCCAGATGATTTTAATGAGGTTGAACTTAGACAGGCCTGTTAGCAACTCATTTCCACTCCCTTGCTTACCTTAAGGACTTCAGACCATCACTGCGAAGCAAAAGTCCATCTGCTCTCAAAGCACTCACCAAACTGTATATTATAGAGAACACAGTTTTTGGATGTGCAGTCATAGGAAAAACCACAAATGGAAATGGTACAAAATCCACACCTGCAGCCATTCAAAAACACATGGAGTACGTTTCCCTCAAAGTTAAAGCAAAACAGAACACGAAGTTAAAATGCATAATTGTCATGGCTTAACCTCAGCCGGCAACTAAGCACCACACAACCGCTCGCTCACTCCCCCCTGGTGGGATGGGGAGAGAATCGGAAGGGTAAAAGTGAGAAAACTCGTGGGTTGAGATAAAGGCAGTTTAATAGGTAAAGCAAAAGCCACGCACGCAAGCAAAGCAAAACAAGGAATTTCTTCACTACTTCTCATCGGCAGGCAGGTGTTCAGCCATTTCCAGGAAAGTAGGGTTCCATCACTCGTAACAGTTACTTGGGAAGACAAAACACCATAACTCCAAACGTCCCCCCCTTCCTCCTTCTTCCCCCAGCTTTATATGCTGAGCATGACGTCATATGGTATGCAATATCCCTTTGGTCAGTTGGGGTCAGCTGTCCCGGCTGTGTCCCCTCCCAACTTCTCGTGTACCCCCAGCCTACTCACTGGTGGGGTGGTGTGAGAAGCATTAAAGGCCTTGACTCTGTGTAAGCACTGCTCAGCAGTAACAAAAACATCTCTGTATTATTATTATTAATGCTGTTTTCAGCACAAATCCAAAACATAGCCCCATACTAGCTACTGTGAAGAAAATTCACTCTATCCCAGCCAAAACCAGCACAATAATGCTTTATTTTACTGTATATGGTTTTAATTTATAGGGATTAGTTTATGTACATCTGACTTGAAGTACTGTAAAAAGAGAACTGTGAGTGCATTTATTTGAATGATTACATTGTTACATATTCAAATAAACACACTACCTTGTACAGCTATAATTTTGTTATTGCTAAAGCAAATGTCTTTGCACATACCTCACTGAAGATCAAGTATATGCTAACTTTGGCTTAAAAAAGAAGAAAGTTGCCTTCGAATTATGTAAGCACAGAAGAGTCTGACAAATTTCTTTACTGGTTAAAATATGCTTTTATCATGGATAGATTTCTTAGCAAATGGGTTTGTATTTAATGTGTCCTTTTGGACGTAACACAATCAGAAGGAAGCAAGCAGGTATCACAGCTCTACTGGTCGCAGTTGTTCCCCGTTCAGCCTCTCTACTGTCTATTCTGGTTTTGTTTATTCTGCTGCAGATAATTCCTCTGTCTCTGCACAGTGTAGCCTGTATAACTTTCACCTATCCATTCCACCTTTAATTAGTTCTTAGATTTGAGTATCCCTGTAATTGAGAGGCTTGTTTTGTAGCACAGAGGCACAGAGACTTCTGGATCTTTCTTCTGGAACATGAACTATATCTTCATTACGCACACATTTGAATTCTTTGAGTTTTCTATCTATCCATAAAAAATCTGAACTGTTAAAAGGGAACTGTGAACTTTCAACCAGAGATTTACAAATGTGAATCAAGTTGAAGTCCATGGGAATTGTAAACTTTTTTACAAACCTCTTACTAAGTCTTGAGGGATGCCAGTCAATGAATAGAAGGAAAATTGGGTATTTGCTGCTTGCACAGGAAGGGGGTTGAGTTTTAAGAAACACAGTCACAGAGAGTATTTCTTATCTGTATTTTATTCAGTCAAATACTTTGTTATTTTGTCATGTTGGTTGTATTTTTAGTTTAATTTAAAGGTGATAAGCTAAGCTATGAAGTCAAATTTTTGTATTTGATATTATTCAGATACTTCAAGTTTAGGGGAACTTTAAGCAACTTTTCAGGTCATAATTTAGGAACATGAGTTCTCTGACTTCTTCCTGAGAGGGACTGCCTCTGTCCATAGATTGTACAGGGCAGCGATCTCCAAACTTTTTTGATCGCACATCCCAATAAGTAAAAAATTTTTGAGCATGCACCCCCAATATATGTATATTTATTTATTTATAAATTATATACATGTAGTACTGTATATATCATAAATATGTACATTATAAAACATATACAAAGCAAAATAAAAATGCATGAGATAAAGATGAAATAAGCTCTATTTTGAAAATTTATTTTATTTATTAATGGTAAAAAACATATTTCTTTCCAGCATCCCAGTAGATTGTCTTGCACACTACCTGGGGTGAGCACACCCTACTTTGGAGACCGCTGGTATAGGGAACCAAAGGAGACCACCTCCATAACATAAGCTGTAATATTATCTTCCTGCAGTTAGCATGTGTCCATCATGTCTCACTTATTGTTTGATATTAAATTCAGTCTGTTATGTTAGATGCTATATATGTAGGTGCTAGAACACCTTTTTCAATCTAGTCAGAAGTTACATAGGTCCAAGAATGCCTATTGCGACAATGGGGGCAAAGGGATTTTTTGTACTTGCGTGCATTTCAGCGCGCAGGGTTAGGTACAACACTGCGTTGTGAAGCTTGTCAATGGGGTTGTACACAGCTCAGGGGAGTTGGGTGCGTGGTTTAATTGCTTGGAACTGGATATGACCAGAGTGCTGACTGCATTTTAGGTTTACGCAGCTTGTGCAACAATTTATACAGCTATTATGTGTTGTGAAAAGAACTACGATGAGAATTGTTGAAGTGGTGTGGTTTTCAATGAATTTCCAACTGTACACTCTATGCAGAGTAACCTTTATCCTTCCTACTCATTAGAACTGACTCTACTCCTTTCCTCCTTCAGAACTCCAGGATTTGAGTCTCTTGCTTTCCAGTGGTCTCCTATGACCTAATTTATTACTCAAATGCTGAATATTATCCTTCCCAATATTCTTATATTGTGTCACCTCCTCAAGGTCAACTCCCTAGAAAACTTTCCAATTTCTTGTGATCTAGCCAGTGCCAAAAAATCTTAGATAGCTTATGTTTTTCGTGTTTTTTGACTAGTCCAGGAAGGTCTGGATTACAAGCTATTATTTGTGTGTTAATGGGTATCCACTTGAAAGAATCTATTCCTACTTTATTCTTCTTGTAAACTTTTTCACTCAAAAATGAGCACTGTGGTACTGTTAGAGTAATCAGAGAGCTGTCTCCTGATGTTTGGAAATGATGGAAATTTTTGTAATGACTACAGTTTTTGTGGCTTTTCTTTTTCTATTCTAAACATAATTTTGTTATTGGAGGATGTCTTGTGATATGGGATGCAGTGGATCAGTGTTCATAGACCCTTTGGATCTAAGGTTGGGGGTTCTTCTCATTCACCAAATCTTACTGAGGTGCCTGAGTCAGGAGCCTAGTAGTTGGTAATGAGAGACAACTTTATGGCAGGATAGCCTGAATGGCCTGCTGTGTGAATCCTGTCTTTATTGACAGAGTGGGGAACCTCAGGTAACAACACTCCTAACTTAGATGGCTCAGGAAGGCACAAAAGGTTAAATGGGATGAATCTCAGCTTAAATATCTATTATTCAGTTGCCAGAAATGGTAAGGATGTTGACGTCCCTGGCCGGTGTCAGCTTTGCTGCTTTTGTGGTCTTCAGAGCCTTTGCATAACAGGCGTGACCACATCACTTAAATGTTTCTCAGGACATTTTGCCATTTGGTCTGATGGTAACCAAGCAGTTTGATGTCTAAGACCAGCTCTTTCCTCTGCCTTACACTACTGGGTGTTACTACTTTTTTACTCCATACGAGAGTCCAGTATATTTTTTGGAAACAGCCTAGTAGGAGAATGGTGTCAGAGCAGAGGGATCAGTTCAGTGACTTCATCAGATTGTAACGGTGCATGAGCAGTAACAGCTTAGTGTCGTTATGGTCAAGTTACTCATTAATCCTGTAGTCCTTAAAGGTAGGTAATGCTGCTCAGCTGACACCAGAAAGGAATAGGACAGCCTGGAAGGATCCTGTAGCAATAAAGATGCTTGTTGTTCATTGTTATCTGTCCTTCTGTTGAATTCTTGCTCTGTCTGTTGAAAACAGGTACATAACAACATTAACTAATACATGTTAGTATTATGCATGCTCAGGCATGCGTATGCTATACGGAGGAGTAAGAGCCTTAAAAGCACTGGGAACATAGGAAGGGTTAGTTTTCATCAGACACTGGGCACATTGATTTCAGTGCCACTTTGATAATGGCAATTAATAAGTTATTCAGGACTGCTTAAAATAATACCGATAAAGTCTGTATACTGCAACACACTATTTCACAATCTGTTTATGTTTTGTATTCTGCAGGAAATTGTTTTAAGAATGCTGGTTTGAAAAAAGTGTTGCTAACTTGCTACACTTTCAAACCCAGCCTTCCCTAGAGGTTTTATTTCAGTTGCATATGTCTTCACAAAGAGGAAAATTAATATCAACACACTGTATAAATCTGAAGAAATGCCTGGAGTAGCTTTTCTGTATGTGTTAGCATCCTTATCAAAGGTCTGACATTGGCCACTTGTAATGCATTAATTCCTGATAAACAGCAACTAGTGGGTTTTTTTTTTTTCCTTAGAATACCGATTCTAGGCCTAACTCTTGTGTTATACTCTATATCAGGATCAGCTCTAATAAAATCAGTAGATTCACCAAATATGATCAGGGTAGGAGTGAGTCATCCCTCAACACTGTCTATCCCCTTGCCTCTCAAAATAGTGTCTGAATCATCTCAGATATTGAGAATATTAGAAGCAGGTTTAGCAAAGAGTAACGGTGAGCATCATGCCCATTAGTGAGCCAGAATCCTCCTGTCAATCATTTCTCAACTACCAGAATTTTTGCTCTACCCTTTTTATGTTGAGTAACCACAGCTTTAGGCCATTTTCCATGACAGAGCGTGCCTTTTATTTTTTCTGATAGCATTTGAATATTCTAATACTGTTTTTCAGCCATCCCATTCTTTCCACACTGTAACACTTTAATAGTTTTTTGGCAGCTGTTGGTCAGATAGTGCTCATTTCGGTTACCTACATGCAGGCCTATGGTTGCATTTGACATGTCTGAGGATAGCTGGCTTATCGCTTGAGCTTGGAAGGATGTGATACAGGTCCTGTGAGACTCCCATGCCCTTTGGACCCACATTGAGGGATGAGTGAAACACCTGGGGGCATATCATATGTCTCTTGGTTGACTTTGTGTACACATCTTCAAGTCACTAACATCCAACTCTTCTTCCTGAGGTGTTTTAAAGTACTGAGTTTAAAACTGAGAAAGACATATGAGTAGTACAGTGAAATTATCTTGTGCATGTTCTGGATTTTTTTGCTGATCATGATGCTCACTCAACAAATTAATATTTCTCTAAAATGTATTGCAGCATTGTCCTTTATGATCTGAACCTGCTCCCCAGTTTTCAGTATCAGGATCTCCCATAGCTGCCAATGTAGCCTCCATCAAAGAATGACTGATACCACACTACTGATATGCTTTTATAATGAAAAACTGAGACATAGTGGGACAAGCATGTAGACTGAGACGCTTTAAGTTTCAACATGCACCTCATATATAGATGCTGACATTTAGAGTACAGTCAATGGGGATTTAGAAATTTGTTCAACTCGCTCTAATACAGACACAAATAACTAAGGCAATACCTACTTGACTCTGTTTTTCCTTGGATGGGATCTTGCAACTTTCCATCCCCAGTGAAGACAGCATCCCTCCCCTTTTTCATAAGTAGACAGTTCTTCTTTTCTAGTGTATACCTAATTTGTTACACTTGCTGCACCTTATCTACAGTGAGTTGACACTACCATTAAGTGATGCTAATCATTAGACAGCCTCTCAGCAGCTCAAATAAAGCTCAATTACTCGTGGAGATAATGATCATCCCAGAAGCTGAGCCTGTACTTACCAGCTAAGTTAGAGAATGAATTTTAAATGGAAAGTTTGGTGTTGGGAGATATGAAAATGTAAAATTCCTGAAGGTGTAGGTGATCTGATTTTGTGATGCTTTCTTCTACTTGCCTGCATTGGTAATTGCCACGTAGTGCTGCATTAAGTAGAAACACAGATACTCCTCCAATCAGGCTTTAAGGTACTGCATGATTTGTTAAAACTTGGTGCTGATAGTGGTACGTGGAGGAGTTTGAAAAGAACTAGTAAAGTACAGTTTCATTTGAAGAGATACATGTTCCAAAATTATGAGAACAACAGTGAAAACATTATGAGAATAGCTAGACTGCATTCTAGTAGTGGGCTTTCTGTTTTTTAGTGTTTTCTTTCTGTTTATTTTAAATGTATTATTCTAGATCTGTAATAGAATTTAAAAAAACCAGCTGCTGTAGTTCCTTATTTTGGAACTATGTTGTCAACGTGTATAGTGCAAGGAAAATGCATGTTTGTCTATGAAAAAGTGTAGAAAGAGTTTATTTTGTAGAATGATGTGACTGCAGCCTGAAAATGGTCATGGCTACAACAGACATACTATATCTGTAAGGTTTTTCTTCGCAAATGTAAACATGTGGCAACTTTAAAATAACTGAATTGATAAATCATCAAATAGCCATAGGCATGATAACAGCTATTGAGCTTCCTTAGTGCAATGTCTCTTTGTTAAAAATTTTTGATATGTGGAGTATGGCGTTTCATGGAGAAGGGAGAATGGCAGAAAGAGAAAGCTGTTTGGGAATTTCTTTGTTTTTTTCTGTTGAGAGGAAGAATCCTTCTAGAGCAAGAGCAATTCCCTAGGATTCTTGGTAGCATATTTTAAAGTGTGAAATCATGCCTGTCCAGATGGCTTTAGGGACTACTACTTGCTTTTCTACTCAGTGATTCTCAACTCTGCGGAGTTCAGTCGTGAGACTAGATTCAAGCTAAGAACAGTGCTTTGAATCCAATCCCCAAAGCTACCTGCATTTCTCTCTAAATCTTCATATACAATTTTTCTTCAGTAAGGTTTCTTTGATGGGAGGAAATTAAAAGTAGAATTGATGAGGAGAAAAAAACATATGGAAAAGCGTAAGAAGATTGGAATTACTTTTGGAAGTGTTCAGTCATGATTCAGCAAGGAAGAAGGAAGACACCAACCTGACTTTGTAATGATGTGTGGGACATGGGGGGATCACTGATGACAAATGGAAGGGGGGGAAATAGTGATATGTATAAATTAAAAGTTATTAAATATAGAAAGTTGGTAAGGATAGCTAAAGAATTCACAGAAGAAGGGTAGATATTAAATATTATATGAGAAGAAGCCCAGTAGTGGTACAGGAGATAACATACAACAGACACATTTATAGAATTGTTACTGCTGATAAAATAAAAGCAGAAGGATTCAATAACTATTTCATTTCCGTGTGGAAACAATCTGTCCAATATATGTGCATCATACAGAAATGCCTGATTACTTTCTGGAATGTTAGTAACTAGAAATACTGGTTAGAGGTATTTTCAAAGTAGATGCAGGTACCATCTAGTACATGAGCTGTTAAATTCCAGACAGTGGAAGGGGCTGAAAGCATGAAATCTCATGCTTTGTGAGAAGGGCACAATATTATTTTCTCCTCTTTAAAAATGTAGGTCTATGTTGGATCAACAAAAACTAGACTTCAAAAATATTTATCAATTTCATAATGTAAGAGATATCTCTAAGTAGCCTTCTGGTTACATTAATGAACCTTTTAAGTAGAGGAAGAGAGAATCTCATCCTCAGCAACATTTAGTCCATCTCAGAAAGGGCCCAGGCATACCATTTTTACAGCATATCCTTGGAAGTTGGCAAACAAATGCTGTATTACACCATTGGCAGGAGATGGAGGCTAAAACTGTTTTCTCCTTAATTACTCTGCCTGGACTCCTCACACTGAAATATGGGTATTTCATCTGTTCTGTCATAATATGATACAATGAGGGATGCATTTTTGGGACAGTTTGTCTTCTCCCTAAAGCAATCCATTTTTAAAAGCCCCAGGTTCTCATAATGTTTAGAAGTTTAGGGTGCTCTTTGCAGGGGGGGAAAAAAAAATTAAAAAAAAAAAAAAATCAAAGACTCATGTATCCTTGTTAGTTTCTGGATAAAGAAGTAGCTTTACATAAAAGGAAGGTGTGTACATCTGTATGTGGCGTATACACAGATCTCCTTACTCTGGGATTTTTAGAGGCAGCCTGCCGCTTTGGTCTTCTTGACAGAGTCGAATGTGGTTGCAGTTGGGTTAGAACGGAGTAAAGACAGTTGTTACTTGAATGCGATTCGTTCTCTTGCTCAAGAGTTCTGTATTAGTTGAGTTCATCCTTGGACTCTGATGTTTGCTTACATCTTTAATGTTAACAGTCTTGAAATGTCATGTGCACTCAACAGCAAACGAATGAAATGACCCCTGCAGTGCAGCTTAGCATTAATCTTATTGTGTGGGAAGGGGAGATGTTAGTAATAACTGATTATATATAATTCCTGAGAGATGTCATAATTCTGCATTTATCCCTAGTGTTGTGGGGGGGTTTTTTAGTAATTTTAACAGTACAAATGTAAGAAAATAATTTTACCTGCAGAAAATAACATTTATATGCAGAAAAGATTGTTTGTATTTTGGAAGTGTTAAACTTGTTTCAAGACTGTTCTTTGTGGCTAACTCTCCTGATTTTCTTTGAGACTTTTTTTTTTTAAAGTGTGCATGATCCAGACAGGAATAACACCACAAAGCTTGTTTATTTTGGCAATAATTTGGTTTCCTTGTCTGGATAAACAGCAGTACTTATGATCCCGTTCCCAAGGGGGGCTGCATTACTTTGTTAAAGATCTGTTGGTAATAATAGTTTAAAAACATAAGACAAATTCTTATTAAGTCAGTGACCATGTTAATTCACAATAGCTGAGAACCCAGTTTAGCAGCTGCATATTTTTTCTTATCATACCATTAGGTTTGAGGTAGGTTCCTGTTTGACATTTTTCCCTGCAGTGTTGCAGATCTTATTTCTTTCCAGAGGAAACATCTGGAGTGCCTTCAGTATCGCATTCACCCTTTTAGGATGATTTCTATTAGTGTATTGCAGCATTCAGAGTAAAAATTTGTTTGATAAGATCCTTGTTATAATATTTACACATCTACTGATAGGCAGTGCGAAGGTGATAGTATAAGGGACCACATTTGATATAGTTCCTCTGTATCACTTTCTGGTCAGAAGTCTGGCATAATGGAACATACCACCTTGAATGACATAAAGTCATTTTTTTCCACTTGTGAATATTTTTAGTTGTTTTATTTTTTTCTCACTCAACAAATGTGAATGTTAATGCACCCACTGAAGTGACTACTGCATTTTTTCTCAAGTAGGGTTTTTTCACAAGAACTAAGACTTGGGAGTTCATATGGGAAGGAACATGCATAACAGCTTTGAATATATTACGTTGATGATAATTATAACTACAGAAGCACAGAATAAGGAGAAACAAAACCTTGGGACTGTATAATATAGATTTTGGTGTTCTTGTTCACAAATGGTATCCATGAAGTCTGATAACAGTTTCTGATAATAAAGAAACGTACTTCAGCAGGGACGTTCTTTGAAGTACACCCCTTACCTATACTATTCTATTGTCTGTCATTCCTACTAATTTACAATTATTCATTGTAAAAATATTACATGTTTAAATTCATGCCATTTTGGGGAATCTATATTTGTGTAAGCTAATTTAAAACTAATTAAACTAGTAGTAAACTAAATGAAACTATTTACTAGAGAGATTTCTGTATGACAACCCTTTCATTTTATTTTTTACTTTGCATCTTCTTGGTGTACCCGACTGAGAAAGTATGCACTGTTCTTCTACCTACTTTTCCTGCACTGATTTTCCAGCAATACTCTTAATTTTTCAAAATCTTTCAAAATATAATTGCATGTTATTATGCATATTACGACATATTAATCTACCCGAGTTCATGCCTTATACTTAAGCCATTGTTTATGCACAAGATTGCATTCAACAAAGGAAACCAGAGGAGAGCCTCAAAACATTTTTTCCCTTCTTGTTGAATACTAGAGATTTCATTAAAAAGTGCTGTGATGGGGAGGCTGATCCCCCATGCCATACTGCCATTTGTTACATAGCCGGACTCCTCTCTCAGCAGTAGCAGAGAGTAGCCATTTCTACAGGATTGCTTGTGTCTGGAACCAAATCTGGTGCTGTCCTCACTATTTGGATCAGTGAATAGCAGTGGTACGTAACAAGGGATTTGTGGGTGGTAACTAGGCTATTCACATGAGCAGAGCATCGCTTTCCTGTTTTCAGTGGTGAGCAGAAAAGAGCATTTTTCATCTGTTGTTGGAGCTCTCGCCATCAGATTTACTTTTAAAAAATGTGTTTGGTTGTTGCAACAGAATGTTTCTCTTAAAAGTTGTCAAAATACAAACATTAGGATAAATTCAGAGGTGAATGTAGAGGTGTTAAACTATTAAATCAAGGCCACTTAAAGCTTCTTTTTTCTCCTTCTGCTTCCCAAAGCACAAGTTTGTAATATCAAGATTCTCTTAATCTTACTTTAAAAAATAAACTAATTATTTGGTTACTTAACTTGCAATTCTTTATATAACACCTCTGAATTACAACAAGGAATCTGAAGAGAAACCTATTCAGGGTGAAGTAGTTAGAAAACTGAGGGACAACAAGAAAGACGGGGAGGGAAGTAGGGGAATAGGGAAGAGTCTAAACTGGAGGATAGCATCGTTACTGTAGCTCATACCTCTCTGCCTTTTGTGGGTTACTGTTAGAGTTTCTGCAGTTAGAAAGTAGAAATAAGTTTGGAGCGATTACGCAGATCTATATATAGCACCTCTGGGTTTCAATTTTTTCCTAAAGTGTATGGCGTTTAGAGGCACTACATTACAAGAATGTTGTATAGGGCAGTGCTTCCCCTCAGTGAATGCCATCTCTTCTTTCCTATGAAAAATTGTCTTTGGTAGATCTGCGTGCTAGTCCCTGCACTTTCTGTATGCTTAGTAATAGCATGGAAGAAAGATGCCCAAACAGCATGTAGTAATGCTGGATAACCATGTAGTACTCGGAGACAAAATTCGTCTGCTGATTCGTGATGCATCCAGTGGAAATACTGCAATCTAATGAGCAGTTTAAGGTTTTCCTTGGAGAGCCTGTTGATGTAATTGAATAGTGCTTACACTTGAATAATTGATAGCGTGTAAGTAGAAAAGGCAAAGAGTGATGAGAAAAAGCGAGACAAACTCACATGTTCCCTGAGGTGTAAAAGAAAAGGCATTTGGAGAGTCAGATGAGGAACATTTCAAAACCCATCTTCGTTTTCTTCTACACTGGTTACAGAAAGGGAGTTTCCATCCATCCTAAGGGCTTGTTTGGGTAAGCATGGACTATTTTTTAAGGATTAGGAGGATTTAGGTGCTTGGAATTTGTTTTGTTACACATTATTTTGATTAAATGAAAACATTCGGACTTGATTAAATTCGTTTATCTGGAGCTGTTCAAGGTTGTTTGAGTACCTTGAAAACAAATTAGATGATGTAACTACATGGACAAACTATATATCAGTGGTTTCCTAGCTGCTTTGTTGATGATTTCATGCCCTATTCTTGTGTTTCCAACCCATAGCCGTGGCAGCTTTATTGGGATTCATGTTGCAAATGTTCTCCTTTTTCCATACAGTCATCCTTTCAGAGACTCCCTGTGGGGGCATCTTGATGCACCTTCTCCGCTTGTCTCATTTTGAACAGTGATACCCACCAAGCTGTGCCAGGCTGGGGGGAATTAAGGCCTTTGGATGCCAGAGAAATCAAAACTTGTTATTAACAATTAATTGCCCAAGGATGCAAAGAATACTTAAAATGTTTGTAATTCCTTAAACCTTGTCTCTACATTTCTAAAGGATGGATGTTTATTTTTATTAAGAAATTGTTCAATTTGTTCAATCATATGTTGGCTGATCCTTAAGAGACAGTTGAGAGACTTGGCTTACAGCAGATCTGAATGAAGAATTTGTTGCCTTTCTTAGATCCATTAATACTTACTTTGTTTTGTTTGTAAGATACCCACATGTGAACTAAAATTTCTTGTCGTTTTGTGCAGACCTTTCTCCACATTTTTATCAGGCTCCGAGCAGCTAGAGGATTTCACACCATAATGGATATTTTTGTTTCCTTTTTTTTTTTTTTCCTTTTCAGAGGAAATGGCAACAGCCTAGTGAGAATCAGGCTCCAGTGCGCCCTTTGTCTGAACGCCAGTTGTGAACATACGTGCAAACTCAGCATCTTGTAATGGTTTCTCCCAGCACGTGGGTCTGGATTTTGTCAGGAGTGTCCCCTATGCCTCTGGCAGCGTTCAGCCATTCTGTTTGTTTAAGTTCTTTAACCTCAATGACAAAACAAAACAAAGCAAAAAAACTTTCATCAGAAGTTGAGCTGTTCAAACACACCCTGGCTTTATATCCTGTTCCTATCTTAAGTGGTCCTTTCCCCAGAGCTCTTCGGTCTTTGTTAACCTGAGATTCCTAGAGCCTTGTCGAGGAAAAGTAGCGTTTCCTTCCTCTGCCTTTTTGGAGGCTTACCCTGCTTCAGCTCACTTTTCTCAAATGGTCTCTGTGTAATTCCAGCTCTGGTGAAGTTGTGTGCCTGTGATTTCCAGCACCAGTGTCATAATCAAATGTAGCCCTTTCTCCTGGCCATAAACTGCCTGAGGAAACATCACAATTAGTGTGTGTATGCTTATTATGCCTATTTAAAATTATCAGGTATTTTATTTCAATGTGTTTCACTCTTCATTTTTTGTTTCGGGTTTTTTTTTTTAACGTTCTCATAGTATTTGCCATTTGAGATTATCAAATTTTCAGTTTAGCCTGGCGATCACATCCTATTTGTTTTTACATGGCCAAGTATAACTTACAATTGTATATTTCAGAATTTTTAATTTTTTTATTACAGAATTTTATATTCTCAGAATAGATTTAATGTATTCTCATTTAAAGTTCGTTTCTCATACATTAGGCCAAACCTTCAAGAGATGTAAATCACTATATCTGTACATAAATCAGCTGAGTGATTTGCACCACATGATGATGTGGGCAGCTTGCAATTTTTATTTGCTCTTACATGTAAATACTGAGAAATTAAACATTCTTTGTTATTTACCTCATACTAGACCTTTCAATGGCATTTGTTTGCACTTATTTGCACAAGTTATTTGTGTGAATTTCAACAGCAAACAGTTATGAAAAGGGACATGAATGAACTCTTTCTATTGGTATCTTCCTTCACAGTATTTTTAACACAAACTTTTGTTTGCTTGAAAGCAAAGCTTTTCACATGCCTGTTCGTTACTCGGCGGGCTCCTGCAGGAGACGAACTCCTGAAGAGCGCCCTGTAATGCAGAGATACCTGTGCAACATGGCCTTCCAGATGCGGACTGCTTTATAGAACAGGAGCTTGGAAGAAAGTAATTTATTTTGGTGGAAATACTGGGTGTATTTATATTGTTTAAAAGCTATATTTTGCACGTTACCTTGTTGCGTTGAGGCCAGAGAGGGCAGGAAGAAAATCTATGGGATAGGCTTCTTGCACTCAAGGAATGCCTCAGTGAGACTATTTCTGTTTACATTTGTTTCACTGTACTTCTTTCAAACACTAAATCGCTGTCCCCTTAATGCTACTTTACACTATTTCATTATGCAATGTTACTTTTGCAGGAAGACCACCTTAGCTTTCAACCTTGCTCAGGCAGATCTTTACAAGTACCTAAAATTCTTTGTATGTTGTCACCGTTGCAGTAAACCTGCTCGTTTGTGGCTGCTCGGGGGAAACGGTACCAGACAGAGATAGCTGTCATGCTTTAATTACTGCTGGGGTCAAAAATCCTTCATTTTGCCCTGAAGTAACAGCTGTTCTGTAAGGACATCTTTTATACACTCAGATAAAGTCCCAACAGTGTTGGGACCCAGAAAAGTGAGGCCTGCGCTGGTGTGGACAGTCTTCCAAAGTCCGCTAGGCGTTTTAGCACAGTGCTACAGCTTGAAGTACTTTCAGGCAGTTTATATGAAATGAAACTATGAGATAAGACAAGAAAAATATTAAACGTACATTTTCAGAACAGAGTGGAAAAACAATTCTGGCTGTTTACATTTGTGCGTGGACCTATCTGGCGATCAGGCAGCACCATTCTGGACCCTTTCAGTACAGTGTGAGGGTGCTCTGCAAAGAGCTGGGCTGATAGCTCTGTTTCTTGAGCTCTGTTTCCTGGGCCAAGTGAATTACGCAGCTGGGTTGGAGCTCCTTACGCTGCTGAATGTACTACTTTGTCTTCTTGTGCCGCACAATACACAGGTTCCTTTTCCAATACTGACATTTTATGGTATTAATAATAGCAATAGGCTGCAGTTGTCCAGAGATTGCACCACTTGGAATAATAAGCACTAAGTTCCTAATTACCTTGCATTACCTACAGTTTCTCATTTTTATTGTCATTCAGTATAGACTGAGCAATACCAATCTAGCAAAATGCCATAATTCTTGTAAAGTCTTTTGTTTATTTTTACAGTCAGAATCTTATCTTAAAGCTGACAAATGGATACTGTATGCTATTTCTCCATAGATCTTGGATTTCTGAACAAATGACCTTAGTTTGTCTTGAACAAAAACTTACGGTATTTTTCCTGTTGTTTTTACATCATTTAGTTCTTGAAAATGTTGACAGCTTGGCTAGATTATGGTTGATTATAAAGTCCCACATCATATTTCTAGGAAGTGCTCAACCATGTCTAGTACTGTTTGTATCTCTCAGTTAAGAAATATTTTTCATTCGATGTTGACATTTTTCATGTTTCGTCTGATAATTTATATTGCTGTAAATGTGCAAGTACTAGCTGGCGCAGAAGTAATTACCCTTGTCTTTATATTGGAGTTAAAATATTTTAATACTTTGGAATTTGTCTCTGAAATCATTTGAATAGAATCTCTCGATATTTTTATGATCCTCATGGGTGGGTATACAAATTAGCTTCTTTTATCTGAGAGATGAATGTTAAGCAAAAATCTAGATACTCAGTAAGACATGGTTTTCCAGAGAACAGCCAAGGCTTACAGTGAAAATGGAAAATTATCTGGTGAGTTTTTCCCCAGTCTTCCAGGGAAGTGTAGGTGGCCCAGGATTTTCAGAAATACGAGGTTGACTAAATGAGTATACCTGTACCAAAGTGTGAATAAGAGGTGCAGCCAGACACTGTATTAATTTAGCATCTTGCGTAGCGTAATGAACTAAAATAGCTGGGATTTCGAAGGGAAGAATGTGCTTGCTGTGTTTGTCATGGAGAGAAGATGCAAACTAGGCAGAGGTCAAAAGGAGGGTTTGTCATTTAGGGAAGATGTGAACCAGGCAGAGGTCACAAAGACAGGAAGGGAAGTGGTTCTACCACAAGGCAATTAAAAGTGCATGTCAGATGGGTAGTCATTCTTCAGATATCAGAAGAACAAAGGGCCCCAGCCCTATTCCTTTTCTCCTTGCCTTCTGTGTGATATGTCGTCAGATAATACTAAAGCTAAAGTCATTAACAAAATTTTTCTTTCTCTTTTCATTTCAGTTATTTGCCACCTTCCATGCATGAATGGAGGCCAGTGCAGTTCTAGAGATAAATGCCAGTGCCCTCCTAATTACACTGGTAAACTTTGTCAGATCCCTGTGCAGACTGCCAATACTCCAAAACTGTACCATCATCCACAACAGGTGAACAAGGCTGTAGGATCGCAAATTATCCACTCCACTCATACTTTACCACTGACGATGTCAGGACAGCAAGGTGTAAAAGGTAACTTTTTTCTTGATAGATATTTTTTCCTTTGGAGTTGATTTTATTAACTAATTTTGGGTATCCAACCAGTAACGATAGCGATCTGTCTACATAGTTTGAATCTTGACACCACAGCTTGAATCGTGAGCTCACGAGAATGACTGGAAAGTATTTAGCTTAATGACTGAAATGATAAGAAATAACAGTGCTATTGAAAAGAGTTTATAAGTAAATTTACTTTGCTTTACGGTGGAATTTAATGCAGATTGCAGAGTCAAAGGATAATGCAGGGGGGCTTCTTCCAGGAGTGTAGACACATTCAAAAAGAGAATGATTGTGGCTGAACAGAGTCCATAAATTGCGGTATACCTAGGTAGAAAGTTGCAGGCAATTCCGTGATTACTAGTGGAGGGAAGAGACAATGCTTTTCAACATAAAAAAAATTAAATCTAATGTAAAACTAAAAATACAATCCATGTTTATCTTTGTTATGTCATTTGGTAGAGTCCTATAAGTTAATTTTGTGGTGAACTTTTTAATGTAGATAGGCCATGATATGATTTGGTTAAATAGAACATTCTTTCCAGGTCATATAACAATATCATAGAAGAAAATGGTAAGGATTTTCTACTGCTAATGCTGTGAAGAAGGCAGAGGATCAGAAACAAGAAAAGCTGTAATGTTAATAAAATTTTGCCCAGTCGAAGAAAGTTCAGTCAGCTTCAGGTTTCCGTTTCCTCTAATACTTTTTTGTGAGGTGACAAGTTCTGATGACCTTGAAGAGGAGTGTTGAATTTGTTTCCTGTGTGTCCTATGACTCTAGGTGGCATTTTATCTGGGTGAGATCCTGTCCATATGGAGAGACCCCCGAAATTCAGTTTCACAACATATGAATTAGTGTGAAGTTTGTTTGTTTGTTTGAATTGCCAGATTGATTTTTTTTTTCTTTTTTTTCTCATCAAGGGTAATTTTACAATTACCTCTCCAAGATTGCTATCTCTGAATAAAAACAAAATATATGGGGGAAAGATGTGAGGAGGCTCAGTTGTTGGCAACTAGTTCCTGAATAACTTTGCTAAAAGAGGCCAAACTATTTATATGTTTGTGATAAACATAATCTAATGTAATAATTCTGTTTTCAGACAGGGACATAGCTGTGAAGGAAGTGTTGACAGTATACTTCTGGAAACACAAAATTTTATAAATGCTTTTAAGTATCTGCTCCATCTTTTCAATGGATTTGTTTTCTAGGGAGTGCTATGCAGTCCATTGGGAAATAGTTTCCACTGACATGTTGGAGTATTAGTCCCTAAAGCTCCCCAGAACTTTTCTGACTCTAAAAAAAAAAAAAAGGGGGGGGGGGGGGAGTGAGAGAGTAAGAGAATATAATTACCTAAACATTTAGCAGAGCAGAAATTTATTTCTGTGACTATTTAATTCCAGATCAAATTATTTTAGACAAAATGGTGGACTATAAAAAAATTTTTTTAAGTCATAGTTGTTTTTCAGATTTAGAGTTGCTGTCTTAAAAGACACAGTAGGTTTCTCATTGCTAAAGAGTCTGACCTCTTGAATATTTTTTTTCCTGACCCTCAAGTCCTCATCAGAACCATCAGCAGTCACAATGCCTTTCCATGCCCAAATGAAGATGTTGGATTGTGGAGAGAGGAATGTTTCATTTCTTTCAAGGAAAGAATAAAACAATTCATCCTGAAATGGCTGGCAGAAATAAAAATTAATCAGCACATCTAGGCAGTGATCCAAGACCTGGAGAGGACTGTGGTGATAATACTACATGGGAGAAACCAGCCTAAATTTGATGTTTTCAGCATCTGAACATCTGTAGGTGGATTGATAGATTAAAGCAGAGCAATTCAGTGATTTCTTTTGAGGGCTAATATATTCTTTAGATTTATCAGCTGGAGAAACTAGTTGAAGGGATCCCTCTTCGTACATAAAAATGTATGATAGTAAGTTGGGGTGAGTTTTGTTATTCTTACAGCCAGACTATGCTGTCTTGTCTTGCCCTGCAAAACCAGTCAAGTAGCCTAAGAAAGGCCTTAACTGTTTCTCTTTGTAACACTGAATCTTTTCTTTGTGGGTTTACCTGTAACAGAATTCATGTCGCATAAATTTTGCTTGAAGGTTCCTTTCTGCTACAGGCAAGATCTGAAGAGTCATTAAGGCCCTGCAGCCATATTTTGCTGACTTTCTACTACCTTATTCCTGATGTTTCTGTCTGCAATATGTTGAAGATTTTCATAAATTAAACAATGGAGACCAGAGTAAAAATAAGTTTCTTTTAAGGAATTCCTATGTGAGACCAATCAATCCTGAAAGTGCGCCTAGAGAAATGAAAATAATGTGAAAAACCAAAAGTGATTTCTACAAAATAATAAAATCTTAAATCAGCTAAAAGACATGAAATATGCTTCCTCGGAAGTGGAGTTGTGAGATTGAAATTTTTAAATAAGAACTGAAAATGCCTAATCAAGTTCCAAAGAACAGTCTGGCCTCCTGGAGGCAAGGAGACAATTCAGAAGACTCAACAATCCAGTATGTGTTATAAAGAAAGTATGTCAAATGATACTTGTTGGTTCTTGATGTTTGGAAGGGGTGTTACATTTAATGGATTGGCTGGCCTTGACTAGTCTGTGCAGTACTTGCTGATGAGAGAGACCCAGCCAGACACAGTAAATGCTAACTTTGTTATGCAGCTTACAAACTATAAAACTTTTTACATACCTCTCCTCCCTGCCCCTCCCCAGTAATAATTTGAGTTACATGTTTAAAGTGCATTTTGTGTTTCAATGAAAAGAAGCTTGAGGGTCATAAACAGTTCTGTGCGCGTTAATTTGACTGGAGGGTCTCAATCTATATACCCAGACTTAAAACTATAACTGTATTTAAAAACAGAAGTATCTGAAAAACATTTCCTCCCTCTTTATCTGCCAGATCCTGAATTCAAAGTTCAGTGAAGGGAGTGGTGGTTTTAGATGGTTGAGATGCTGGCAAGTGTTGCAGGGGCAAACTTAGGACTTGGCAGGTATATAAAGGTGAAGGGATGAAATCTGAAGCTTTTTCTGTGTTCCAGAGAAAGATGATGGATCTGAAAAAGAAAATAAAGCTTACTATATATCCAAAAATAACCCAGTGGAGTTTGAATTCTGGAACTTTGAATGGGATTCTTATTACACAGTATGACCACAAATATTAATGTCACACCAGCCAATTTGGACATCCATGTTTATGTAGCGGTCTTTACAATGCTATAATGTCGTTCTTTCCTGCGTGAAGAGTTTTGATTTTCTGCTTTGTAAATGAGACTCTATGCGTTCTTTCAGCCTTCTCTCTAATGCCCAAATTTGGACTTTGTTTATATTTTGGTCACTTCAAGGCACTGTGTAAAGATTCTAATGTATGAAAAAGAGATGTCTTAGAGGTGCCCAAGATCTCTTTTTTGACATATTTTATTACCAATTTTTTTAATGTGTTTTTCCTTCAATTATTTTAGTGAAGTTCCCTCCTAACATAGTGAATATCCATGTGAAACATCCCCCTGAAGCCTCAGTTCAGATCCACCAAGTTTCAAGAATTGACAGCACATCAACGGGACAAAAAGCAAAAGTACCTCAGCCAGGACATCCACAGGTCTCTTACCAAGGTCTTCCATATCAGAAGACCCAGAAAGGACATACTACTTACACAAATCAACAACCCATTCCTCATATGTTTCCTGTTTCAGTTAAAACTCAGCTTGGGCGCTGCTTCCAGGAGACTATTGGGACACAGGTAAGAAATGTTTACTAAAGCTTTTGAGACAGGTAGCTTTAAAATAGTATCATAAAAGAAAGAAAAAATTCTTCACCAATCACAGGGAAAGGACATATTTGACATTCTTTTCCAAAAGAAAATTCTTGTGAGAACGGACTGTAAAATGTTTTACAAAGTAACATTTTTCTGAACCTCCTTCTCCTTCAAGCTAATGTCTTTATTTTCTGCAGTCTTGGATCCCTGACATTCTCATTTCAGTTATTCTAGCTGTAACGTCTCCATTTATAAGCTACTTCTCCAAATTAAAAATCATAACTTAAATCCTAGCTCCATCTCTTCTGACTGAACAACTAAGGTTACACCATCTTCCACAGCTTGTACTGTCCTTTGGTTTAATAAGCCTTTCTGCACGTGTATTTCAACAGCCAGTGTTTTTCAAGGAGTTGCAGTTTTCATTGAAATTCCTATTCAACAACTTCATATGTTTTACAGTATTGTAGACTAATGTTTTGAATCTATTGAAATGTGACCGTTGAATGGGGTAGAAAAATCATGAAAGCCAATTGAGTGTTTGCTAAAACCTTAGTTCAGTTTAAAATATGTTCACATCAGTTTTTACATATGACTATTCAAAATTGCGTATCTTCTTTCAGCTCTTGAAAGCACTTTAATAAGCGACATGGCATTATCATTTTTGCATATTTGCATATATATGTAAATATACAGAGAGAGAAAAAAAGCATATGTGAAGAGATTGTAAAAAAGTTAGTAAGACCCTGTTATTTATTGCTTATCACCTTGTCAAAATTTAACTTTTCAGATCAATTTTTTTTTTACACTGAATGCACGCCTCAGGCTGAAATTTTGTGGGAGGTTTCAGAAAAATCACTCACTTGTTTTGAGGGATGACATTAGAGAATGAATATGTTGCTTTATTCAGGCTAAAAAAATAATTTAAGACTGTTTCAACGAAGATTTGGATCGTCTGTAT
The DNA here is from genome assembly GCF_965638725.1 of Aptenodytes patagonicus. Classification (NCBI taxonomy): domain Eukaryota; kingdom Metazoa; phylum Chordata; class Aves; order Sphenisciformes; family Spheniscidae; genus Aptenodytes; species Aptenodytes patagonicus. The sequence goes on from NC_134951.1 coordinate 95,206,024, forward strand.
GCTTTGAAGTAGAAACTTAAATTTATCACAAAGGTCACTCTGCTTTTGGTCCTTCCAGTAACATGCACCCAAAGTTAGCCAATTTTGAAGCATCTAAAAATGTCTCTATTTCAAATATATTCCACAAACATTTGTTAGATGTTGGCAGCAGAATTCTCCAAAGATTTCACCTGCACAGAGCATGGTCTGCCTTCCCCCCAAAGGGACAGCACCCATCATCCCTGAAATACAGGACTGGAGCAAAATGTCCTTTACAAGTGTTTCTTCTAGCTGTCAGTGAATGCTGTGATGCCAAGTGTTAGAACTGACAGCAAGGAAACTTTCTCATGGCTCCCAAGAAGCGCGCACACACAAACACAGGGAAGAGACCTCACTTACAGAGGGGCAAGGAGCTTTGGAGAGGATCAGTGATGGGGAACAGACAGGAGCAGAAGCAGGATGCAGTCAGAAGCAGGGTGAGGGTAATGTAGGTGGCAGATCCCAAGGTAGTGATAGCAGTTACCTTCTGGAACATCAAACTGAAATTGCAGTTCCTTAGTCTGCCAGCTCCAGAGAAATGACTTTTTTCCTGTAAAATATTTTTCTGTCTTCCTTTCAGTGACTGGCTTCTGCGGAGTATTGTAGCATTCCTACTAGTGACATAATTAACTCTAGTTTCAAAAGTCATTGCTGTGGAAGTAAAGATCCCAAAGCCTGCTCATGCTAGGCCATCACGTGAGGGTGTTTAAAAATAATTCATTCTGAAGAATGCTATGGAAGAAGGAAATTTAAATGTCATCGTGCCCCAAAAACGTTTCTAGAAGAACAGAGTTAAGTTTGCGTATGGAACATTAAAGGCTAGTATTCACTAATTGTTGAGTGCTTGATTTGGTATCCACAATGTTAGTTTATTCTGATGAGCTCTTTGTGCTTGTCTGTTTCAGGAATAGTAAAACCTTAAATTTGTTCTTTGACAAGTGTTGAAGCACATATTCAAACTAAAGTTCATAGATTTTACATGACAAAATGAAGCAGGGCCTGTGTCAAACAACCATTTCTCTATTTCCTAAGAATGGGAGATCTAACAAACGTGGCATTATAATGTGCAATCATAAAATGCTGGAAATAATTATTATAATTAATAGTTGTTTATTATTTATTTGTATTTCTATTTGCACTCATATATAGGGGAAGACAAAATTCCTTCCTCAGTCTTAGACTTGGCAGTGGGTGCTGCATCTTTTATCTCTTACCTTTTATGCTTGACATATTTCCTGTCTGTTTTCTGCCGCATGCATGAGTGAGGTATTTTGAATGACATATCCAAAACCTGCAGTGTCCTATGCATGCCCCTCACATTACAGTGGTTTTAAAACTAAAACTTACTCATCGCTCACCAGAAGACAGTAATGTGCTCCTTTTAAAGGGGGAGAAAAGGAGAAATATGCTCGCATTGCCCTTGTGCCTGACTTGGAATCCTACTAAATGCTCAGTCTCCGATTTTTATTATGTTTTTTTCAGTATTCCCCTGGAAAAATGTGTCTTTGCAGTGCTCTCAAGAAAGGGTAGTGCCTCCTAGTTTAGAATAATGCATGTTCTCATTTTTTTTACAGATTTCATTGGTTCTTTCAGTGTCTGTCTTGGAGAAGAGCATAGTAAGGATTTCAGAGGTCTTTTGTTATTTAATTTAATGGTTCAGTTTAGAACTGGAGTTGTATGGTGGCATTTTGTAGAGCATTCGTTTAAGACCTTGCCATAAATATAGATTTAAGTGACTCATTCACCTTTCAAATTTGAACCTGAAATGTCAATATGTTTTTCCTGCAGTCAGGCAATGTGTATTATTTATTTGTATGTTAAATAGACCTTGAACTGGGAAAGATGCTTAATTTTTTTTTTTTTTTTTACTCTTAAATGGATCTATTCCAAAAGAATTTGGTTTTCTGTTTCTTTGATACTCACTTTGCTAAATATGACGGTTCTCTTTATTTGTTCAGACAAGCTGCTAAACTGAGCTTTTCCTATTAGTAGCAATGTGTTGCTCCAGTCCTTTCTGGAGTTTATGCTGGATAATTTTGATAGCCATACTTTTTTCAACAATCATAATGTTTATACATTTTTTTGCAGGGTGGATTGTATATTTGGCTTCAGAAATGTTTTATTCAATATCCTGGGATCAAAGGTGACTTTACTGTCTATAGAGCAGATTGATGGAAGGATATGTGTGTGGCCTCTTGCAGGCAAATCAACCAAGTTAATAAAGACTCTGCTGAACTTACTTTTGGTCCAGGCTAAAAGCACAGGATAAAAACAGTATCAGAATCTCTACTGTGGTTTTGTGTCTGTGTGTGTAACCTCTACCATTCTGTGTTTCTCTCCATCACTTGTTCTCTCCTTCTTCCTTGACTTTCAGCTGGTCTTCAATTACAGGTCTTCCGATTTTAATGCTTTGGTTTTTTCACAACCTTCTGTGGAATATTTTTCATTTCCCAACACATTCTTCCTCACCCCACCTTAGTTAAATTCCTTTAATGTATCTCATTCAAAAACAGTAGTCCTGCAAAAACAGTAGGATAGTTGCTATACTCAAATCCCAAGACAGCCAGGGCGTATTTTCTGCAGTGTTATTTCCAACAGAGCACATACTGTTAAAAGTTAGCAACTGGAGCCACCCTGAACTGAAGCTTGGAGGACTTCAACTATCAACAGATAGTTGAAGAATCTGGACGTATTCTTAGGCCTCTGATCATTCCTAATTAACAACATAGAAATTCTTCTAGACCATCTATTCACTTAGTTGTCTCTAGTATCATAAGTGACTATAACCAAAGGCAGCAACCATGAGAAAAGGGTAGTAAAAGATGTGTGAAAAGATGTCAGTCTACAAACCTAGAAGGACAGAAGGACAGGAGAGGAGGGAGAGGGGCTAGAGGAATGAAATTTCCTAGCTTAATTAGAATAGATAAATAAAGATGTATGTTTTCATAAATACATATACACGTGTGTATGTGTTGCTTAATTGTGACTGTTTTCTGAAGTGTCCTCAGCATTGGGAAATAAAGTGGAAAGAGCAACTATAAAAGTAGTATTACTATTTCAATTTTTAATAATTGTGACTGTTTTCTGAAGTGTCCTCAGCATTGGGAAATAAAGTGGAAAGAGCAACTATAAAAGTAGTATTACTATTTCAATTTTTAAAAAGTAATATAGGAAGCAAATAGTGTTCTGGATGGTTCCTTTTTCTACTCAAGTCAGTTCACTTTTCCTGGCTGCCTCTCTTTTCTGTGAGTAGAACGCTTAGCAATTATTTCTCCTCTGGGAGATGTTAACGATGATTGCTCCAGGATAGCTTACCATGTTACATGATAGCTTACTATGATATGTTGCATGCAAAAGTTGTGGTTCATCAAATGCTTTCCTAGTACCAAAAAGATTTTTGCAGGGTATATCATAAAGTAGCAGTTAAGCTGCAGGCCAGAAACTTAGTGTTGTCATAAAAATATAGAAAACAAACTTTTACCTAAACTTGCACCTTGTTATATAGAAAATGATGTTGAGAAAATAGAGACTTGAAGTTGGGAAACAGATACAATGGAAGCAGTAGGACAAAAATCCCACTTAAGATGGAGAACAGTAGATCTGTGGAGAGTACTATGTTACGGTGCCTTCAAAAGCTGGAGATTGGACACGGTGTCCTGTAATGTCCTTTACAGCCATGTAGTTCTGTGTTTCTGAAATCCAAGGAGTCGGTCATCTTAGATCACTGATTCTCAAGGTCCTATTTAAAAAGCAAGCAAAGAAGGAAGATTATGTTTCTCTTCTTTAATGCCTCTTCTTCAGCTGCTTTTCATTTTAATTCTAATAAAAATGCCTTTATTATGACACAGAATATTTTGTTATTTCCCAAAATAATTCTACAGTGTCAGTGGTGTACCTAGTAAAGATTGTGTTGGTAATCTCAAGTCCTGTTAATTTTGCATATGATTACTTTGCATTTAAATTGAGAAAAGAATGCAGATGCCTACTATCTGTCAAAGTTCATATAAAGAGAATTAAGCACCGCGCTTATTTTCCCCCTTAAGATCAGTTTGAAGTGCCTACTAAATATATTCATGTGTTTTCCTATGGTTACTGCATTTCAGTATTTTGGCTAAAAAAGTCTTTTTTCTCAAAATTGATTTGGTCTCTTTTTTGCTTAACTATAAAGAGGGAGGCATTTTTTGCAAAGCAGCAAGAAACTGGAGAAGCTGGTATTTCCAAATGTCTCTAAAGCAGGCTCTTTCTGACTAGATTCACAAGTAATGCTGTTCTCTTCAGCAGATATTTTGAGTATCAGTTTTACCGAAGGAGACTTCTGGTGATCTCAGCATGTATAATTTAAAAGCAAGATAAAAAAGAGTTGTTATTCTAAAGAGAGACAGATATTGAAGTTGCTTACCTGGCTGAAGGCAACGTATGCCAAAATGTCCAGAAGAGAAGCTGGCTAAGAAGTCAAGTCTGCCCATGCTTGTTCATTCCTCCTCGCTGTCCCTCAGTTGCGCTGGTGTAATGGCTGAGAGGAGCGGGACTGCTCTCTAAAATGATCACTGAAAGAATTTAAAAAATATTGTCTTCTGATCCCCCGTTTTTGTTGGGGTGTTTTGAATTCAGGTCAGTTCCGGGGATATGCAGCGTTCAGGGGATATGTTCCACTCCTCGCCTGTCAGTTGTTTGCTGAACGATGCTTTGTGCTTCCCTTGTGAAGTACTTTGAAAGGTGTTGCAGAAAAGATCCGTACTTGTTACAGCTCTGTTGAGAAGGATGCCTGAATTAGAGTTGTTTGGTATTGTGAAGTGAAATTTGGTGTGTTGTAATAATACTTCGGAAAATCATATTGAAGAAAAACGAAATATATCACCTATAGCAGACAATAGAAGCATATTTTGATAGATTTTTTTAATAGATTAAGCTAAATAACATTAATGGTGAACACTAGTAAAGACTTTATTGAAAATTATAAGGGCTGTCCATTTTTCAATGTGATCAAAACGCTCACATATGCGTTCAGACATGTTTCAAATGCTGCTTAGTTCTGATAAATAACAAGTATGTCTGATGAACAGATGTTAGTTGATCAGCATCTTTAGTGGGATAAATTTCTATGGAAATAGTTCAGTAATGTCTTTTACAGGAAACGTTTTGGTTTGAGCAACACTCTTCTCTCTGCTGTCAGACTTGGTAGAATACAAAATAAGCCAAGTGATAGGTGGCAGCTGGAAAAGGTCAGAAATTGTCAACATTGTATCATGATAAAGATTCTGACTGCAAATCACTAAGCATTTACTTAACTTGATTCACACAAGGACATAAACTGATCATGTACTTAACTTTGAGAATATACATAAAGTTTTTAGGAACTGGGCTTAGATCACCGATGAGTTTTTCACGATGGGAGATATTAAACAAAGGCATCGAAGTTTTTGAGTTAGAAATCAGAGCAGTGAAATGTGTTGATAGCTCTTAATGTATAACCTAACGTATCGATACTACTGTATGCAATATGATCGTAGTGTATGTAGTCTGGAGGCGATGACAGTAGTAATATGCCAGTTGAAGTTATTCATTCAACTGTATAAATATCCCTGTTGAACTTCAGATTTAACAAAACATTTCCTGTGGAGGTAAATTTCAGGTATTTTCATTTTTTGACAGCTGTATGAAATGAACTTCCCTATTTATATTCTTTAGGCAGGAAAAATGATACAAGTAAAATTCTGTGCTTCATACTGTTACTTTTTCTCTTAGAGCACTTTTAAAACCTTTTTTCTTTAAAATAGTCTTAAAAATACCATCTCATAAAATGAAATAACTGTCTGGAATTCCTTGAAGCTCATGGTTTGGCTTCTGAAGTTTTTAAACAAATAGACTGTCAGAAATCAGTGTGGATTCATTTCCAGGATTAATGCTTCATTCGCAATAGATTCTTTGCAAGATCAATACCCTGAAATATCAGAAGATTAAAGATGTATCGGATAGCAAAAACACCAAACATTGTTTTAATTACTCAAATAGAAGAAAGCTGGATAATTTTTACTTGCCTATGAAGAATGTTCTGCTTAAGCCAAAACAAATTCTTTACCAGTTCTTTTAGAAAGTCTGGAAGTATTTAAGTTTCTCTCCTCTGCTTATGAGACAATGCCTGTTAGTGAGCCAGTGCTACATGGGGTAATACTCTTCATTTGTAACAACCTGTCATTCAGCTGGTCAGTAAGCTAATTAAGTACGTTTCTTAATTGTTTCAGTAATACGGTTTATTAAGTTTGAGGCTTCTTACTCTGTCTGTTGACCTATAGGAAAAAAAAGAAGCAACAATCCAAGGTCTGTGCCTGTTGAATAGTTTACAGAAAGTTAAACAGTGTATCCATTCACTTCTGCTATTGTGGTATGTGAAATGCAGTCTTTTGAGCTGAATCCCAGAGTCATTAGCTATTAACTCAGGCAAAGCACCTATCGATTTCAATCATAGTTAATCATGTGACACTCCTTTATTTATGCCTGTATTGTGGTTTTAACTAACAGCTCGTGACAGGGATTTGTAGATGGGACACGTAGGAGTGGGAGTCCCAGGAAACATTGTGGTCCCTCGGCCAAAATTCTCTGCGGTTGCCCTGAGACTAATGGCCAGACTGGGCTCTCTACCGCACTTTACAGGGAGCTGAATAAATTCCTTCTACTGCCTTAGCAGAGGGATTTCGAGGATATAATCCATCCTTTTCCCTGGCATTGGAAAACACATGAAACCCTAGTGGCAGTGCACAACTCAAGTACTGTTAGCGCTCCAAGACTGTGGAGATGGGGCAGAGGCTGGAGTCGGGACAGAGGAACAAAGAGGTGATGTGGCTTGGGGTGGCCTTTGTGCACCAGCACAGGGTCAGCCAGAATTTCAGTCTACCAGTGGGAATATTCAGTACTTCCTTCAGTTATATAAAATATTGGCGTAGAAGCCCAGGCACGCATGGGGAAAAATATGTGGATTCGAAACAATACTTTCAGTGTCTGAGTGCTTTACCCAGGAAGAACTTTGTTTTATAGCAGTACCATGTGTGCCTCATACTGCTGCTACTGCTGAGCCTCTTTCAGCACAGTTGAGCTCTTTTATACCAACCTTTCATGACTTCTTTGCCTTCTGAACCAGTAAGAATTATCTCCAAATTATAAGCTTGTGACAGATGTATCATTCATGAAAATCTGTTCTCTGTCTATGAGGAGTTTTCCAGAAGCCCTCAGGAATACAGGCTAGATTATTTTAAAATGTGTGTGAATGATGGATAGAAAAGTGTAAGCCTAAGCTTAGGGAATGGCATCATCTTCATGCATAGTGCAAGCTGTGTGCCTGTGTTTAGCTTCCCTGATTATTTTAAGCTCATACTTACGTGTTGGAGTTGTGTTGAATGGTGAGACAAACTAAAAATAGTTATGGATTCCCCCAAGTGACTTTTCCAGTCACTTGTGACTCAGAGACTGAAACAGGCTGTCTGAAGAACTAATGAGTTCTTCCCAGTAGTAGGAAGTGGGTGAGACACTTGAAGTGGATAGAAATTGCCTGAAAGTTTTTGAGACCTGTAGAAACAGAGCTTCAGTTCATTGATGCTTAGGGTTTGTGAAGGGGAGGAGCATCTCAAGAAATTGTAGCTGGCTAGGAAACAGTTTGTGCAGTGCCATGAGTGTTGAAAGTATCTGAAGCGCTATTAGATGTACCAGAGAAATCAGGGTTTATTAGCCATAGAAGAACTCTGTTTCTGCTTGGCTTAGGACTTTGCAGAGCAGTCATTTTTTCTGATGCATAGCTCCAAAATTACCCAGATCTTACACCACTAGGAGCCCCATGTGGCAGTTGCTTTTTCTTGCTGGCCAGTTTCTACAATGATCTGGACGTTAACCAAATTATCATTGATTCTTCAAGCTTTAATTCACCATAGAGGCAGTGGGAGCAGCAGCTTTAATCATTGCCAGTTTTTACTGACAGGACTACAAACCACAGTTGCCAGATGACTCAGACTTTGGCATCCTTATTTTTGCTCATGGTTTTTATATGGAAATTTGAAAAAGTTATGACCACAGAGATCATGATTTTCAGTAGAGTGCAAATGCTGTAGCACCACACCTAAACTAAAAGTGGGCTTTAGTCCATCTTCCTCCTCCTTTCTTTTTTTTTTTCTTCTTTGTTTTATATGCTTTTAATTTACTACTGTTAAATGTCACCTTTTCTATTCCGGGGATAAAGAAAAAAAAGGCCAGTTCATGATGGCATATTGGCTCTCATGTCAGTGAAGTCTTGCCTTGACACACACATAAGCTGCTGCGATATGTCCTTGAGGCTTGTGACCTTGCAGAGGAACACTGGGTGTTAGGTAATGTGCCTCACTGCCCAAATGCTCCATTTCTGAGATCATAAGGGGAGGTGCAGCACCAGCCTTGATTCCTCCCACTTCTTTTCAGAGAGATGAGAATTGTAAAACTGAGGCACAAGGAGGGGGAGAAGAGTCGAGTGCAAATTGGTTTAGCTGACTCTCGCTAACAGCCACAGTATATGACTTCAGTAAGCGGCTTCTCTTTCTTTGAAGAAGCAGTACTAGCTCTAGGAAGGGAGTTGAGCAGCTGTAATTATAAAGTAAACCTGAGTAACTGTGATGATAAAGTAAAATGGTCCTTCCCAGGGCCACCTGGGATGCGGGTTGAGAAACCAGCATTGTGTAAAGATGTGACATGAATTCTCTAAGGTTTTAGGGCAGCCACTTGGAAGAGACATTATGAGTACTCTCCAGTTGAAAGATTTTTGAGCTTCTGGGAACTGCAGCATTATCTGTATATCATCTAGTTCCAGTTTTGAAAACACCTGAGCTGCAGCAGCAGAGGGAGTTGTACAGAATTCCCTGTTTGTGCATCTTGACAGCCAGGCCAAGAGTTGCTTCTGGAAACAGAGCAGACTGACTTATCAGGAATGGTCAATCTCGTACTAATCCTATCAGTGCCCAAGCCAGGGGAGCACAAGACAGCCTGAAAGACACGTGTTCACATAGTGTAAGCCTGAGCCTGCATCTGAAAGATGGGACTTGTTTTGATACTTTACTGTTTTAACACAGCCAAATACCATCCAGGCCAGGACTGTTTCTCACCCCTTGGAACATGCGAAAATTTGTCACAAGACCCTCTGCAGATGGTAGTGTGAAAATAGACTCCTAAAGTTACACAATAACTGAGCAGTCTCTTTTAACCTGTTTGGCCACTCTGTTCTTTATGTTGTTCATGTGTCACCCTAAAACGTGGCTCAAAGCACAAGTGGTGCTACCCCATGTAGGCGTGATGTGCAGAGGTGAACCGTAACTTCACTAAGTTGTCCTGGTGCTAAAAGCTCCGTTTCATGAGAGAGGCTGCGACAGAGGATGTTCCTGGCTGCTCACACATCCCTTACTTGACAGATGCCTAAGCTTCACAAGCAGCAAGCGCAGAGCTGCTGCAGGTTGCACATTACAGTCTGGTGTTTAAACGGTGAACTGGTGCTGCTTTCAGTTTGTTGCTGAGGTACTTCAGGAGGCGCCTGGGGAGTATCTGTGAAAAAGGGGCAGAGAAGATGGCTGGGATGATGCCTTGCCAGCCCTCACCATGCAAAGAGGGGACCCTCTGATGAGTCAAAGCCCTGATGTTGTGGGTTAGCCTGCTATCTTATTAGCAGTCACACTGTGAAGCTACACAGAGTTACTCTGTACTTTGAAAACATGATTGACTCATGGGTGTCAGTACAATTAAGTGCACGCTGGAAAAATTTTGGGAAGGTTGGAGGAAGCCGTCAGTGCCTGGGCATTCAGCATGCATCCCCTACTGCGGAGTGACTGGGTTACCAGCTGAAGTGAAAGCAACCGCAAGGCCACAGCCTGTGCCATAGGATGAGCCAGCTATCTTGAGCTGAAAACTAAGCAGCAGTGAGCATTTGGGTCAGAGGTTTATATGCTGTCAGGAAGGGAAGTTAGATCAGGGAAGGTCTATTCACTGCATACTGAGGCTTCACACTTCAGCACATTTGAATTGTTTGCTGCAGTGCCTATTTATATCAGCATTTGCTTTGAAAGTGTTACTGAGTGCAGCTGTTACGCACTTCTCTTGTGCTTTGTGCGCTTCCATTTTATACCTAATTGATAGGTTTAGATATATTTTTGTCTGCATCTCAGAAGTACATTTAAGCTTTCTTTGCAATTTTCTTCCATTTTGCATGGTAAAAGTCAAGAACATAACTCAGTATTTTGTAAGATTCTGAAAATTTGTATTCTTATTAATAAAATGAATAATAAGAATATTCGTGGTCAGAAGAAAAAAAAGGAATATTGACCTCAAATTATTGCAAGATTAATTTAAATATTTGCATGGGGAAAGACACTTGTTTGGAGTAACACAGACATCACTAACTTCACCTTCAGTCATCTTATCTGTGTTACCTTCTTTAGTATCTGGGCAACAGAATCTGTCATTATAATTTGGCAATTTTCAGTAAGTGGTCATAAACATTAAACATAAGTTGGCAGGAGGTTGAGGCTTTTTAACGGGGGATAACATCATAGAAATCACAGTCATACTTTTTGTCTTTAAGAGAGTAATTAGAAAGGTATTTGAGATAATTTATACAGTTTTTGAAAAAGTGGACGAGCACATTTTTATGAGGAAAAACGTAGGGAATAGGTGCCAATGGCGAGTTACTACCTTGGAAATATGCTCACTCATTCTTATGACATACTGTTCTCTTCTGTTTCTTTCTCCTTTTCAAGTTGACACAGGGGAAGATAATACTGTCACCTAATTTGCTCATGCCATTGCAATGCACTATTTAAGTTCAGCTAAGAGCTCCAGTGAATCTTCAGTGTCTCGGCAAGAGATTGATCCAAGATGGCTGAAAAAGAACATTGTACTAGAAGTGAGCATCATATAGTATCATTAACCGGAGTATTCTTTACCTGACTATTCCAGTGTGGCAAAGCACTTCCTGGCCTTTCCAAGCAAGAGGACTGCTGTGGAACCGTGGGTACTTCCTGGGGTTTTAACAAATGCCAGAAATGTCCCAAGAAGCCATGTAAGTGCTATTTTGTTGTTATTCTCTGGATCAGTTTATGGCTTTTTTTTCCCTCAAGTAGTATTTTTCCTTTTTTTGAGGAAAAAAAAAAAGGAACCTAGTAGAAAGAATAGGCTGTTGTTTGATTAGGGACAGGTTGCAGAAACTGGAATTCTCCTGCATGCCAGCAGAGTTACAATATGCAGGCACTCAGTGCAGCCAGCAAAGTTAATGTCGTTGGGTTTTTTTATCCCTTCCTCCTCCTTTAAGTCAGTGATGCACTGTTGTGTTTTCTCAGTGCAGGAAGGATAATGACATTGAATCATCTTGCCTCTTCCAGCTGGATTTATTTTTTTAAAAGTTTGCACAGAAATGTTAAATTATAGAGGCGCCAGTTACTGCTTGGAGAGAATGCAGTGACCTCTTGGGACTGCAGATGAACTTTCAAGTTTGAAGCCAAAGTTTTCCAGGCTCTAAATTGGCAGTTACTTTTTTTTTTTTTTTTATTCCTCTGTTTTAGAAATATCTTCCTCAACAATTAGGCAACGACAAAGACTTTCTTCACTGTATAGTTATGATTTGACATCATATTATAAAGAAATTTCCAATTATTTACATGATAGGTGAAGCTAGTCTCTTAAAATTTTTGTGAGTGACATTATTTTTGCACAAGAATAGTAATACTTCTCTGTCATGTCATATTTTCATCACTAAATGAAAGATGGGAAAAGATAATGTAATCTCTGTTTTGCAGATGGAGTGGACCTGCATTTAGTGGGCCAAAAATAGTGCAAGGAGTTGCAGTCATTCTTACCTAGGTCTTCTAGGCCCCTGTTGTTCATACAGGTAGCAATGCTGGAAACATGTTCAGTGTTTGATTTTTTTGGAAGCATATTTTTGTCCACAAGTCTGAATGTGGACATAAATACAATTCCAGCAGAAAAACTACTGTTACTCCTAGTTCTCTGACTCCTCCTTCCACAGGAGAGTTTGATATAAATTTATACTGACTCAGTCTGATCTGCTAGTTTATAAAGCATTTAAATTTTGTGTTTTGGAGTATGTTTATCTTCTGATTTGCTTCCAAAAGAGAGCCTCCTCGGGGTCTTTGAGGTCCATAGTTAATAAAAGACTCGGGTACCTAAATTTCTATTCCTGTAGCACATAAATACAGCTTTTAATAGAGACACACATTCTGTATTGGTGTATGAATTGTGAAATGTGTCCTGATTTTGTAGCTTTCTCTAAAGAAGTAGCAATTTAACTACAACTGAAAGTTTTGTTCATCAGAAGCGTGTGGGCGTGCAGAGTGTTGCTTAGTGGATATAGTTGTGCCATGGGAAAATCACAAAAGCCTGAAATTTGCTTCAACCAAAAACTGGTAGGAACTACTAATACAAATTTTTGGTGCCTGGTTTGAAGGGAAGCCCATGTGCTAGTTCTTCATAGCTCAGGTAAAACACTGGTCTCCTCAGCCTGGAATCCACAACAGACAATGTGTTGATCAGGCAGCTGCTTAATGCCAACATGCTCAGCATGATGTTAAGAGCAAGGAAACAGGGAAACACTGGGACAAACCATGTCCAAAATCCTGGTCCCCAGGTGCTTCCTAGGTGGGTACAGAGAAGTGCCTGAACTTCTAAAACATGCCTAAAACCTCTCCTGAAGGGAAGTCCAACACCCTTTTTTGAAAGCACTGAGGAAGAATAATTTTTTTGAAATGCTAATGAGATGAGCACTGTCCTTTATAATAAAAGCTTAATGGCTAGCACACTTGCTCAAGATGGGGCAATTCAGAGTACCTTTATCTGCCAGAAGAATTTCTAATCTACATTTTATACCTATGAGGAGATGCCCTAACCCGTAAAATGTAGAAACAATTCTTGGAACAGGACTGGGAACCCAGTCTCTTTCCCAGTGTCCTTAATTACTTACGGTATGAGTCATGCTCACTCCTGCTTTCTGGCTCAATCTGGAATTGTTTTTTTGAATGTAACTGTATGATTTCAAGAGGAGACAGAGAATGTTGCCACTTGGAATAATCCTGTCCTTATGATTAAAGCGTTCCTGGAAAGTAAGGGTTTGTGTCTCCTAGAAGTGATGGGATACGTTTCTCATCTTTCTAGATGGGAGCTCTCACTGTACAGTAGTGTTTTAAGAAGGGAGGAGGACATGGGTGCACTGTTTTCTCCAGATTAAAATACAGTGTTATCTACCACTACATTATATCAAGAGTATGATTTGGTAGGTGTATGCTTCAAGAATATTCACTGAATCTGTCAGGAAGCTTTGGTAGAGGTATATGTAATTTCTTAGTCTAGACTTGATTTAGGAATGAGTTAAGCATGATGCTATTCAGTCATGCCATGGCTTATGGCAATTCTGCATGAGTGCAAATGGTGAATTTTGAGATCTCTAAAAACTTAAGGTGATAAATTTGAAGTGTTGCAGGAGTTTAAGTGGTCTTACAGCATCTTGGAGTTTTATAGATGTTCAGTTTGAACTTAGGCACACGACTTGTTTTGGATCTGGGCCTAAGTGTCCTTTGGGCATAGGTGTCAAATTAAGCCTCATGTCAGTATCGGTGTTATGCTTCTGTAGAGCAAACAATTTCCAAAGATAAATGTAAATTTATGATAAGATTTAATGAAAGTGTGGAGTGCCTGCTTAAGGATTTATATTTCATCAAGTATTTTTATTTTTTTTTACAATATTGAGAATGTTTCAGTGGTAAAAAGAGCATGCATATATATTAATATATATGTATATATGGTATTGGATGGAAAAACTTGGGAGTCAAGTAAATTATTAGTAAGTTATCAGTTAAGTGGTGTCCATGGTAGTGTCTGAGCGGCAAAGTTAGTCCCACATTGGTCCCATGTCATTTTGACCTGTTCTGATACTTCACTAAATTGGTATTACCCTTTTTGTTGTAGACATTTTGGAAGCAAACAGACTTCCTTTTGCTTTTATGGTTTTAGGCTTCATAAACTTCACTTAAGATTGACCTGTTTTTATAACAATATCTAATCAGGTGTCATTTAATGTGATCTTCTGCAAAACCCACTTCAGCAAAATATTTAAGCATATACTTCAGTCTCATTAGCAGGCACTTTTCTTCTCTCTTCAGTCAGCTACTTAAGGATGTACTTAAGTTTGCGTGTGTCTTGTTTCCATGGACTTAAATAGGGCTTTGTCACTTTGTAAAGATGTACTTGCATATTTTGGTTAATAGCCACTGCTCATTCAGGGCTTCTGTCTTGTTGCAAAGTCAAGTGCCTTGGCCTGAGACAGCTCCCATGTCTGTAAGTTTATGGGTTCTTCAGTATTACTGAAAAATAAAAGAAGAAATTTTGGAACAGATCTTCATTTTTGAGGGCTTCTACAGAAGTCAACTTTTAAGGCAAAGTGCATTTCTGTGTTACATGGGTAATGTTATGATTGTTCAGGCTTCTTGCTAACAGTTAGTAATTACAAACAGGTTGTCTAAGTGAGTAAAGGGTAAGTAATGTAGGACTCCATCCAGCTCCCACATGGATAACTAGCCATCACTGAATAAGCTCCTTGCTCTACTGCGACCTGCTTACGTTGCTGCTCTTTGTAGAAGGAAGAAAACAGCTGCTAGTAAGCCACTACTTCCTGTTCAGTGTGGGAGTAGGAGGATGAGGAGGGAGAGAGAGGTTAAAATCTCTGACCCCACTCTAGCACTGCACTTTCTAGAGCAGCTGAGTCACCCTGGAAGGGAAGATGCGTTGCAGCACTGGAAAAGGCCTGGCATAGCTTATGGGCTGGTCTCCATCTGCAACTGGAAGAGCTCTGCTCTTCCTCTGTTTTCCTCTGCCAGGCTGTACTGCAGGGTACCATTCCTGCCCACAAAAAGTTAGAGACACTGTCTTGGTTTTAATGTGAATTGAATTAGGTCTGTAATGGCACACGCAGGTAAGTTAGGACATAATCAGTGCAATTATGAATCTGACTCTGCCAACATGAGCATTAGGAGTTTCACTGACATTTTGGGGGACCAGGAATAGGCTAATGCATTGTGCTTTTGAAAATCTCACCTTAAATTTCAACTGTTTTTAAAATTAAACATTGTGAAAAGACTGGAGCTGCCTTGAAAATAAATGTGTAGCTGTCATTTTTGGTGAGAGACAAAATTTTCAAATTTTAATTTGTGTTAAAATGATTGTAGTCAATGTAAACATGGAAAAGTATGTGTTCAAAACTGTAAGAACATTTTTGCTGTATTTTGACCTGTACTCTTTTTGTGTTTAACCATTTTATCATTTTAAGCAACCTCTAAGGAGAATCTTAATGTTCTAATTAAGCAAATATTTTAAATAATTCACAGCAATTTGAAATAAAACTGTCTCACTCCAAAAGCTGCTACTCAAGATCATTACTTAAATTTTCCCAAAGAATAGGGAAAGCTTTAGAACTAATGAAAGTAATTCTTTTTTTTTTTTCTTTCTTTTTTCCCACCCTTATAATCAACCAGTTACCAGTTTTAAAATAAGCTGCAGGGATAAATGTGCAATTCAGGCACTATATGTGAAGTGAAGCCAATTGAAAACACTGTCTCAGTTGTTCTGTCTTACTTGACAGTTTATGCACAGCAAAGATGGAAAGTGTTTGATTTTTTTTTTTTTTTTTTTTTTTTTTTGGCCTGCTACACATTTAGAACAGTTTTAAAGGAAAACAAAAGATCTGACCAAATCTGACCAGATGTAAGGTATCTCTGTTGTAGCATTCAAATTATGAAAAACTCTCTTGACTCTTATTAAAGGCACTTGTGTAATCATAGTGCCAAAAGTTTAGTCCTATATGTTTAATAAACTACTGGGCTTTGCCAAGATGTTAGCTTATAGTGCATAACCATACAAAGAAGTTACAGCTCTCATTTATGATGTTATAACAGTTTAAGAATCAATAAACAGGTTTCTGTAGTCTCAAAGGCAACCTTAAATGGAGGAAAGAAACAATAAATAGAAATAAAAATCTAGTTAACTGGACACTTTCTATTTTGGCAAAATTGAACTCAGTCTGTATTTTGCAGTGTTGTTATGCCCTTGACAGTTTACACTGATTAGCCAATAAGTCACACAGTCTTCTACAAGTCAGCAACTTTGTTAGGTAAATCACAAATGTTTTTTTCTTCCTTTTGCCTTGTTTTAAAAGTTCATTTGCTTCTATTTCCTATGTATTTCAAATATTTTTTAATTCATTGTGGCAAGAGAAATGGTACCCAACAATTTTGCTTAACACTGAAGATACTTCTGCTTTCTAAAGCCGCTTTCAGTTTTAAAACCATTGAGTTTCCATCATGAATCTTCAACTTTATCTTTTCCCAACGTGATATTTGTAGCTGGTTTGGGAAAGTAATTATTTGAATATTTGAGAACAACTAGAATGAAAGATAATGTCCTGATTTCAAAGATTTATTTTGTGGACAAAATAAAAATTTGACTGGGTAACTGAAGACTTAAGTGGTATACATGTGGAAAGAGATGGAATTAAGGTTACCTGTACAACCTTTAATTTTAATTTCTTGACCTTTTGTGCTTAACCATACATCATAAAAACTTAGGATTTTGTTTTTATAGTTACATAATAATTTGGCTGTCAGGCTCTCTAAATAAGCATATAAATCAGCAGTATTTAACTGATGTAATTTTTTTCTTCAGCTTACCATGGATACAGTCCTATGATGGAATGCCCACAAGGCTACAAGAGGATCAATGCTACATTTTGTCAAGGTACGATAGTGCCCACAATTGATTGTTTATTTTGAGTACCAGTTTTCTGTGACAAATTCTTTGATATTTATGACTTAGATTAATGGATCCAGTCCATTGATTTGTATTTGGGAAAAAATGTTGAGGCTACTTTTAACTCTTTCCAAATATTGGCAACTCCGTAGAGTGCTTTTTTTTTTTCGCTCCGGGCAAAAAACTTTTAAAACTTTTACGAATGCTCTTGTTTTCTTTGATGATGTATAAAGATGACTTAAGGATTCATTTACTTTGCTCTTCAGTAGAAACACGCTATTCTGTCAGTTCTTTTGCTAAACAGTGAACTTGCAGACTTACTCAGTTGTCAGATGAAACTAGCAATAGAGAATAATTTCTATAATCATGAAAGTATAGAGTAATCAGAGAACAATTCTTTTGGGCTTAAGAGGTTAGACACAACAGTGCTGAGAACAGCCAGAATAATGTCACTGGCAAGTGGAAATGAAAAACCATGCATACCTGGCTGCCATGTAAAGCGGTGACCCACATACTTCAAGAATGTGCATAGTGCAGGTGAGGATGTATGGAGTTAGATACTGCATAAGTTGTGTTACTCCAAGATTATGCCCTATGTTTCCTGGCTGTAAGCATAGAAGCTATCAAAACATACAGGGTTGTGGGATCTGCATGATCATGCAGCTCCACAGAAAGGCTTGGGGCATTTAGATTCTCCTGGCCTACGGTATCTCTGTCTGATGAAGCTGAACAGATGACCATAGACATACGCTCGTTCTTTCTGTATATCTGGGAGTATTGAGCAGAGGTGCCGGATGAGGATGTAGGAAAAAGCTTAATTGCTTGTCCGACTTGTTTGGCACAGCTCAAGTAAACAAGAGAAAGAAGCTCTGAGAAGATGTGAGCAATCCTGCAGTGGTGCTCTGGAGAGAGGGTTGGGAAGGAAAGGAAGAAGGAGTTCAAGTGAGGCTGACACTGACCTGTGGTCAGGTTTGTTAGTCATTGTTGACACTGCAAGGGCAAAAGAGGTCCCAACAAATAGTTGTTGTGGTGGAGAGAAGGAGAAAATTACAGAGTAATTGGCGTTGAAGGATATATGTAGGCACTTTGGAGATAAAGTTAATTTTATTTAACTGAAAACTTTCAGTTAGCACGTCGATGAAGGAACATGCAGCAGCCAGCCACATAAAGAAATGATTTTAGCAACCAAAAAAATACAGTTTGTAGAGCACTAAACACAAACATCCCACTGCTGAGGGAGATGTGAGCTGCTATCTGAAAGTATAGGTGCTTGAGCCTATCTGCTGCTCGGTTCTCTGCCTAGTGGTTTACCAGCTTGCAGGGTAGTGGCATTTGGAGGATTGTGAGAGAAAATTGGGTTGGGTCAAAATAGTAAAAAACTAAATGGAGGAGAACTGCAAATTGCATCTCAAGAGCTTGTTCCCTGATCTGCAGTGAAAGACTGTGGAGTCCTATTAATAAATAAAAGGGTTGGGGAGATGTTGATGGCAACTTACTGATGAGGACTGCAAAGTGAAAAGGTGAAGGAGGTGAGCGTTAAGGCATAGGTGGGCCACCTTTTCACACCTCAAGTTAAACACGTAGGTGATACATATATTTCAGCAATATTTTTCCAGCCATTTCGAAAGAGAGTGTCTCATTTTGCATATTAGTTACGAGGTTTTTTCAGAGTCTGCAAAAGAGAGGATTTCTCACTTTGAGCACAGCAAGTGTCTGGAAGATGCCATGATGCATTAGTGCCATCATGCATCCCTCTGAACATGGTCCAGGAGAGACAGGAGCTTCTGATATCTCCAGTAGTTGTGCGCAAACCCGACTGTATACACAATGGTTTCCTAGACAGCAGCAACCCAGCAGGCATTTAAAGGCGAGTAGGGCATTCAGTTTGTTTCAAAGGGTTGTACCTAGCTGCTGGCAAACCTTATTTCATGGAAACTAAGATTCGTAATCAGGGGCTACAGACAGTTAAAAAATGGTCTGGTGCTTGTGAAGGTTGCCAGAAGTAGGCCAGGAAGTTGTTTCGCTGAGCAGTGACAGGCTGATAGAGAGGGAGAACATATGTCTCTGGGTAGGAGCATAAGAGGGAGCTAAGTCCTGCCATGGTAGTGTGCAGAAATAGATCCGTACCTGGTAGGCTAGTCGTTGTTTGTTGTGCTGGGTTTTCATAGTTTTTTCCCTGACACATTTTTATATTACATAACTAATACTGCAAGAAATATGAGGCTTTAAATAGTTTGTTTTATTACTGCTATCATTATCCCAGAAGAGAGAGCTGTAGACTCTAAAGATAACTTATAGATGATACATGGAAACTTATAACCTAGAGTTTAACCAGACAATGGGAGTCAGATTATCCCACCAGGAAGTAGGCTGTTGATGAATTGAGGATGGGGACAATCTCTTAACTTTCTGGAGAGGACAGAGGTGGTGACTGCTGCAGGTTCCCCTTATTGCCTTATCAAGGCTTAGGTGGCTTCTCTGTAATTTACTCACCAGCACACTCCAAAAAGGAGGTACAAATAAGGAAGCAACTGAGAGAAGGAGTACCCATGAAACAAAGCCAGGATGAAATTTAGTCCTACTGAAGTAAGTAACAAGATTACCATTTTCTTTCAGAGGGTCAGGATTTTGACCTCTGTTTGAACGGTCAGCAGGAAAGCTAGCTTCATATGTGAAAGCTGCTGGCAGGGTATATTTCAGTCCTGAAGTGGTCATTAGCATGTGCTTCTCAGTGGGTCAGGCAAAAGTGTCCTGTTTGTGTTTATCTGAATCAGACATGCTTTTCTAGAAGAGAAGCGGACAGGGCTAATGAAGAAACAGCTGTCCATATCACAACAGCAACAGCTGTGAAGAGAAAACTGTTTAAGCTGCTGGCGGGGGAGTATTTGTGTTCTTGTAATAATCCTTACAATTAAATTGGAAAGGAGGGGCACAGCATGTCCATATGCAAGTATACATTTTAATTAGATTATTCTTTGCTGAAAGGGTGTGCATGCTGTGTCCGTGCTCAGAAAGCACCAGCATTGCTGGACCAAGTAGTAATGGGGATATATTTCTGAATCCCTGCCTGCAGCTAAAAGAGATTGCTGTTTTCACCTAGATATCGTCCAACTTTCACTGCCTTTGAAAAGTCAGGCCTAAAAGCTTAATTAGCCTTTTGTTCTACATTGTTTTTGCAGTCAAAAGCCTCCTTAGTTTACAAAGCCTATGTAGTATTAGTGTGATTAATAACCAGGTCCTAATTTTTTTTCCTTTCAAGTGAGTGAACTGATGTAATGAAACATTCTTCTCTCTAATGTGTACGGAGGACAACAAAGAACCATCTGTGGGTCTGCTAATTCAAACAGTTTAGTGTAATTGCTATCAAGAAAGCTTTTTTCCCCCCTCAGTAATTATCTTTTCAATGGGATGATTTATTACGTGTACACACATGGATGCCCTAAGGCTGTCATTAAAGCCAAAATACAGCTTATCAGAGTTGCAACTTCTTTGTCAGAATCCACATGCAATGCTAATTTCTGGTTCCCTGTTTAGAATTATACTTACTGTTTCCTCCTTCTGCTAATGGTTTTCTTGGAAAACTGAAATAGAATGAAAAAAACCAGCTGGTGAAAAGGTTGGATTCCTTTTTCAGGAAGTGAACATATTGCCAGTAGAGCACTTTAAAAATCTTATCTTGAAGAACTGGAAAAATACCTGAACACTTGTTGTTTTTCAGTGAAGTAGAAAGTTGTGCATGGAAGTTCTTGAAAAGTCCCCATATGCTTAAAATTAAGTGTATATGAGCTTGCAGAAACTAGTACTTGTATGTTGATGGATCAAATTCTGTAATTATGTGCTCTGGGGACATAGCTTTTGTACCTTGGCTTCATCATGATTTAAAATAAATTTTGAAGGTATATTCTGCCCTCCTACATTTGTCCCTAAAATACAGTAATAAATTTGTTTTTTCTGCAAGTTGTGTATATATATTTTATTACTTAAAAGTAATAAGAGCTTTGCTTCATAAGAAATGCTATTTGATGTTACTTAGCTACAAGTTAACAACATTCTTTCAAAGAAGTTCTTTTATGATGATCAAACTGAGAAATAAATATATCTCCAGAAACTGGGCTGGGTTGCTGTTTGGACATTGATTATGTGTTTGAAAAGTGTGGCTCTGCAAACTTGTGTTCCAGTAAATTCCACGCAGGAGCACAAAACGAGTTGGATTGATTTCTCCTGCTGCTACTCTGTTAGCTCAGAAGAAATCAGCGGGTCATTTCTTAGAATAAGCAACTGTTTTTTCTATAATTTCTAAAAATATATATTGCAATAGTTTCATTAGCAACCAAACCTTGTTGTTTGTTTCTTTTACCCCTTGTTCTCACTAATCAGGTTATTATTGAAACAATCAACTATAATGGAGGCAGTAAAATCTGGATATTATATTTTTCTTAGAACTGAGGATATTAATAGTGGTTAACGATACAGCTATAGCAGAAACAGTTGGAACAGTATTTTCAGTGGTGTTAGTAGGTACAGTGGTAATTGATTTTCATAAAGAGAATAAAAACTGATGCCTGCATAGTGAGCCAACTTGGAGATCATTCAGTCAGATGGCACTCCCAGTGAAGCCTAGTGTATACCTACCAGAATGAGTCAAATTTTCACAAATGAGACATAAATTATATATTCCAGTCTTAATTTGCAACATGAGATATTGTGTGTATTAAAGCACTTACTGCATGAAAACATCTGTCAAAGCACATATTACTAAATAACATTTAATGACTGACCACTAGGTCATTTCTAATTAAGAAATTGCCCAGTACTTTGACAAATTCTAATTAGTATATAATTGATCTAGAAGGCTTGCTTTGCTTAAATGCAGTGAAGTGTCTTAAGTGAGTGCAGTTCTTATTGAAAGGCAAGTTGCTCACTTTGCATCAAAAGGAGATAAACATTTTCCATTCAGTTTTATTACTTAGTCATTTAAACAAAGTCAGTCAGTTTTTGAAAAGCATTGAAATCTGATTTCAGAGCTAAGTGCAGAAGTCCCCCTTCAAAAATTTACCTTTCCATGGTGCTTAGGCCTGGAATCGGCTGTAGGCTGCTGATGTTGAGATTGCTTGTGTCCTCTGGCACCAGGCACTTGGGACAGAGGGGATGTGAGAAAGGCTGCAGTACTTTCTAGCCACAAGTTTATTCTGAATATTTCAGTGCAGTTACCAGGGCTGTAGTGGTCTGACTAGGCTTTCTGCTTCTACAAGGTCCCTTTCCTGGTCCAGTTTTCTTAAGAACCTTCTGGATATCATGACTGTCCTAGCTGGAGGCTGTTGCATATTTAGTTTTTATGCCTTGTCATCTGTGTCATGTGTTGTCTTAAAAATTGTGAAATTATAAGTTGTTTTCTCCTGTTTATGCATGTAATGTGACTTTGAGAATCTGAATTTTTCATTGTTTATTGAGACAGATTTATTCATGTTATCAAAAATCACCTACCAAATGTGTAAAATAGAAAACGCATTGTATACGAATGAGATCTATTGTTTCAAAAGAGGGATTATTATTTTAATTAATACTAAATCACTTCCTAGTGTTCTTCAGCCTTGTTTATGAAAATTTTAAATGTCTTTTAGTTACTTCAACATAATATAGTAAAAAAAAAAAAAACAACCCCCTGATCCAATTTTGGTAGTTGACACTATCATTTCAAAGAATCAGTGCTCCAGAAAAGAGATTTGACTGCGTTCTTTACATGAATGGTAGCAATGATTTCTTTAAAAAAAATAAATACTTTTTTTGTTTACATTTGCATTGTTCAAAATTCTTGTAGTGACCCCTGACTTTTTTGAACTCAGACTGTTTTTCTTGAGCAAAAGTATTTTCTTTAAAATGAATGGATAGATTTCAGTAACATACTGTCAGAAGATTGTGGCTTTGACCAGGACACGTTAATAAACATGTACATTCAGTTCTAGAATTTTGTTTTTAAGTTAAATGTTTAAATGTTGTTAAATGCTCCAAGCTGTGATGATTTTGATGAGCATAAATTCAACGCGTTAAGCACAGAGACGAAAGAATGAATTTCATTTTATAGGAATGTTTCAAATTCCAGTATGTCTGTGACCAAATATGGGCCTCACTCGCTATCTGAAAAGGGTAGAGAGTGGACTTGCTCCATGGGTCCAAATGAATCATAGAATCATAGAATCATTAAGGTTGGAAAAGACCTCTAAGATCATCGAGTCCAACCGTCGACCCAACACCACCATGCCCACTAAACCATGTCCCTAAGTGCCTCATCTACTCGTCTTTTAAATACCTCCAGGGATGGGGACTCCACCACTTCCCTGGGCAGCCTGTTCCAATGTTTAACCACTCTTTCAGTAAAGAAATTTTTCCTCATGTCCAATCTAAACCTCCCCTGGCGCAACTTGAGGCTGTTTCCTCTCGTCCTATCGCTAGTTACTTGGGAAAAGAGACCGACACCCACCTGGCTACAACCTCCTTTCAGGGAGTTGTAGAGAGCGATGAGGTCTCCCCTCAGCCTCCTTTTCTGCAGGCTAAACAACCCCAGTTCCCTCAGCCGCTCCTCATAAGACTTGTTCTCCAGACCCCTCACCAGCCTCGTTGCCCTTCTCTGGACGCGCTCCAGCACCTCAACGTCCTTCTTGTAGTGAGGGGCCCAAACCTGAACACAGTATTCGAGGTGCGGCCTCACCAGTGCCGAGTACAGGGGCACGATCACTTCCCTCCTCCTGCTGGCCACACTATTTCTGATACAGGCCAGGATGCCATTGGCCTTCTTGGCTGCCTGGGCACACTGCCGGCTCGTGTTCAGCCGGCTGTCGACCAGCACCCCCAGGTCCTTTTCCGCCAGGCAGCTTTCCAGCCACTCTTCCCCAAGCCTGTAGCGCTGCATGGGGTTGTTGTGGCCGAAGTGCAGGACCCGGCACTTGGCCTTGTTGAATCTCATACAGTTGGCCTGGGCCCATCGATCCAGCCTGTCCAGGTCCCTCTGCAGAGCCTTCCTACCCTCGAGCAGATCAACGCTCCCGCCCAACTTGGGGTCGTCTGCAAACTTACTGAGGGTGCACTTGATCCCCTCATCCAGATCATTGATAAAGATACTGAACAAGACCGGCCCCAGTACTGAGCCCTGGGGAACACCGCTCGTGACCGGCCGCCAACTGGATGTAACTCCATTCACCACAACTCTCTGGGCCCGGCCGTCCAGCCAGTTTTTGACCCAGCGCAGAGTCCACCTGTCTAAGCCGTGAGCCGCCAGCTTCTCTAGGAGAATGCCGTGGGAGACGGTGTCAAAGGCCTTACTGAAGTCCAGGTAGACCACATCCACAGCCTTTCCCTCATCCACTAGGCGGGTCACCTGGTCATAGAAGGAGATCAGGTTGGTCAAGCAGGACCTGCCTCTCATGAATCCGTGCTGGGCTGGGCCTGATCCCCTGGTTGTCCCGCTCATGCCTTGTGAGCGCCCTCAAGATGAACCGCTGAGCTACAAGGCTGAAGGGAGAGAAGACAGCTTTACACCACCTTAGTGTTTCTCTGCGATTCTGCATTAGGCCAGCTGGGCCTGGGTGGTCTGAAGAGCTGTTATAATGGTTAACACAGCCAAAACACAGTGAACTTCTCTTCCTAAATACTCTTCCAGCTGGAGGCTGCGAAAGGGAAACACTATAGGGCTGATATTCCAGCCATCAGCTTTTGTAGGTTGCTCTATAGCAGGACAGCTCTCTGCTGATCAACTAGTGCTTCTGCACCACTTCGCTTGGCTATAGCAGGCATCAAGCTCTTCAGGTTGTGTTGACCTGTAAATGTGTAGATGACTAGCAGGCTGTGAAGCGTTTTTGTATTTGCTTGCTGAGGAATCTAAGTAAAGTATTTCAGTAAATGGGCAAATTAAAGGAGGTTACAGTAGTTTTATGATGCACGCAGTAAATCACTCAGCATGTTTTACAGTAACCAAGCAAAGCATATTCTTTCAGCAGTAAGTGACAGGTACAGATCTCATTATAAGTAGGCACAGGAATTTTTCCTAGCATTGGATGTTGACACTTGGCATGGTTTGTTATCCTTGGAGAATGGATACTCAGGCTACGTTACGGTGTCATTAATTG
Organism: Aptenodytes patagonicus; assembly: GCF_965638725.1. NCBI lineage: Eukaryota > Metazoa > Chordata > Aves > Sphenisciformes > Spheniscidae > Aptenodytes > Aptenodytes patagonicus. The sequence continues at coordinate 95,230,968 of NC_134951.1, forward strand.
TGGAATAAAGCTGAAATGATTCACTTCCTGAATGTGATTGAATTAGGCATGCCATTGCTCAAGGAAAGGTAGGAGAACATTGCATGTAGGTTTCCAGTAGAGAACCAAAGTACAGTTGAACAGCAGCTAATGCAGCCCCAAAGACTGTTTTAATCTACTTTAAAAGCCATTATAGAATAGGAGAAGGCAAGCAGAACATTGGAAGATAATATCTTCTGCAGCGTGTCCTCCCCTCCGGCACAGAGTTCTTCCATGCATCGTCGTACAGCGGAGAGAGAAAGAGATTCTACTGCATTGTACCCTTCTGTACACAAATACCTATACAGTAGCCAGAGGGAAACCTTCCATTAGGTGTATAAATGCTTTGTCACTTAAATTTAAGTACCTTAGAACAGAATTTGATCCCATATCTAACTTTTCTACTTTTAATGTTTTGATTCATATATTTCTTTTTCAGTCATCAAAATTCCCCAGTGTGCAGTGCATGTAAGAGAGCTGAACAAGTAAATCAATACTTGAGTAAAAGAGCCTGACCCTCATAATATAGATTGAGATGTTGAAAAGCCACTGGGGTTTTGGATCTTTAAGCAAGGAATAACTGTTTAGAGAAAAGTAACAAATAAGGGTTGTTTTTCAAAAGCTTTCTGATTTTTTTATTTCTTCTGGACTATTCAGTCCTTCCCTAAATCACAGTTATTAGAAGAAAATAGGTTGTTTATTAACTGTTGCCTGCACTTAGACTTAATGAAATTTAATTTAGTATTGTGATATTCACCCCATGTAATTGGAAATGTGTGTGTGGTCATGAGTAAAAACAGAAGTCAGTTCTTCATCTGATTCTGTTAACTATTTGTGGAACAAGATTCTGGTACAGTGCTTTCAAAACACAGTTGTATTTTTGGAGTGTTTCTAATGTGAAACTTTGACGATTGCCTTACCCTGGACAAAAATCCAAATAAAATTTCTTCATGAACATTCTTAGAAAGCAAGGAGAAAAAGACATGAGTAAAGTAACTTTTCACTTTGATATCTGAGTTATCCGTTCATTTCCATCTTCCATCTACTAATTAATGTATTTAAAGTTCTTTGAAGATGAAGTTGGTTTTGGACTTAGTAAAACTATATACAATTATCATGGTTTATAACAAGCTCAGTGTTAGCATGTGCTTTCTTGTTTAAATGAATACCATCTTATGTTGTTTCCATCTTCCTCCTTCACTTCTGTTTCGTTTTGGAGGTTTGGGGGTTTTTTTAAGTCATGAAGATTACTTTGTTTGTAGTCCCACTCTTCACATGAGCAGACAAGCATTCAGTTAGGAAATGGTTGTTTTAGCTTGCTTTTTTCCCCAGGAAATTCAGTGGCAGTGAGTCATTAACACATTGCATTTTCTGAGAGCAGGTTGACCTGACACCCAGTAGATCTATAAAAATCTGTGGGAAGGTATCAAACACTAACTGTTGTTGTTAAGAGAGCCTGTTTTAAGTTCTCCTTAGTGGGAAAGATTGTAGGATAGATTAGCAGCAGTTTGGTTCTTCTGGGTTCTTCGAAGCTGGGAGCACTGTGGTGGCTCTGGAGGAGAGCGTGGTGGCTGACCTCACCATATATCCAGCTGTGTACTTAGAAGAGGGTATAGGAGGAGCTGAGACATAGAAGTCTCATCTGTACAGTACTGCAGCACCACTGTCAAGACCCTGGTTATGGCAAAACTTCTGTGCATTTGGATGAACTTGTGAGAGTGGAGTCACCAACAGGGCCTCTGGGATGGCATGTGGCTTCTACGGCCGTCTCAACAGATCCAAAATAAGAGTAAAGTTTCATTTCTTGTCAAACTTTCATGGCGATGGACTACCAAATCTAGGAGCACAGTGTGTCAAGGACATCAAGGACCAGTTCCATGTATTTGGCATATATAATACTAAAGAGTAACAGCAAAGGGTCAGGCTGTCAGTCAGTGCAGAATGACAATGCTTCTTTCATGCCAGTGGGGTTACACCAGTTTATTACCATTGAGAAGGGTCAAGTCATTCACATTATCAAGCACCAACTATTACAAAATCAATGCTTTATTTACCAGTTCTTTAGAAATCATAAATAACAGTACCTACTGTGAGAGTTTGCTGTGGAGCCATGCAAGGTGCTGTGTGGAAAAGCTCCTTGCTTAACTTTTTTTTTTTTCTGTATCACTAACGCAGAGGTGCTTTACCAGTGGAACTTCATTACTCTGTTTTCCTTGGAAACTGAAAATTAATATTTAGTTGGTCTTTAGAAAGCTTTATTTACATATGTATGGTTTTATAGTACGGCTACATAGCCCCTTAAAATATTTCCTCTGTGTAGATGAAGGTGTTTGATCAAACCACTCTACAAGCATTTTGTCGGTTCATACTTCTGCACAGCAAAAGATTATTCAGACAACTTTAAAGTAGCTTTTTCTCTAGTTTTTACAATGGAGCAAATGAATTCTCATTGCTATACTAATTTAAAACTGAAATATTTTTTATGTCCATATACAAGAAATAGAGGGCTAAAAAGAAAAAAAAGTCTGTTAATCTTGAATCAGATTTCTTTTCCAGCTGCCTGAACAAGTTGATTCCGGTGCAATTTGCACAGCTGGGCAGGCTGGCAGGTGGTAGGAAACATTTTGGGTAGGTGGCCTTTTACCACACTCTGAAATAAAGTGAAGTAGATAGTAAATCTGGAAGGGGTTTTTAGATTTTTTTTTTTTTTTTTTTTAAACCAAAGTTGTTAAACAAACACTATTCTTACATGTATGTATGTTTCTTTTGAAAATTTGAAGGGTTTTTTTATCAGCTTGTAGCTTGTTTCTGTTGAATCCCCAGATACGCTTGTGTAATTCAGCATAGAGCATCAGCTCAGTAATGCTATGAGCTCATTGAGAAGACATGACTTGGAAAAGAGGCATTAAAAATACACTATAATTAAGTTATGCTGAGGCATCAGAACATGCACAATAAAGTTAACTTTAAAAATTGGACAAATTTAGCAAGAGAAATATCTGTATCAGGAACTCTAGAAGGAACATTCATTGGTATTTACATACGTATAAGCTGGTACTTAAATGTAGCAGTGTCCACATTAAATAGCGATAACAGAGTGCGTGTGAATGGGGTGTTGTATTTTTAAATACTAGACGTACAAGAACAGTTCATCTGGGAAGAGATTTAATACAGAGGCAGTAATGACAGCATCTGTGAATGTTTCCTGCAGAATAGTTGAACCATTTGGAAAGAAAGATGACTGTGTATTGATGAACTATGGGAAGATCCCATCTACCTGCAAATTAGCCACTTCAGTAAATAATGCCATGAAACCTTCACTATTAGTAGGCAAAACTCTAAAACAGGGTTCTGCCAGTATCACCAAATGCGTCCGATACGTTCCTATGCCAGTTTTTCTTAGCAGTGACATGAAATAAAGTTCAGATCTGTAAAAATGTGCATAATTTGTATTTAGATGATATTTAAATTCAATTTACTTTAAAACTCACAATTACAGTTTAGCTGTATAAGGACTTAAATATAAGCTATGTTAAAAAAAAATTCATTATGAAATCCAAATAGCACAGTTTTGCTACTAGGTATTCAAGATCACTCAGCTAATTGAAGTCTGTAACCCATAACTAGAATTTGTTTAAGTGCAAAGCCAGATATTTTACCCCCTTCTGCAGAACAGATTTTTTTTTTCTTCATTTCACTGTAAAAATATATATATGCATTTCAGTTCAGTAGCTAAGTTATTCAAAGTTGAAAAACTGCTTGAGAATTATAACAAGACACCATTTTTTCCTTCTCCGACATACAGATATAGTTCTACAAACTTAAAAGATATGGTTCATTTGAGTAGTACAGATAATACTAGCGTTGTGAATAAAATGATTCAAATTCAAGTTAGAAAGCAGGTTTCATAAATGTTTTTTTCCTCTTCTTATCTATCTGTGTCTTTGCAGGATTTTACTGTTTGTTTTTTACATGCCTATCTACTTTCAGTATTCAAATAATAAAATTTATCCATAAATAGATTTTTAGCATTCCTTAAAATGAAGCTTGATGTAAACAATGAGTAAAATCATCATCTAATAAATGAAAAATGCAGCATTAATTGTTTTAAACATTGAAGTTATGAATGCACTTATGTTAAGCTATGTAATTACTTACCTTGCTTAAATACATGTAGAATGGTAGTTATCCTCCTAGATAGGAAGGAAAAGTGCCAAATTTTTCGTAATGATGACATAAGCAAATAGCAATGTATTTTGATGGTTAACAAACAAGAGACTTGGTCTTTCCTTGAAAATAAGAACTATAAAATCAAAGTCAAATTAATATTATTTAAAATAAGTTGTCTTTTTCACTGATTTAAAATGTAAATGCTGTCTTCACTGGACAAAGCATTTCTGCTAATTCTACATGGATATATATTCCAGAAAAAGTTACAAGAAAAAGCGGTCTGTTATGTATGTCCCCTGGGAGATACCTTCCTTTTTTTTCCCCAGTAGTATAGGTTAATTTTCCTATAAATAAAAATGTATGCTTAGAATTTGTAAAGGGAGGAAGTTGTTTAAAAATGTCTAGCTATTACAATGTAGAAAGTGAGCAATTATTTTCGCTATATGTACCCATGTCAACACCAATGAATAACTAATATTAAACGATAAAAAGCAAAAGTCAGATTAGAATAAAAGAGCACAGTCCTTGTTAAAAATATGTATCTTAATTTTTAATTTTTGATATTATCTTTCTTCCATTTCTTAATTTCATCTATGTTTTTCCTCTTCCTCCAAAATCTATGTGTGCTTTTTGCATGTGTGTATGTGTGTAATTTGTGTATTTGTGTAATTGTGTTAAGGATTTTCATTTTGAAATGAAGCTGGATATCGAGATTTTTCCTGTATTCAGAGTAAAGCATACTGCCTCTTCCTCTAACTTGTTTCCGACGACAGAGTCAGTGCTTCATCAAAGCAAGTAGAATTATTCCATGGTTTAGCATTTGAGGACTGATCTGACAACCCAAATTGAGAACAGGTAGAAAATTCAATAGTGGGTTCTTGGGTGTTCCAGTATTTGCTTTGTATTAGCTTCTAGGTATTTCATAGTCTTCTTTTCCATTATGTTCCTTGTCGTGCCTGATGTTTGAAAGTGGAGGGTTAGCAACATGTCCTTTCCTCCCAACAACTTTACAACAGCATCGATAGGTTTCTATTTAGGGATGTTTCAATAACGTCTTCAGTTTGCTAGCGGTTAAGATTTAAGTTCATTCCTCGCAATAGTCACAAAAGATAATGTATTGAAACAATGATGATCTTCCTTTTGGGATCAGTTGACACTCTGTAGATGCCTTCAAACATATTTTGAGATTTCAGGGCAAAAGAAAGAACCTAGTCAGACTAAGCAACTGAAGAAACTGCCTAAAAAAATTTCATCGAGTGCATCAGAACAAGTCTAGCTTACTAAATATTCTGTATTAGTGCAATCCTTAAATAAGATACTCCTGTGCTTATACGGGACATCTTCCTGCTTAAAGATCGGATGGGTCAAAAGTTAGGCTGCTGTAGGAGAATATTTCAGCAGGTTTTTGTACTCCTTTCTTATACTGTTCTCCTTTTTAAATAGTCCACTCCCTCTGAGGTCAGAAAGTCATGTAGTCTGGGAATTTCACTTGAAAATTCCTTTGAGGCAGAGCTGATCCTTTGTAATTCATGTGGTTTCCATCACATTTCATCCAAAGTTCTAGGATATAAATTATCACTCTTTGTCACATGTGGCTAAGTGCATAGAGGTGAAGTTGATCCAGGTGGTGTCAAGATACTAGATTAGGTATAGCATTGGAAGAGCTGAGGGATAAGCTCAACACTGAGTATTTGGAAAAAATCACAGCTGACGTGGCAACTGCTGGAGTCTGCTGTACTGTGAGCTTAAGTCGTGCACTCCTGTGTAGTGGGACAGGTAGCCAAACTTGTGGAGAAAAATGAAGAAGGTAGGAAAGTGAAAGATTCTTTCTGTAGGTTTCCAAAAGCAAACTCCAGCACATCTGTTATTTTACGTATTCAACTTCTTACCCTCATTGATTGAGTTGAATCAGGCAGCAACATACGATGAGGTCAAACAAAATGGTGAAGGTTTTATAAAAACTAAGAGGAAAGGTAATAAATATTATATATTTTAGAGAAAACGATCACTAATACCTGATTTCCAAGGAGCTAGCTGGAATATCTGATTTCTACTTGAAGCTTGTTTACCCAGCAAGGTAGGCATTTTTTCCTAGCTTGGGATAGGGAGAGAGAGTCTTATGTAGAAGTAACACATGTCAACATTTTAAAGTAGGTCTGTTTCAATGTGCTGTCTCTTTTTTTCTGAAAGAGGAGATGTGACAATTTATGACAGAGACAATTATAGGTTAAGGGTTTTTGGGTTTTGGTTTAATTATTTTAAGTTTTTGATTATCAGTGCAAGCTACATTGTTACTGTCTCCTGAAATAAAACCCTAGTTTGGCTGACTTCATTACAGATGGTATCCAGATGATTGTCAGACAGGTCCTATTCTAAGAGTGAGTGAATTATAGATACAACCCCAAGAGTGATAAAGGCCTGAGGCCCAATGCTTGGGGCATGGGAGAATAATTCAGTGAGACCCTGAAAAAGGGACACTGGTGCAGGTAGCCTCATAACAGCAAACTTTATCAAAGCAGTTGTTAATTATTACAAAGTTGTGTTCCCACATGTTGCATTGTGCTTCTTCTAGCACAATGAACCTTCAGGCACTACCGAATAAAAATACTAATAAAAACTGTATTAAATATGTCAAGCAGTGTTTCATCCTGTATAAAATACACTACATCACTTAAAACTTGTCTCTGAAAGTTCTTGTGAGTTGTGTTTGACTATGCAAGCAATCATCTAGTCAGGACAAGGGGGGTTGATAAGCCGGTCAATGTGTATTTGTTTTTTAATTCCTAGTACTTGAGAATGATGTATAAATGTAATTGTTTTTCTGTTATGTTCTCAGCAGTGTTTTAAGAGGTTATAAATCAAATGTTGCCAGTATGGGAAAAGGTGTTGATTGGAGTGTTAACTCGTAACAGTTCTCCTGCACATATTTAAAAAAAAATAAGATAACTTCTGAAGAAAGAATATTATTAATACATGTTTCAGTATCTGATTATTTTCAATTTTCCCACAGATATCAATGAGTGTCAGTTGCAGGGAGTATGCCCTAATGGTGAGTGCTTGAATACCATGGGCAGCTACAGATGTACCTGCAAAATGGGATTTGTGCCAGATCCTACCCTCTCAAGATGCATACGTAAGTAATAGTGCTAATCAAAGTACGAAAGTAGATACTTAGTTGCACTTTAAATGAGGATTTATTTGACTGGCCCCAACTCTTCTAAGCTGTCCCCATCTTTTTTGCTGTCCCTGCCTCCTTTTCTGAGCTTACTCACTTTATTTAGTCAGTCTCAGTGCTCATGCCTTTTTTCTGTCTCTTTGTCCTGGAAGCCTTGGTCTCCACCAACAGCTGCCCAGGATCCTTGCCATCTTTTCCTTGTTTTCTAGTCACAAAACCTTCAAGGCCGCATCCAGCCTCCTCATACACTCAGTCTTTCTCACTAGCCTGGAGTTCTCCTTTCCACAATTTTTTCTCCCCTCTCTGCTAGTTCCCCAGCCAAAATCATCTTTGTGTCCCGCCCTCCCCTCTTCCACCTCTGCAGCTTTGACCTGGGTAGTTTCCATTACTAAACATTCAGCCCAGGATGATCTTTGGCACATTTTCCTTCTGATTAAGAAGGATTAAAAATTAAGAAAGAATTAGGAGAAAGAAAAAGTTGTGAACAGCATGAATGCAAATATTTTCCTCTGTTAATCAGCTTTTACTTAGTTTGAGATCAACTACCTCTGCAAGAAGAAAAGAAAGCATAGAGAACAACTAAATTTCTCACTTTTAAGTTTTTTAGGAAGAATATTTACAAGTGAAAAATACCTCATTTCCCAAGCTCCTTATCTGAGCTGTCTTTTGATTTATAAAATAGTCTAGAGCTGTAGATGAATTCTTTCATTTTTTCAGCATAATTATCTTATGCTACTTGTTAATGACACTCAATTACTGAGAAAGTTTTTCAACATTTTGAAGAATTTCTTATAACTTTTCAGTTGAGCACCGGAAAAAAGGAGTTGGTTTTCACTTTTGCTTTTACATGTCATGTTGAAAATCAGCTAGTCTTTGTATTTTTTGAGTTAAGTGAACATATGACCCAGAACTGTTAACTGTATGTGAATGTGGATGCATAAATTAGAAAGCTGGATGGTTCTTAGCTTCCTGTTACCTCATACTAGTCATAGCTTATGGCCTTTGGCTCTTCCACGCTAAAACTAAGCATAACAAAATGTTATGATTGTCTCTTTTATTAAAAAAAAAGTCACATATGATACTTAATCTTTTTGCAGTCTTATTTATATAGCCTACTTACAGCTGCATGTTCCAGTGGCTATGTAGCTTGACACAACTGTATATTGCTAGTGACTGACCTTAGTCTTCAGCAGTTGGACTTGTGTACAAATGAGAGAGTTGATTCTGACTCTTTATTGTGGCAGCAACGCAACTGCTGGTTTGGAAATTTTTTTTTTCTTTAAAATACTTTTTATCCTTGGTCTAGGATGAGTTGGAATTCAGGAGTGTTTGATATGAAATAAGAATTTTCTTATATGTTGTGATTATGGCTTGAGATAGGTGTTTGAAATAAAACTTGTGCAGGTGGTAATATTAATCCATTAAACTGGTGTTGGAAATCTAGTGGTGTTTCTCTGTTTTGCTTTTCATATGAACAGTACCATCCTCTCTTCCACTTTCATTGCAGCTGATAATCCTATAGTTGCTGAAGAGAAAGGACCCTGCTACCGGTTTGTTAGTGCAGGAAAGCAATGCATGCATCCTCTTTCTGTTCAGCTCAGCAAGCAGCTTTGCTGTTGCAGTGTTGGCAAAGCCTGGGGCCCACACTGTGAGAAGTGTCCGCTTCCAGGAACAGGTAAGAACTGCCCATTAAAAATACAAGCTCTTGCCCCCACCCTATGCTTGTTATGCGTGCTTTAAAAAAAAAAAAATCCAAGAATTGATTTTAAACAAGAAGTGTCCATCAGTAAATTATGACAGTTCTCTACATCATAGTAGAATAATCACATATTACAGTAGTTTTGTTCATAGGGAGTTGTGGTTAAAACAACGGAATTATCTTTGATATGTTGTGATAGAATTCCAGATTAACAATATTTGCATCTCAGAATATGTCCTTGAACTTTGATTCTCCATCACATGAAGATGAATTTATTGTATGTTATATTCTGACTATAGATACAGGCAAATTAACCCAAAATCTAATTAATACTCTTCAGTTGTTAAAGGCACTGGTGAAAGGATGGCAGCTTTTGAGAATTAGGCTACAGAACTACATGTGTTGTAGTTTACATGACAGTTAGTGGGATACGTATGGGAGTATCTCTGCTTTCTAACCTTCCTTCATATCTTTACCATCCATTTTGAGGAATATGCAAAGTATGGTGTTGTCTTCTTAACAATAAACTAGTAGTTAAACATCTCATGCCACCTTTCACTTAAAACAATTCTTTACTTGATACATAAAGCTCACTTGTATTATCAGTGTTCACTTGGAGTCCTGCTGGTTTTTAAATATATAAGGACATGGAAAATACCAGCTTGGTTGATCACCACGCTCATTTGGGCTACTCATAGATTAAGATACCACATATTATAGATACTGATCGCTGCTTTCGAGTACCTTCTATTCCCTGATTTTGCTTAAAACTTAAATGACCAAAGTTGGAGTCTTTAGTCAAAATCAACTGAATACTATTTTTTGTCCAAATGTATGGTCAAATTCATCTTTTTTAAAAAGCATCATTGCTTCTTGTAATATACATGAGGTACAGCCTGTTCAGTATTTTAGTAATGGTAATCCACAGTTCTTACTGAAGTTGCCACTGCAGATGTTGCTGTTATGATACAGGTCATGTATTTCTCTGGAGTATTTTATAAAGATTCAGATTTTCAAAACTAGCTAGCTGCTTTGGGAAATCCACAGCTAGCATCAGGGACATGATGAAAGCAGCGGATTCCTTACTTTTTAAAGTTTGGCTTACAGAAATGGAAGTGACGAACATTTTTGAGCATTTCAATTGATTTTTAAAGCCGTTGTTTCCTGCATGAGCATTGGGTTGCTAGATCACTGATTAGGATTTTAGAAGTCCAGTTCACTTTCAGATAAATAATATTTCTATGGCTTTTTAATGGAGAAAAAATGTATTCTTATCAGATGACTCGCAATTTAAGTGCAGATGCTTTACATCTATGAGAATATTGCATGAAGCTTTATGCCCAGTTGTGTATATTCTGGAGCAGAGAATATATGTTTTTGTGAAGTTGACTGCTCTCTAGTCATAAAAAGTACATCGATGAATAGTATGTGGAATTGGTTATTCTAGTGATTTTTCTTAATGAAAAGACTTCAGAGAGAAAATCTGTGAGTAGAAAATTCTGATGAGCTGTGTGGGAAACACTTTTCCCATTTCATGACAACTTTCATGATTTAAAAACATATTCCTTTCTATAACAGGTTAAATTCATAATCTTTCAGAGTTTTCTGTGAAAAATGTGTGAAAGTGGGATACTCCAGAATGGGGTAATGTATTTACTGCAGCATCCCATGTTGATTTAAGAGTCACTGAATTAAAAAGTCATGATCTCACTCTCTGATAGCTTTTAAAATATTTGTACAAAGTAGACCAGCTCCAAAAGAGAGACTGAGAGAGACCAGCTTTGTATACCCAAGTGTTGAGAACACTTATCAGAGCTGTGGTAGAATAAGGCTCACATTTCTATTCTGCATTTGAGAGAATGTGCCCTGAAACAAGACTTCCTACATCCTGAGTATGCGTCTGAAGGGACGGGCGTCAAATTTTCTCTGTCTTCCTCCTTTGACCGGAATTCCCACCCTCAGTTGGGTGTTTTTTTGGCAAGTTTTGATATTAGCATTTCCCAGCAAAAAGTATTTCATCATTCTGAATCCACTCAATTTAATCAGTTTGACCCTTCATCTTTTCTATTACTAAGACACCATCAGAACACAGTATGCAATTAATGCATACTGCAATTTAATGTATAATTTAATGAATTCATCTGTGGAGTACCTATAGCTAGTATTTTGTGGTTTTATTTTAGATAATTCATTTTAAAACCCTGATGTGTTCAAAGCAGAATTTGTGAACTTACCAATGTCCCCACTCTGCACATCTCTTAAGAAGCTGTAAGAAGTCACATCGGGCACATGGGAGACAATCTTTGGTGTTTCATCCCAACATAGCTTTACCTAAAGCAATGAGGACAATGAAGCACTGCCCCTTCAAGGCTCCTGAAGGTCTCCCTGTCCCTGACAGGAGCATAGCTATTATCTTGGATGGGGAGGAAGGCTGACCTGTATTTCTCTTTCATTCTAGTCTTCTACTAGGACTGCAAAACCTGGTGCTCATGTAGAGCAGCTGCAGAGATCAGAGCAGCTGCTGCTGCCTGACTTTCATTACCTTTTTCAGTAGCAGCTTTATAAATGAGATTATTTCCCCTCTCTTCCAGTGGTGATTTGGCTTTTTATGATCCCCTTCTTTTTATCCAGCCCACTGAGGTCAGTGGAAAGACTTATTCAATTCAGTGGAATTTGGATCAGGGCTGGTATGAGACCTCTGATGTAGTCAAATGGGATCCTGTGAATGAATGTTGTTACTGGTTGATACTCTTCTGCTCCTCTGGTAGAGGGTGGTGAGCTTTTTTCCTTTGGTTTCGGCAAAAGGAGAATGATAGAAACAGTGATCTTGATTCCTTATGCAGTGTAGATGATGATGACAATTTGCATATTTAAATTCATATTCGGAAAGGATATACTGTTTGAAGAGGATTAATACAAAAATTATCTTGATATAATGATAGATTAAACATAATTGAAAAAAGATGGTAAACTGGAGTGGAAACCTGCTGGGAATAACAGCCAGAACATGCTTTTGGGAGAATGCTCAGTCATATTAGCATGCAATGCACAGCTTGTCTTTAAATATTTCTTTGTAAAAATGTATATACAATATGAGATTAAATTTGTCAGTGGTAGTCATTATATTTTCCACTATGTCAACATATTGCACTTTTAGACTCCTAAAAGGAATATTTTCCCATCCCAAATCTAGCTGCTTTTAAGGAAATCTGCCCTGGTGGAATGGGTTATACGGTTTCTGGCCCTCACAGAAACAAGCTATATCATCACCCTGCAGTTAGAGTACAGCCACCTGTCATTGGCAAGACCCCGATTACTCAACCTGTTGCTAAAGGTACTTCTCCTCCACCTCTCCCAGCAAAGGAAGAGCCAGTGGAGGCACTGACCTTCTCACAGAAAAGTGAGACTGAGATGGCTGTGCAAGAAGGTGAGAGTGGGAAAATTTAGTCTTTCTATATTTCTATGCATGTGTCTTCAATGGTATGTTTCTTTGCGGAGTAGCTGCGTACAGCGCAGGACAAAGAGGCATCACTTCCCACAGCAGAGCGTTCCACGTCGTGGAGTGTATCGTGTTACATGATTTACTTCTGAAATTTTATGTATAGCTCCTACCAGATGCTGAGAACACCATGGAGAGAGACAGACTGCTGTAATCTCATTAATTTTTATGATAAGAAATAGTAAATATTTGTTTTAAGACTTCTATAAAATTATTTATGATCTCTAACGTAGAACAAAGGACTCAACTCAGGCTTTGATTTACTAGTATTTGGGGTGGCAGAAGCTAAGGGGTTTTCATCATCTTCCTTCTATATGCTCCTGTAGATTAGCACCACCTGATGTGGGCATGCTTCCCCTTCATGTGGTCTGCTCTCACCCCTGCAGCTGTGCACTCCCTCGGTGCGACCATGTTGGGTCAGCCCCTCTCTGCTGGGCTGTTGAACGATTAGTTGACTCCTCCAAGATATTTTTCTCAGACTTGGTTTTCTGCAAGCTCCTCTAAGAACTTGTAGCAGCCAAAATTTTCCCGAGTCTAAAACAAATGCAGAAGCAAAGAAATGCAGGAAGCAGCACTATTATAAATAGATTGCCAGCAAACTTGGCATGAACTAACTGTAGACAAGAAGAAATACATTGCTGAAGAACCCTCTCATGATACTGAGTACTTAATAGGTTATTTCCAAGTAGCAGTTATGTATCTGTATGTCAGGCCATTATTAGAACGAGTTTCAGTCAGCTGACTTTGCAAAATTCTGTGTGACATGGGTTACTTTTCCAGTTAAAATCACTGCTCTAGTTTTGCTTTCAAAAAGAAAATGGAGCTAAACTGAATCTGGAGAGAAAAATGAGCCATTCAAATATATTTACAGACTGTGCTGGATTATAAAATCTCACATAAACCTCTGGGCTTTTCTGTGTTACAGAGTGGAAAAAAGTGCTGTATCATTTGCTAAAATATTACTTCAGTAATTAGAAAGTTTGCCACATTCTAGTAAATCTTAAACCACAAAGAATCTGAAGAAAAAAGGAGTATTTTTTTTTTAAATAAAAAATTTTAAAAAATATGCTTAGTCTAAGTCACTAATGACACATACAAGTTTGAATTTTATATTCCATTTTTGGATATGTTTGCATTTGGAATTTTTGAGATTTTTATCAGAAGTTCTCCCAGTTCTGATAATCAGCCTCCCAGCTAATACTGAAGAAATTAGAGCAAGAAGAGTGATTCCCCCCCCCTCCAAAAAATCTATCCTGTAGAAAATGTTGATTGCGAAAAGAAAAATATTCTTACTTTTTTTTACAGAACCATATAGATTTTCATCAGTAAACGACAAATTCAAAAAAGGCTAACTGCAATGGAAAATAAAAACTTACATGAAATTTCCACCTCTCCTTCCCAGAAAAAAGTCACTCTTGTGGAGGGGAAAAAAAAAACCCCAACCACTTTTGCTTGCTTAAAGAAAAGGCAAATTTCAAAACTTGACTTTTTTTTTTCCCCCAATAAATTCTTGCAAATTTGTTAATGGTTAGTTATATACCATTATGATATTAATTTAGCTTTAAAATAATTACAGATGTTGATATTCCTTGGAAGGAATTAAAGAAGTTTAATCAGTGAGTTAATAACCTGCGAGTTTCTCGGCTTGTTTCTAAGGAAACAATTGAGAAACCTATAAGGCAGCTGAATACTGAGTAAATAATTATAAGCATTGGTCAGTGTGTAGAATGTTATTCTGATTTCAGGTTAGTTGTTATGCTTGCTTCAGGAACATTACTTCACGTTTGCACCATTTTGGAATGTGTTTAAGGCCTGAAATTTTTCTGCGATGGCAACAGCTGCTTTCAAATGTGCTAGTAGTTTTAAGTAGAATGTCTAAGTAAATGTTATGTGAAGACTGATTAATTTTCTTTTTTCTTTCTGGTTTTAGTGGCAACTGCAGCCCCTGATCAGGTAAAACATGATGTGATTTATCTAGGAATTAGAATGCAGACCATGTGTATGAGATATGATACGATAACTCTGAAACGGATTTAGGATTTATGAGGAGCGAACAACTCACTGGGGACTTACAGTGCAAACCCTGAGGCAAAAAGAGCTCATGTTATTGTTATGTACAGCAACAGGCAGGTAGTGAGGTACAGGAAAGAGATTACTTTAACCTCTCTTTAGGGCATTGATGGAGGGTCTAGTACTATATTGTTCTATCCCATTCTGGAGCCTGTATTTTAAAGAGGATATTGAAAAATGCAGACAGTATGAAGGAGAGCCACGGATACTGACAGCTAGAGAAGATGAGTTGGAGAGAAACAGTATGAAGCTTTGAGAAGCATTTGTGACACCTGCTTAAGGGACTTGTATTAATGCCTAAGTTAGTTTCCTAGGTTTTTTAGGGTTGCTATGTATTCAGTGGAGAAGAGCAGGTGTGTATCTGTGTTAAGTCCCCATTCTGGAGGTTCCAGGTTCTCTATGCTGAAGATAATGGGATTCGTTAGGAATAACTGCAGCTGTACTTCATTTCATTTTCCTAAAGACTTACAAGCATCTAACACTTATGAAAATAAGATGATCAGTGCAATAGCTAAGAGAGAACCTTTCACAGTGGTCAAAGATTTAGAGACATATGAGATTGTAAACTTTTGTGTGATACTGAACTGCAATTAAATACTATTCATAAGCAATTAAAGACCAGAGGATGGGAGAACTATGGAGAGACAAAGCCAAAGATATAGTTAGAAGCTCCATGAAATGGTTGCTTCAAATAAAATAAATGTTAAATTGTACGCCATTGTGTAAACATAGTATTCCATGTTCTTTCAGGTTTAAATTGGTGGTAATTAATGATCTGCTATCAAAAGCCAGTCATGTGAGAACGTTAGCAGTTTCTCAAGCTGGGAGTTTGTGGGTTGTTATGATAGCTGAATTAAGCGAATGTTTTCAGAATGTAAATTTTTAATCATTCTTTTAGGAATTAGCTTCCCTCGATCAAGAAAAGCAGCCTGATCTAGAGCCTGGGCAGCCTCAGCTTTCTCCTGGAATTTCAACAATTAACTTGCATCCACAGTTTCCAGGTAACTTGTTTTGACTTGTCTTTTAGTATGAGAGAGTGCTTACAATTCTTCTAACAATGGGAAGGTAGCAATTGTAACAGAGGTTGATGAAAAATTGATTGCGGCTTCACAAGCAATTTTTCCATGAGCAGAATACGGGGCGGGGAGGGGCGGGAAATCATGGAAGCTGAGGTGGAAGGAATTGAGAGGTTGGCATTGGCTGAATGACTTGTTAGGAGGCAAAGACATATTTTAGGCGAAAGTAATATCCTGGATTACATACATGAGCATTTTAATGTCATCAGAGTTGAGTCCTTGTACCCCTTTCAAGAGTAAACTTTACTTAGGTGCCTCCTTCTAGATTTATGCATAATTTTTTCTGCAAAAGTTTTACTATTGTGTTTGCTTTCTTTAGCACCTGGTTTTTTTCACAAGCAGTAGAATGATGGAAAAACACAATTATACAATTTTTTTTTCCTACTCCAGATCTAAGCAGAATAAACTCATTAAAAGCTCCATAGTGTGTCTGGCTCATTCAGTATCATATGTGAATTCTTTAAGGGGTTTTTTTTTGAATGTGATTGATTTCCATTCCATGTCACACAGTAGTGATTGAGAAAACATCTCCTCCTCTGCCTGTTGAAGTTGCTCCTGAAGTCTCTACTTCAAGTGCAAGTCAAGTAATTGCACCTACTCAAGTTACAGGTATTGTACTTCCTTTTTAGAACAAAAATAAATTAAGAAACGACTGTGAGTTCCTGACGCTATAACTTGTTCCATGCTACTTCTGAATTATAATACCGAAGAGAATGTAGCTGCAGAACAGAAGGGAATACTCTGGGGAGAGATAGAAAGTACAGAACAGCACAGCAACGAGGGTACTGTCAACAGAGCTAGGACTGGGTCCTCCCAGGCTGTACCTGCCATTTTTGTGCCAGCAAATAAATGATAGAAGGAAAAATTAATAATTCCACCTCAGATTACATGATCTGCAACCAAAGGCCAGAACTGAAGACTTCTTGGCTACAAGTCAGGTCTTTAGACAGTCTGCACGTGTTCGTCTTCTTTGAGGGATGTAGACTTTGTGGGATGTAGATCAGCACGTTCTACAGAAAGCAGATGAGGAGTTATTGTGAGATCTATTTTGAAATGTTCTTTTGAGGTTTGTGCTTCTTCCTTTTTTGATGTATTAAAGTTGCCTTTTCTACATCCATGTGACAAGAAGTGAAAATAATAGAAATGCAAGTAATGCTCCTGTCATAGCTGAAACTTGTCTAAGTGATGGCTGAGTCCGAAAGACATGAAAATTTCACTTGCTGTACATTTGAAAACAAAAAGGTGAATGTACTGTGTGTGTATACATGAGAGCATTACAATGTCACATTGGCTAGTCTCTCAGAATTAACACAGGCTTTGAAGTAATTGCAAGATCCAGGTAAATACTTTGGGATGCAGTATTGTATACGGTAGAGAGATCTAGGCCTACCAAGAGGTTTCCCAATTTGCATTCACAGGGGGGAATTGCACGTGCTTTAATAAAAGTTTAACTCTTCAAAGATGGCTTTCCTTCATGCAGGAACAGATTTCTGAGTTGCACGCAACATGCACAGGGTCTAAATCACCCGGTTGTTCGAAGTACAATTCTGTCTGCAGTTAAATCCTCCTGAATCTGCTGTAAGAGTAGACAAAGTATCCTGTCTTTCTGTAAGCATTCCCCTGCCTTCTTCAGTTACCTATAATTGCAGTCCATCAATCCCATATGAAAGTTCTACTAATGGTGATTGTCAAAACAGAATTTGGAAGTCAGCTCTGCTGTGATTGTGCCCCTTCTGCCAGCCAGGTCCCTGCTTGCTTACAGGGAGAGGAAGTTACTCTGCAGAGAACTCGCATCACTTAGAAAAAAATGGTAGTTTTCCATGTTCTGCTGGTTTTTCTTCCCTCAGAAAAAGGGGTAGAACTAGAAATTGCTGTGTGCTATAAACAAATCAATCTGTTGTTCAGATACGGTTCCAAGTGTTGTTCAGGTATTTAAGGGATAGTAAAGTATAAGTGATTTGTAGGACAAAATCCTAAATTGGATTTAAAAAACTGAATGCAGTTAGAGTTGAGATGTTTTTGAGTGCCTTAATTCTGTACTTTAAGATTTAGCTAAATTTAAATGTAACCTATTTCTAAATAGTCTGGATAAATGACTCTTCTTTACAGATGGTTATTTTTTCAGAAATTGTGATTTCATGCTGCTGTATAACCTTAGTTTACATTGCAACTAAACACAGTCATTAGTATTTTTTGCAGTAACACATAGCTTTGAGAATTTCTACATCTACTGCAAGGGTTTAGCATCCAATGCTGCCTGTATCTGAATCTCCTTATCTTACAAAATACATCCAAGCCATTAACAGATGAGTATTCTGTAAAAACAGTCAGAAACTCACTACAGTTATTTTCTTAACCTTCGATGCAAAGGTTAAATAGTATAAATTTTTATTTTATATTATCTTCATTTTACTTTATGTACCTATTTATAGATCTTGGATGGGACATGAGAATATGTCACTAGGAAAAGCCTAGATGGTTTCTAGATTCTTCCAGATAAGGAATCCATTACAGAAACTCAGGACTTACAAACTTGATTTACAGTTCTTTTCAGGCCTGATCTTTCTACTTGGATTACAGAATATTGTACCCTTACTGAACTATGTGGGAGAGTTTAATGTTAAACTTTTTTTTGTTTGCTTAGAAATCAACGAATGTACAGTTAATCCTGATATCTGTGGAGCAGGACACTGTGTTAATTTGCCTGTGGGATACACTTGCATCTGCTACGAGGGGTACAAACTTAACGATCAGCAGACAAAGTGCTCAGGTATGAATGGATCTGAAATAACCATGCTATGAAATGCTTGAAATGTAGAGTCTGGTCAGGGGAAATATGCTACAGTGCAGTCAGGAGTTGCTTCCTCTACTGAATGCTTCCAAACTACAGAAACTAGTTTTTGTATGGCAAATAAAATTTGCCAGGTAGCCTCTGATATAGCCTTTCAGCCGCTTAGAACTGAATGTGAATTTAATCAAATTGAATGAAAGCCTTTCCCATTGTGAGATGAGAGAAAAAGTGATTAGAGAGACCTTCTCTTCTCAGCTTTATATCAGGTATCTAAAATCGTCAGACTGGCAGGCAGAAATACACTTCTGTTTGGAGAAAGAATGACCGAATTAGTGCCTGTTTCTCAGAATGATTTGCCCAGCTACCAGCTCTGCAGCTGGACTAAATCCAGTCATTTTGTTAGGTCTTTCCTTTCAGCCTTCTGCTGAAAAGAGAAAGCATATCATAAACATCCCAGAAGCACATTAGGAGATCTGCAAAGTGAGGTCTTCATCCCCTTCAAAGCTAGTGAGTTCTGGAACAGAGGGCTCTAATGAGCACAAGGTGGGGCCCAGACTGGCTCTACATGAGCCATTTCAGATTTGGAAGCAGCTGTATCTGTATCTTTCTTTCGTTCAGAGTATGCTGGTTTCTCTGTAACTTGGATCAGAAAGAGTTTATTTTATCATGTTGCCAGATTATATACTATCAACTTTTCACGCTACCAAAAGTTCAGTAACTTCACACTGATACGCCTGCTACCAGGTGCAACTACAGTATTAAAAAATAATTTGCACACATACACAGCCATATGGCAACTTAAAATCCTTCTATTTCGTACAAATTGTGTTAATGTTCCGTGCTTGCAGCTTGTGCTCAGCTTGCACTCAGAGTAGTGATTTGAATAGTAATCATGTCACATTCTTCAGGCGAATGCAATATTCTTATAGTCTAAGCCAATAAGAGCATTTTTTTCCAACCAAAACTATTTAATGCATCTTTTTTGCAACTCTGAGGGAGAGGAAAACATATACTTTTTCAAATAGTTAAAATAATTACAAGATCAGTCTTTTCAAAACCATGGCATAGAATGCACGAAAAGAATCACAACTAAATATGTTATTCTATAGTCTTATGTTTTTATTTCTTTTATAGATATTAATGAGTGTAATCAGGCACCCCATCTCTGTTCCCTTGGACGCTGTGAAAATACAGAAGGAAGTTTCCTATGTATTTGCCAAGCTGGATTCATGGCCAGTGAAGATGGAACCGACTGCGTTGGTAATTACTAGTCTCCTTTATAGAAAATAAAAATATGAAAATAAATCAAGAAGCTTACCTGAAAGCCACTAAAGTCTCCTTTTCAGCTTTTTTCCTCAACGTCATTGATACTGGACTGATGTCTGGAAGTGTATTTAACTGTCTCTCACCAGGTGTTGTGGTGAGGAAAATATTTGAGTAGCTCCTACTAGTTTTCAAAATGATTATTTGTTGAAAAACAAGAATTTATCATGTTTGTTTAGGAAAATTACCACTTAGTAAAAACACCTTCTGGGGTGAAAAATACAAATATTCAAAACTCTTTCAATCACTAGCAGCTGTAACAAACCATGTTTTTTAAATATAGCTGCAAACAGCCATGGACTTTGCAGAGCAATACAAACAGCCTGAATTGGCTGTGATCTTCCTCAGGTTAGTGCTGCCTTGGGCGCATTATACACACAGTGACATGCCTTGTGTTTGTGACCACAGGGCTGCTCACTGGCCTTCCTACATCCTGGCTGTTTCTAGATCTCATTCTCTCTGTGATTACGAGCAGTGAGGTAAAGATGGAACTGCTCAGTAATAACAGCTGTAGGGCTGTGGCTTGCAAACAGCTTGAAAATCCAAACTTACTTACGTTTAATTAAAGCAGAGTTTAGGGGCGATGCGAGCATTCAGTAATTGCATGGTGAAGCAAAATTTCTCTTAACCTCTCTTTCTCGTCTGCAGATTTTGATGAATGTTCAAGACCTCATACTTGCGGGGAAGGCTTTTGTATAAATACTGTTGGCTCATACAGATGTGAATATTGTGATAGTGGATACCAAATGAACAGGAGAGGTGAATGCGAAGGTAGGTTTGGACTCTTCACCAGTAGTAATACAGTAACAGTTGCCAAGCCAAACAACTGCAATAGGAAGAATCATTTGTTCGCATTGACTGCTGTTTCTGATCTCAACAGAAAACTTTACATCTATTTAGTTATTTTTGAAGAAATCTGGCCATTAGATGGAAATATTAAAATAACACAGATTTTTTTCATGTTTAACTTAGTATTTTTCTACCTGGTATATTTCTTTTAATTCCTTTCAATCTCCATTTGCTATTTGATTTCAGATGGAATGTCTTGGCACAGTGGTTTTATATCTATTTGTGTTCAGAGTTCCCTTTCCCCATCCCACTCTGTGCTTATTTCCATGGGTAATTTCTCTAGCTTAACCTTACTGCTGGATTTCTCTCACAGCTACTTTCTTCATTTAAGTTGCCTTCAGATCATTTAACTTCCCCCTGTATACCAGCTGAGAATGGCAGAATGTTCAAAAGGATATTGCTTGTTTTATCTACGGTATGTCCTGGATGATGAAGTGAAGTTACCATTTATTCATATCACAAAAACAATGCCAGACGTTACCGCTCTTTGGAATGATTAACATTGCTTGCTGTTCAAGGGAGGCTTAGCACTGCGGCTTGAGCTGCAAAGGGAGAATTCTCAGAGGGTGCAATCTTAAACAAGAAACCTTTTTGAGTACTCTCCAATCTTTTCAGTTATTTGGTGTCTGGAACCACAATTCAATTCCTATTATTTAGATTTAAGACGCTGCAAAGGAGTTCCCCCACTATGGACAGAACTATCTTGGGACAGCTATTTTAACAGCTCTTGCCATGGAATCAAACAACTTGATTGTTAGTCCTTCCCTGCATATTTTACCAAGTTTCTATTTCAAAAAACAAAAAATCGATAATTTTTCCTATATTATAACAGGTAGCAAATGATAAGTTGACTTTTTTTAATTTGGAAACGTATTATCTAGCTGGTATTTCATGTTGCAGGAGATCCTAGGACATCTGACCTTCAAAACTTCACATTATTTTTCAGTGTGATATTTTTGCCTTTTTTGCTCTTCTTTTTTCTTTTTTCATTTTCAACTTGAATTGTGAACTAAAAACCACAAGCAGCCATTTCATTTTAAACATAGTTTTGTTCAAGCTTTAGTCTAAGTTACTTAGGACAGAATAAAATTGCTAACATGTTAGGTTGCCTAGCAAATAAGCAACTTAAAGCTGCTGTGGATATATTTGCTGCTCTGAGCATTGCTAAAAGATTCCTCTTTCTATTCAGACAATTTTTTTTATTTAAATAAATGTTTCACGCACTCCACTCTTATACCTACTTTTTCCAAATCTTCTCTGTCAGTAGGGAATCTGTGATTAAAATAGGCTAGAAATCAGAATATCACAGTGCATCAAATTTCTTATTAGCTCGTATTTTAAGTGGTGTGGTGGTAGTCCTCTATCATTTAACTTAACAATAGGTAATTTCTGAAACCAAATTCTCTGTGGAAAATTTAAGGTTGCTTAAGGGAAAAACCTTCCTACACTAAATCCATCAAACCAAGGAAATGACGCATTCGGGGAATCATTTCACCATGTCATTACACCTACACGTTATAGTTACCCTACTGACAGATTCCAGATTCCACAAATAACTCCTTTCCACCTCCTCCACACTTCAAAAACAAAGGCAAGAATCCTCAAAGCTGCACACAATACACACAGTTCACTTACACTTCCTTACCCCATCTTCATTCTGCCTTCAAGCTATACTCATGCAAGCTCTGTCATGGGCTTAGCCCAAGAGTGCATGTATGTTGTTGTTGTAGAGTCTGTTGTTTATGTAGAACAGTGTTATAGGCATAGCTGAATGTCATTGCATACGATTAAGTATTCCTATAAAATCTTCTTGTGATTTCTTTAAGCTTTGCAGGATTTAGACTTTATTTTGACTGAAAAATTCTGTGCCAAATACATCATTCATGTTGTGTGTTTTCAGGGCAGATACAGTCCAGGCAGTTCTGAGAACAGGTTTCAGCAGAAGTGGATTTTTTTGTTAATTAAATAAAAAAATCTCATAGCAGTTTCACTGAGAAACGTTTGCAGGTCTGCATCGTAGTGGCTGAAGAAGCCGGTTGCTTTTTTTATGAGAAAGTATTCTCAGCTGGACAACCATGATTCTGTGAAAAATTGTGATTTGCTCACATCAGTGAGTTGTTTGGAGCTGAGATGTTCAGTTCTCTGAAGGTTGGAGCATTGTCCAGTTAAATTACAAGTGTTGGAGGCTACATTCCTTCTGTGAGCTTGTTCCCAAAACTGGAATTAAATTGCCTCCCTACTATCTGTGCTGGAGTAGCAGTCCTTAATTGCAGAAGACACAACCGCTAGGCTTGGGGCAGGCAAGGGACAGGAGCTTAGGAAGCTGGATTTAGAGGTGACTTTGACGATTTCATTAGTTCTGTGTGCTGCATGAAGCAAATATTTGGTAGGAAAGATTATAATTATTGTGTAATTAAAGACCATGTTATAAAATGATACTCAAGTATGGGAGCAGACTGGAATGGGGCTGCCCACACACTTTTAATTCCAGCATCTTCTGATCATTGGTCGCTTTACAGCAGTTTGTCTTTGAATGTCATTTTTGTATGCAGTCTCTTTTAGATTACATGTATTGTGGGTTTCTTTGGTGCAGGATAACAAGTTCTTGGTAGACTGCTCAGAGCCTGGACATGAGATCCATGAGTTTTTTAGGTCCTATCTCTTGTTTTGTCATGGGTAAACTGGGACCTCTCCTGATGAGACAAGTCCCTCTATCACCCTAAACGTTGCCAGCCTCAGTGATATGTGTGTTGTTTTTGCCTTCTTTCAGACATAATTAACTCCCTGCTCCCTGTAAACATCTTTGATTACCATTCACACAATTAAATTTATAGTCCACATAAAACTTACGTCTGCATAACTCTAGGACACTGGAGCATACCAAATTCCTCTTTGCTTTGAGAAGCCAGAGTTACAATTTTATTGTTGTTACAATGCACTTCCGAAGTCTCTTGAGACTGACTACAGGAAGAACCTCAGGACACTTCAATATAGTAAAGGGGTGATATAAGCAACATTATTCTTACCTGTCTAAGCCAGAAGATAGCTGATACCTGATCTGTTGTATGTTATGGAGGGCCTACCAAAGATTCGCAGTGTAACAGTGTCCTGGTTTCGGCTGGGATAGAGTTAATTTTCTTCCTAGTAGCTGGCATAGTGCTGTGTTTTGGATTTAGCATGAGAATAATGTGATAACACACTGATGTTTTAGTTGTTGCTAAGCAGTGCTTAAACTAAGTCAAGGACTTTTCAGCTTCCCATGCTCTGCCAGCGAAGGTGCACAAGAAGCTGAGAAGGGAGCATAGCCAGGACAGGTGACCCAAACTGGCCAAAGGGATATTCCATACCATACGACATCATGCTCAATATATAAGCAGCGGGGATTTGGCTGGGGGGGCAGCGATCACTGCTTGGGGACTGGCTGGGCATCAGTCAGCAGGTAGTGAGCAATTGCATCGTGCATCACTTGCTTTTTATATTCTTCTATTATTATTATTATTACTATTTTACTTTATTTTATTTCAATTGTTAAACTGTTCTGATCTCAACCCGCAAGTTTTCTCGCTTTCGCTCTTCTGATTCTCTCCCCCATCCCACCGGGACGGGGCGAGTGAGCGAGTGGCTGTGTGGTGCTCAGTTGCCAGCTGAGGTTAAACCATGACAAACAGAAAATTCAGATTCAGTTACATGTAGTATGATCTAATTTATTTCTCAGAGATGCCCCTTCGCTGGTACAAATCTGTGTGAACTTGTACCTTCCTGGGTCTCTAACAGGTAAAGTACACAACTCTTTAAATGTATTAGTATAACTTAACCACAGTCAGAATAATGAGATTAATTTATCGTTCAGTGTTTTGTTATGGTTTTGACCGGTATTTCCTTTTATCTTCTCTTCTGAAGACATTGATGAATGTCTGACTCCAACTACGTGTCCAGATGCACAGTGCATTAATGCTCCTGGCTCTTACCAGTGCATTCCTTGCAGAGTGGGATTCAGAGGCTGGAATGGACAGTGCCATGGTACGTTCGGTACTCTTTGTATCTCTGGTTATAGTTCTTGTTCCGAGATGCTGTATTTCCTATGTCATCCATGTTACAACCTGATGACAGCGCTGTGCCCTGGGTCCCCATTTCATTCAATAATAATTGAAAATACGAGATTTTTGAAATGACTTTATATTCTCAGACACAGCATATATGAGGAAATCATGTTTTACTATAGATAAATGAACATTGACTCTAGACTGCAAACAATACAATTATAATTACAAAACAAAATTCTTGAAATAGAAAATATGGAACTGAAAGGGATGTATTATCAGTGAAATGCTAGTAGGCCACTGTTTGGAGGTATTAAAAAATGGAAAAAACATGAGAATGCTAACACATCAGTGTGACTGGCAGGCTTTTCAATAGGATATGGGAGTTTGCTCACAAAGCATATTAATAAGACTTTTTAATTATCTGTACTTCCAGCAAAACATTCAGCACATCTTAAAATGGCTTGTCTTGCTTTAGGCTATGTTTTTAGGACAGATTTCTCACGTTATAGTTTTGTCGATTTGCTTTTAAATGTTAGATTTATTTTTTTTCCAAATCGGTTTTGACTATTTGAGATGTAGGTAAGAAAGAGCATATGAATCCATTGTGCAAAAAGAAATAATCTTTTGCAGTTTTGAGTGCCACTTGCTCGGGCGCTCTCAGAAACTTGAATTTGATCTCAGTTGTGAAGGATGTGCTGTCTGTTGTGAATCCTCTCATCCACTCTGCGTGTAACACATGCCCTATAATTCGTGATGGTTGGAGTAACCATGTTACCTAAACATAGGTGTATAATAACCTACATAGGAGGTGTTTGCATTATTGTTGTAGGTCAGATTGGCAGTGTACTTCATGGCTTATTTCCTAATCGCTCCGAATTGCTGTGATTCGGTTCAGTTCATGAAGCAGTCTAAGAGCATTGTTTTGGTTGAAATAGCACTGGAACGTGGGCATCTACTGTGCTCCAGCTGCAAATGGGCTTTTGATGTGGAGCAAGACTAGAGCCAGGTTGCAGTGAAGCACCTGAAAAATGTATGGCGTAGCTGTCAGAGCCTCACCACCAGTTTTGGTGTATAGATGATACCTTTTTCAACCACCCTATTTTCTAATGAAGGCATATTGTAGCAAATTATTTCTGTCTGAACATCTGCTTGTTACAATTTATTAGCATGTCATAGCCGGTTATTTGGTCTTGTCATCTGACATTCTGGAGGAATGTATTTCTCAGGTAATTTTCAGCAAATTGATGTGGTTCACTTAGCACACGTTCATGTTCATCTTTGTTTTGCTCCTTCCCACCTGCCTGGATTCCTGCTACCCTTGCAAAGAATGTGGCACATGCACTCTGTTAAGAAAGGTTTCCTCTTATTTAACTCCTTATTTGGAAAATGTTAAGTTGATTTAATTTTGCATTCTTTCACAATATCAAGCTTGATTTCTATACCTATTTATGAAAATAGCCTGGTTGAAAATGCCATGGCATAACTTTCACTTGTTTCATTCTTGCTAACTGGGTTAGTAGGAGTAGAATGAGAGAAAAGTCGTCACTGCTCTGTTCAGATTTACAAACAAAACTAAGTCATGCAAGGGATAAGTCTTGGTTCCATGTTGCTGATACTTTTTTTCCTTGTATTACTGCATGTAGTTTCCCTTTTTCGTTTGTTTTATGAAATGTTCTAAGCCTCGACATCTCACTCACATCGTTAGTGGTGTGATCAGTCTTCATTTTCTGTTTATCCAAGACTTACATCATGTTGGAAATGAGCCATACGCTTTTTAGAAAATGTAATGCAGGCAGAGTTTGTCTCAAATCTGTAGCTTTGCAATATGGTACAATTTAAATACACTGGAAAGGAAAATATTTCCCAAGTTATCTATGAAGGGTATTTAAGTCCATTGTTCCATGATTTGATTTGTTTCTGCTGTTAGTTTAGGTCAGTTGCAGCTCCGCTGCGTTTTCCCCAGTGCTGTTTTCAGTAATTTTTTTTTACCTCGGCTCATTCCTCTGCCTGTACTTGATGCCCTGGAAAGTCTAGTGTAACAATCCTGCAGTTCTTTGATGCTATTGATATTGTAATCTTCCAGGATTTAAAGCCAGGAACATAGCTACTCTTGTTTAATAAAGGCAAGTCAATCGGTTCACTTCAGACTTATGTAGAATAGATTTAACTGCAGTTTAGGTGAGAATATCTGACGTGAGATGCATATTGGAAGGAATTAAAAATGGCACCTGCACACCCTGTCACCTCATTGGCTTGAAATTGCTACTGTCCCAGGTCCCTCAGTGTGTTTGTGTCGTACAGGGACTATTTGAAATAATTTTTCTAAAAGTTTACTTGCAATCATGGGATTTTTTTTCATCTTTCTCTCTCCACATTTGCACATTCAAATGAAGTGATATATCATTATATATAATGACAATAAAGTAGTATGTGAATCTAGAGCACACTTCTGCATATTGACGAATAAATGAAAAAAATTAGGTTGACCAAACCTTCTAGACGGCTTCATCCTCATGGTTATATCACAGTGGTGAATTTTGCAGCTATGTTGTTAACAATATTCAGCTTATACAGCATTAGGGACCCCATCAGAAGATTTCAAAACTAATACAGAGGTCAGCAGAGCTGATCCGTATACCTCCAGCCCTACTGTAGGGAGCTTCAATAGAATCAGTTACAGCTCTGGACTTCATCTCAGGAGATACAGGTTCTGTTCCTGGCTTTGCTGTCTTTATGGAAAGTCTCTTGATCTCCGAGTCCCATCGAAATATCGGAAATAATATTGCAGGCTTCATTTTCAAGTAGCTTGGAGATAAGTAGATGAAAATGAATCTATAAGAAGCAGATTTGTTATTCAGTTGGAAATTTGATTGCCTGACTGCTGAATTAGGTTCTCTGTGTTTTAACAGATTCTTGAATTTGATCATTGATCATATACATTGAGAGCAAAGGCTGTGTCTTGTTGAGCGAGCACATTTTGCAACAGTAGGGTTCTGAGAAATGAGTCTTGCAGAAGGGTGTAAGTAGTATCGCCTACTGAACTGCCATAGCAGAGCACCTGTGGATCTGTGCTGTCATCTCTCGCGAGGATGCCACTTCGTGTTCTTGGCCAGGCTGCAACAGGGCATCTTATTTACAAAGTTAGAGGCTCAAGTGGGGAAACAAGAATTGTAGGTCATTTGAAATATGGACAAGAATGGTGATTTCATTTGTGTCTGGGGAGAGATGGGCTTTGTCAAAGTCAGATTGTACAGGAGCTTGTAAAGAGCCAAGAATGATAAATATATGTGAGGAAAATAATTACTGCAGATATTCACAATAGGTAATAAGAGCTATGATGATGATTTAAAGACCTCTAATCTTTTTCCAGCTCTCCCTGTGCTACAGCTGCCTAAATAGCTCAAGTGCCTCAAATAATCAGTAGTTTTACTCTTTTATGTTGACAGATTTTGTGTGCTTTGTGGTGGCAGAAGACAGGATAATTGAGAGTAATATGATTTTGGGCACATAAAAGCAAATAAGGTGTAATTCTTTTTCTGCATCAGTGAAGCTAAAAAATACAGCTTTTTCCATACAAACAGGGACACCTGCTTGCTGTTATCTACATCCCCAAAATAAATAAATAAAATTTGAAAGTTAACCTTTTATTTTTTTTCAGTGAAAACCACTCCTACGAAAAAGACAATATTGATTATTTTAGAATACTGAATTAATTTTGGCTGGGTTTATAATGAAAGATGTTATTTATTTATATGTTTGCTTTTTTTGTTGTTGATTTATACAAATTGCATTCAGAAGGAATTCCTGAAAATGATTCTTAAGTAGTAACATAGCAATTTTCATGTTGGCTAAAGAGAGTGGCCCATCTAGTTGATACCCTTCTTTCAGAGAATGATGAAAGTAGGTGTCTATGAGATAGCTTATAGAAAAAAAGTTTCTTTCAAGTCCTCCTGTAAATAAAGGATGGTTTGTGACCAGGAAGAGAGATTTTGCTTCTAAAACTTTTGTTA
Organism: Aptenodytes patagonicus; assembly: GCF_965638725.1. Classification (NCBI taxonomy): domain Eukaryota; kingdom Metazoa; phylum Chordata; class Aves; order Sphenisciformes; family Spheniscidae; genus Aptenodytes; species Aptenodytes patagonicus. The sequence continues at coordinate 95,259,691 of NC_134951.1, forward strand.
TAAAGGCGTAATTCAGTGGAGTTCCTTGTTGATTGTATAGAGTAGCCTACAAAGGGACCTGTGTGAAGTGCAGAAGGATTAGTGATAATGGTTACAAGGTATTGGCAGCTGCTAGTACTTTTATCACAGGTACGTAGGCTAAGAGTAAATCTGTGTACTGCAAGAATGAACATGCCAGCACTTGCTGACCTCTTCTCTATACTAAAGCTGGACTGGTTTAAGCTACTGTGGGAAAATTATGGGCAAAATAATCTTATTCAGGCAAGGATGATGTGGACACAGTTAGTTCATAGTGCAACCCCTATTTAAAAAAGCAAAGAAAAGGAAGAAAAAGGTTGTTAGTCTAAACTGCAGTTTTTGCAGTACTGGGATGAAAGCATTGTTTTAGTCATGTGGGCTCTGAGTACAGTTGAGTGTTTGAGCACAAGGCAGCTCAAGTTCAAATCCTTTTTTAAAATCAGAATTGCTGCAAATTGTCAAGGTCAAAATATACAAGAAAACTGATTATAACCGTGCTTATGGTAGAATCTGAGTAAATTCCCAAGCTCACCTGAAAAAGATGGTTGTACCCAAGTTAATGATACATTTATGCTTTCTTTGTATTCACAGATATAGATGAATGTCAGTATGGCAATCTCTGTACAAATGGACAGTGTGAAAATCTGGAGGGGTCTTTCAGATGTATTTGTGGCCAAGGTTTCAAGCTGTCTGCGTCAGAGGATCAGTGTGAAGGTAGGAAAGAATATGATTAAAATTCGTAATATTACCTTTTAGGTAATATTTTTCATCTAATAGCATTCCTTTTAATTGAGAAACAACAAATGTACAACACTGAAGCTAAATAACCAAAAAAGTAAGGATATGTATTTCCGTTTTATGGCTTCCATGGTCACATTGTAGATTTTGACATTTGTTATAAAGCCAGTCAAGAATGTGTAGTAATATTTATATTGCTAAATTGGAATTTCTGCAAAATCCTTGGCATTTCTGTCATTTTGGAGGTTTGGGGACAGTGGCTTTTGCTGCCTTAATTACTTTTCTTTCTATCTTTTTTTTTCCTTTCACGTGGGTGAGTGGAATCAAGAAACCCAGGCTGCACCCTCTTGGAACCCAGCAGTGTCAGTTAACACTGAGCTGATGCCTGCACTGGTGTCACTGCACTTGAAGTAGTACATTTAGGGGGGGGAGAGAGAGAGAGAGTTTGGTGTCGTATTTCGAAGAACAGTACCTGTACCTCCAAAGTGTCAGGTTCTACATTTCTTCCACATCTAAAATTTCCCAGCAGTACTGCTCCAGTGGAACAAAATTAGATCTGAAGTCAGAGCGGAGTAGTCTGAGAGGGGACCTAGAGTGTGTGCAGGAGGTATGAATATTCCTCTCCTTAGGGAGAGGGGACTGCTTGAAACCTCTCCCCAAAGGTGAAAATCTGGGAGAATGTCTCCAAGCTGTGGAAGCACACTGAAACCTGAACGTTTCTTGTCAGATGTTTTTTCTTCTTTTCCTTCCTCCCCCCCCTTCCCTAAGTGTCTGTGTATAGCACCAAACACTTTCAGACTTCTGAGTGCTAAAAATAATACAGTAAAACTAAATGATCGTTCATGTAAATTTGTCAGGAAGTTTGAAACAAAACATCAGTGTAAGTTAAGTGTCTTGAGTGAGTTAAATGTGCTGTCCAGGATGCACAGCAGACTGGTCTTGGGGAAAGTATGTAGACTAAAGTTTGACTGCTTCCTCTGAGCCTTTCATGGAAAAGGGCCTTTGCCAAGCTGAGCTGGCATGTGCAGACTGTTCTTCTTAAAGTGCACCCTTCTGAAGTAAGGACCCGTACACGTGCCCAGATGCTTCATGCAGCCCCACAGATTTCGGTGATCCTTAAATTCAAAACTTCTGTGGTCGCAAGGGACCATTACTCAAGAGGTCAGACTACATAGCCATAACACAGACCTGAAAAACCTCATTGAGTAACTTTCTCCTGTTTGAATTGGAGTATATTTTCAGAAAGACATTCAGCCGTGCCTAAATCCTAGAAGTGACTAAGAACCTACCATATCAATTTAATTACTGTTCCTTAACGAGTATTTTATAAATAAGGGAGGGAAAGCAGGTTTCCTAGCTCAAACAAGGCATGTGCTATGTTCTGAATTCAAAGTGCCACTCCCCTCCAATATTTTGAGTTTTTCATAGGAAAATACAAGTTTGATGTTCAAGTCCATCGGTTAACCCAGACTGACCCCAGTTTGAGAACAGAAGCGCTGAGGGATTAGCAGTGGTTGTGGAAGCAGAGAGACATTTCCCCATACTTAAAGGATTAATACTGTTACAAGGCAAATATTTAAATGAGCCTTAAGGTACAACTTTATAGGGGAACAGCCTGTCAGTGTGCATCTGAAAACCACACCCTGTTAAAAGGTGGTGATCCTGCTGGAAAGTATTTTGTGGGTTTTGCTGACTCACTTGAGCAGCTGGCTTGTTACCTTTGCCAGATATAAAAGAAACAAAAGCGGCTCTCAAGCAGCATGTGTGTGTATTTGTGTGTCTGTGTGTACCTGTTTGTGCATTGAGGGATATACTGACACTACAGGAGAGAATGCTGAATGCAGTCATCTCAAGGAAAACATCCAATCTGCAATTTCATATATTTTTATGCATTGTATTGACTGTCTGCATTTGTTAATAAATAAGACCAAGAGAAGCAGTACTGGATATTGACACTCCGCTTTGCTGTTTTGTTCAGAATTGGTTATTGCACCATTTGATTAATAATTGGTATTTTCAGATGTGTTATGTTTTCATTCTCTTCCGCTACAGATATAGACGAATGCCAGCACCAATCACTCTGTACGAATGGACGCTGCAGGAACACAGAAGGATCTTTCAGATGTATTTGTAGCCAAGGCTATACATTATCATCTACTGGAGATCAGTGTGAAGGTAAACTTGTGGACTTAAGCTACTGATTCATTTTTGTCAATAAGATCTTGAGTGTTTCAGCTATAGGCATGAACTCTTTTGAGAATGGGGCAGAAAGATATGTTGCTCCTCTTTGTTTCTCAATACTTTACTGTCAACCATTCAACAGTCCCCACCTACACAGCCACATATTTAATGGATTCTTAGAAATAGTCCCTGTCATCTTTCCACATACAAGAAATCAGCACATGTGTTTCCAACAGTAAGATTGGAAGAGCAGGAGACATTGTTACCAAAAACAATTAATCCTTTCCAAACCTTGTTGCTCAAATTCTGACACAGAGGTTCAGTATTACAAAAGCTTCTGCCGGCGTACACTGTTCACATGGGGGCCTGCTAAGTAAAACTTCTTCTCCAGCTGGTTTTGGGAACCTGTAGCCAGCCACCACAATCCCACACGTGCACTGGCAGGAGAAAATATGTAGTATACAATGAGCTCTAGGGGGATCTGCTGGAGCTCACAGCTTTCACTGTCTCCGAAGGCAGCCTATGTACTGAGCTTGTAAAAACAAAAATAAGAGGTGAAAGATGTACAGTAAATGTAGGGAGAAATGCTGTGTCATAGAAAACAGAAACATTCTATTATCTCTCAAGTAGAACAATTTAATTGTCCAGTAATTGGCAAACAGATTTTTTTTTTTATTAATTATTTCAAAGCTACTCCCTCTTCTCCATCGTTGGCTATACCACCTGATGTGGTACATCTGCTGCACTACTCATGGTCACCTTGAACATGTGAGATTACTTACTAGCGAGCTCCAGAAAAGATTGTACCTCAGTTGCTTCCTTATCTCACCCTCGGGGGGGAAAAAAGTCTCAGTTAAGGTCTCACTGTACATGTGGTATTAGCACATAAGAACTTTCCAGTTTCTGGTGTGCTTTCTGTAGCTGCTGATACCAGGGAAGACACAGCTCCTTACTGCTGTTCTACCTAGTAGTGTTCTGCTGCTAGGTTATTCTCCACACAGCACTCTAGGAGGCAGTTCCCACCTTCTCACCCACAGCAATAGGTGAGGAATCCTCCTCTTCAAGTGATCCAGGCAGAAGAGCAGTTCCTCCTGAGCCAATCAAATATTGTCTTCTCAAGACAAACCTGTAATATCAGACCAGACTTCATCAGCAGCGATGATACTGGATTGTCCACATTTAATGAGTGACAGCATCTCTTGAAGTTCTCACCAACAAGGAATAAGGATATCTTATAAAATCTCCTCAGCACACTGATACTCTTTGGTACTGACCTGTTTGGGGAATCTGGTCATAGAATAACTTAACATGATCTTCTCAGAGTTCCTGGTGAATACCAGCATCACTTGCATCAGCTTCAAGAAATGTGGGCTGATGATGCAAGTTTTGAAACTCGCGTCAAAGAATTTTGCTCTCACCTGGCTTCAGGATCTTCATGAGTTGCAACAGATGCAGAGATATGGAGATACTGTGTCAAGAATCAAAGAAAAATGTGGTGGAAGGGATCACTGGTCCATTCCTCCTCCCGAAGGCAGAACAGACCATACAGTGTCATTCCTGACAGGTGCTCATCTAACCTGCTCTGAGTAGGTGAGATCCCAAACATCTCTTCAAGCAGCCTGTGCCAGTGCTTTGCTGTCCTTGTGTTAGACTTTCTTTTTTCCCAAATGTGTGATGGTAATCTTCTATTGCTGCAGTTTAGTTTATGAGTTCTTACCTTGTCCACCTTAAACAAGAAAAGGTTCTTTCTTTCCTCTGCATAGCAGAGAGGGAGGTGGTGAGAGAGTGGGATGCATAACCATTTCAAGCATTTTGGTTCCTTCAACAAGAAGCCTTACAAGCCATCAAGTCTGCAGAGAGAGATTTTGAATTAGTAAATGCTGTTAGTGTGTGTGAGCACGTGAAATGGTGAGTTAAACCATCTTGTAGTGAAGAAGAGCAAATGAAATGCAGAAATGAATTTAAATCCATTGTAGCTGAGGACCAAATGTTTTCCAGAACTTCTCTTCAGACTGCTTTGGTGCATTTCATACAGCACAAGAAGTCATGGTAACTGTTGCTGCCATCCATCACTATGCAATGGCCTGTCAGGACAGGTCCATGCTTTATCTTCATCTCTTCCTTAATCCTGTTCAAGGGCAATTTTCAAGAAAAAAATAATTTCAGAAGCTCTCAAGGCAAAAGAAGAGGAATTGGATCATACAAGGAAAAAGAGTAAAGCTGTTCCCTCACCTCAGGTTCTTCGTCTCATTCCCAAGAGTCTGTAACCAAATGTACAGCTTCTCCACCCAGTGATGGAGCAGTTAATTTCTGTAGAGAGTTTGTTCACTGAAGATTTTCATAAATATTAAAAGTTCTGCACAAAATCTATTCATCTCTTGAAGTGGAAGAAATTCTTCTGTGCTTGCGGTATATCCTTTCAGTATTTTCTGAAGTACAGGATATTACAGACTGCTTTTAGCACCTTGGAAACTAAGTTTGAACAGACTGTTGTTGTTTTGCTGTCAGTAAGAACGCTTTGTGCAACTGCTTTATCTGCTATACATTCTCCTCTCTTGTTTTTCCTCACCTGGTGATGTAATTAGTTTTGAAGGCTCCTTGAATTATTCAGTGCACATTTAGGGAACTGAGTTGACTACAGGTTTAAATCTCATATTCTTTCCATGTCAGCGGAGGTCCTCAGCCTCACAGCCATATTCCCATCTTCATCAAAATGGCTTTCCTCCTGACCGTTGGTTCAGCCAGATGGGTGCATGGACTACAGGGCAGAGCTTCCATAAAGGCAAAATTGCCATGAGAAGACATCCAGTGTTTCTCCATGTGATGGCCTCTGATTTTCGAATTAGCCTATTTACCTGAATGTTTTCTAACACTTCACAGAGAAAGCAGGAAAGAGATGACAAAAACTGTGGGTATAGCACAGCACAGTTGTGTGAAAAGAAGAGAGTGGTTCAAATTCTGGCCAGTTTCTCAAAGACTCAGGGATGGACATTTGTCAGAGGATACCCAAAAATGTATCAGGCTGTAAAGCCAATGTGGTTGGCAGATCACTTGCAAGAAATGTGCTTGTTTATTTAATAAGGATTTCTGCTACTGCAGAAGTTTTCTTCAAAATGTAGCAGCTCAAGAAGCAGTTTGCTGGTTTGATCGTTATACACTTGTGCAAACTTCTAGAGATATTGCAGAATTTGGCAGAGTTATGCTGTGCTCATTTTCAGCTGTGCTTTTTGCAGCTCTGGCAGAAGTTTTTGTCTGGAAGTCTTTGCACAGTATTTCACTTATTTAAGAATAAAGGTAATTTGCAAATAATTGTTCTGTACATTGGTGTATACATGCTCTGTATGCATCCTTGCACTGAACTCTTCAGAAAATGAGAAAGCTGGACTGAGGCTTTCATACTTTCAGTTCTGTCTGAGAGCAATAATCCGTATATCCATTCATACTGTAAATGCCTGTATACCCTGTTATCCAAGGCTGAAGAACTTTTCCCTTCTGCAGTACCTGTAGAGACTTGCTATTAGCTGCTTGGAAATTAGTAGCCTGGAAGTATGTGACCACCCACAGGTGGGCTTGTATGCACAACCTTCCACTTGAAGATAGAAAAAGAAGTTACTTCCTAGTAGTCAGAAGTCTTCAAGATGCATGACCACATGCATGTTTATTTTCTTTCTGCCTTACTCTCTCATTCAGCATCTCCTGTTCTTGAGATGAAGTGACACTGAGACTTTCTGCTCTGTGTTGCTCTGAATATGAGGGAACACAAAATGTGAGCGGACCTGTGGGTAAAAAGTATTGGCCTTGTCTCAACTGACAAGAAGTATGAATATGCACCAGCTGGACTTGCATATAGACTGTATATCTCAAAGAACTCGGGTTACTGGAAGAGTGTCTATCTGAAGCGTAGGAGGCTGCAGTGTTGTCCTAGGAGCCTTCAGAGATTTCGCCTGCCAAAATGCTCTAGACATGCACCTGTAAAAGGTGGTAAAAAGCACTGAACATCTCAAGCATGAGTTGCTGTCTCTGATTTTTCTGGAGATTCTTGTGCAGCAGCTGTAGGACCTGTGAAGAGTTGCATCAGAGAAAAGGAGGTTTGCATCCTATATGGAAAATAATGCATTTTGACTGCATTTGGCAGAAGACGCCTTCTTGTTGTGCGACTTGGCATTAACTCAGCGCAAGGGAGTCGTTAATTTTTTCTCATGCTCCTAGTCAAAATTAATTGCTGTTTTAAATAAACCACAATTTATTTCTCAGTTGAAAATGATTGTAAAACATGTGCTTATCAAAAGGTCACAGCTTTGTCAGCATTAAGTGCAGTTTTATCTGCAATAACATTCATTTATGTAAGAAAGCTATCCCTATTTCTTATTTTTATCAAATAGATTAAATCCCAAGGATAGCTGCACTCTGATATAGTGCGGGCTTTGCAGAAATAACTGTAGAAATGAGGTCGTATCCTCTTTTTTAATTACAATTGTTATTTATTCCTGCAACACAGGAAAAAGTTACAATTCTAATCAGCTAAAATCCATGCTTAAGAAGTCAGAATAATCAAAGGCAGTGGAAAAACTCTTTGGTAACTGTTTTTCAAAGGAAACTATCTGCATTATCAGAGCAATAGACTCAGTGAATTACAAGGTAGGGCAATGTAGAGGCAAGGGAAAGTTGCTTATGAGATGCTTCTTTTACTTGACTTTCTTATGTTCTGCTTCTTTTAAAACTAGAGGCAGAGTCATTAAATACTTTGTGATCTTTAGCTGTAGTGAAACAAAACTGTATAATATCGCTGGAATGTAGGCACTTGCTGAGTTAATCCCGTACCCACAGCAGCTGTGCTCTGTTTCCTCTGGGGAAGAAAGGACTTTAGGTGGAGACGATGCCAGTGTCCTATCCTTGAAGTATTTGATTACTCTGTATCTAGTTGGTATCCTGAAACTTGCCCTGCTATGTGTCAGTCAGCACGTTTATCCCATGGATGTCAAGACACTAGGGCAGAGTCTACAGGCTTGGTGCTGGGAACATCGTGTATAGGCAGCTGGGAGCTAGGCCCTGCATGCCCTGACTCTGCAGCTGGATTTCTGGCTTGGGTGCAGCACTGTGCAAAAGCAGCTATTCAGCTTCGTGACCAAGCTGCTAAGCCTGCAAAATGGCTGTATTGCATCACATGAACTGCCTCTGAAAAAGCAACCGTTGGCACAGCAGTACGCACAGTGTGGTCCCTGTCCTACAAGCCTCCTGTCCACGTGGTTGTTTTGTGAGTAGTCTCCGCAGACAGGTCTGGTCTGGTGTGGCACACCAGCTGTGCTTGGGCTTGCCCGTACTCCGGGGGATGTCTGAGTCGGGTCACTTCCGGCTCAGGGATCTCTGTGTAGTGGTCTAAACATGTCCAAAGATGCATATTGCAAACTACAAGTTTGCATTAGTAGGCATTTTTTGTGTCTGTCTTCTAAATGTACAGCTGCTTGGATTTCCTTGTTAATTGTACTCCTGTAACACCACAGTCACCGTTAAAGTAGGGGAGAGATTGGTATAAAGGTCTGTCATGATAGCTTTCATTAGAGATGCAGATGGCACATATTAGACATGCTTGCTAAGAATAAATGACACAAACTCAAATGTTAAAGCTCTCTAGAAATACAAGAAGTTTGATGGTAAGATGAAAGAAAGTAAAAGGACATTCTAAAGTCTAGTAAACTTGATTCCCTCCCCCCCCCCGCCCCGAGTTATTAAACGACATTGTAGCTTCAAGTTGCTACGTTAGTATCAAAGTATCACTATTAAAAGCGTCATCAGTTTTTACATCATCTAATAATTCAGTTATGTTTTTATTTCAGATGTTGATGAATGCCTTCAAGACAGTGATATTTGCCTTGGAGGAAACTGCATGAATACTGACGGGTCTTACAAATGCACTTGTCCAGATGGTTTCCAGCACATAGCGAATAGGGGATGTCAAGGTATGAAATAGCTATAAAAAATACCTGGATCATTATTATAAATGTGCAAGTTTGTAAGCATAACTTGTGATAGTCACAGATCATGCTAAGGAAGAGAAGCTCATTTTATTTACCATTTGTAGTACTTTCTTACTCTTCTCATTTTATATTACTCTCTCTAAATATATGCTGAGAAATTATTTCCAGAGGCTGAAATCTCAGCCTTCATAACTTGAAAGATAATCTATATTAGAACTAACAGAGATACAGTGCTGCATTTTCCCAAATCCTGGGCACGTTTATCTTGACAGAACCTTCTATGTTTGTGAATCAGTAATGTAACAGAAAGAGCAGTGTAGTTAGTGTCAAGTCACATCAGATAAACCTCTTTCACCTCTAAAACACTTGCAGTGCTTTGTGGAGGATGGGTGGGGAGAATGTGTTATCTGGGGCTGAGTCAGCATTGCCAAACCCAGAAAAATACTTCCTCACTTTTAGTTCTGAACGATCCCAGCTCCATGTTGGCACAACACCCAGGCATGCCTCACAACTCCCTTTTGCCATCCATTTTTATGAGACAAGAACCATGGTATTAGAGCTGGAAAGCGATAGCGTGTTCGTGCTCTAAATGACTGGAGAACCAGGAGACCGGACTTTGCTTTGGCTGCTTTCTTATGCACAGTTTAGACTTGAGCTGAAAGACTGTATTCCAGCTGATCTGTGTTTGAAGATCTTGTGCAACCAACAGTAAATTCCCTGTAGAAGTTCTGAGTATTATATGTGACTGCTTTCTAATTCAAAAATGTTGCATTCAACATAGGGAAGTACTGTATTAGACCGTGCTTTAGTAGATAAAAGAGAATTGATCACACGCTATAAATCAATGCCAGCTTTGATACCACTCTATTCTCTTCACTCCACTGTGTAAAGTAGTAGTATATAGGCTTCATGTTTTAAATGGATAAATATAACAAAACTGAAAGCATTTATGAGCCAAGTAAGGGACAGACAGTATAGACAGTAATTTTAACAGAAAAATGTGAATGAAAATTGGAAATTATTTCAGGTAAGAGCGCCACGCTTGAGAAAGAAGACCACCAACACTGAAAAATAACAACTTGCTGTAGAGGGGAGTGAAACTGCTTGAGAAATAGCCAGAGCAGTATCAAAACAAGTGGAAGAAAGGAGGAGTTGATACAATGAATACTGACAAGTTAGAATAGCAAAGAATTAGACACAGAGAAAGAACATAAAGGGAGATCTTTGGCTAGCAGAATTAAGTATGGTTAGACTTTTTTTACTGTACTGACTACTTGTTGTTAAGCTGCTACAGGATGCAATAGTAGAATTTTTATTTGTCATAGATGGAAATCTCCAGTATATTTTCTTGTCCTGTATTTTGTACTGGACAAAACTAGCCATACTTATATCATAAATGATGACTTCTTTACATTTCAACAGTACCTTCAGAATATTTTAAGCAGCAAACAAACTGAGACATTTTTAAATGACTGAAAGTTAGTTCTATCAGAGTTCTGTAATAGCAAGAAAAAACATAAAATTTTTGAGAGAATTCACCTGGAGAGATTAGGGGCATGGTAAAAGATCCAGATAATAGGCCACTAGTGCAGAGTGATCTTGATCACATGGTATGCTGGGCATGAGCAACCAATATGCATTTCAATATTATATATTGAAGAAGGAATCTCAGTCATGCTTGTAGAATAGTGGACTTCCTTCTGGGACGCAGTCACTGAGAAGGATTTAGGGGTCAGAGACAGTCAGCTGAATATGAGCTTCCAGTGCAACCCTGTGGCCAGTAGGACTAATGCACCCCCCGGAAGATTGAAAAAGCAGAATATCCAGCAGGAGTGAGCCAGGTTTGTTTACCTGTATTTTGCACTGATACAACTGCTATTGGCACATTGTTGTACACTGACATTCTGGTGCCCACAATTCAAAATGGACGCTGATCAGCTGAGGAGAGTTCAGAGATGAACCCAAAAAAGCTGACAGCCTGGGGGAGAAAGGACTGAATGCTTTTAAACTGTTTATTTTGTTGAAAAAAATGAGGGGTGACTTGATCATAGCCTTATTATCTTCGGAGGAAACCATAATTGAAAAGTAGAGAGCTATTGAATTAAACTGGCAAATTTATCACAGAATGCAGTGTCTGCAAGTTGAATCTGACCTAGACTAGAAATTAGGAACATGCGTTTTGGTAAGGAGCAAAGTTGAAAAGACTCCAAAACATTAGAAAGTGTGCAGTTTGCTCTTTCAGATGAATTATACTCTTATCTCCCCAAGATTGTTAATTTTGTTTTCCTGTCTTTTAATACATCATTCTACCTTGTGTAATCAGCTGTTTTGGTTTCCAGTATTTTTCTGGCAGTTTTAAGAAACGTGGCAGCTTAGTCTTGAGAACAGTGTGCGTCCTGAGAAGGTACCGTACTGTCCTTGTCATTGCTGATCTCCCACCTTACCTGACTTTCAGAGAGCTTCAGGAAGTATGTCATTGGCCTGCATTTACTGTGAATTCAGAGAAGACTTGATACATGTAGGCCAATGGCATCCTGGCCTGTATCTGAAATAGTGTGGCCAGCAGGAGTAGGGAAGTGATCGTGCCCCTGTACTCGGCCCTGGTGAGGCCGCACCTCGAATACTGTGTTCAGTTTTGGGCCCCTCACTACAAGAAGGACGTCGAGGTGCTGGAGCATGTCCAGAGAAGGGCAACGAGGCTGGTGAGGGGTCTGGAGATCAAGTCTTAGGAGGAGCGGCTGAGGAAACTGGGGTTGTTTAGCCTGGAGAAGAGGAGGCTGAGGGGAGACCTCATCGCTCTCTACAACTACCTGAAAGGAGGTTGTAGCGAGGTGGGTGTCGGTCTCTTTTCCCAAGTAACTAGCGATAGGACGAGAGGAAACGGCCTCAAGTTGCACCAGGGGAGGTTTAGTTTGGACGTGAGGAAAAATTTCTTTACTGAAAGAGTGGTTAAACATTGGAAGAGGCTGCCCAGGGAAGTGGTGGAGTCCCCATCCCTGGAGGTATTTAAAAGACGAGTAGATGAGGCACTTGGGGACATGGTTTAGTGGACATGGTGGTGTTGGGTTGACAGTTGGACTCGATGATCTTAGAGGTCTTTTCCAACCTTAATGATTCTATGATTCTATGTAGGTGTTGTGTGAAGCCCAGCGCACTGACTTTTCCCTGTGCACCTCATACAGATACTACCCTTCCCCGAGCTGCCTCTGTTCTTTCCACATATGTACCATGACTTCAGGAGACTGGCCTAGAAGGTTTACACACAGGATAGAATCAGTCTGTGTCTAAAGAAAATTCTATAATGGGTGTCATGGGTCTTGAAATAATGGTACTGAAATCATAATTTCTCTAGTCTATTAAAATTATTGTCTTCTTTGATGCATTTTGTATGGTTGTAACAATGGCCAGAATCTAAGCAATGAAAGACATAGTTAAGAATAAGAAATTCTAGTATCTGTGATGATGGATGAATGAGCCTTGTGTAAGTTTTGTTTCTAAATCTGTGTTTGATCTCAGCATGGTATTGAAAACCTCTTAAAAGCAAAATACAAAAGTACAATTACAATGTGAATGGTAATTCATCTAAAAGTGGTACCTTCTTAATGAATGAATGGAGTCCTTAAGTTCTGATGGCAGGTTTTGTTGGTAAGATGAGACATTGATCAGAAAGAAATGCTTGTTTTTCAGATTCAAAAGTAAGTTTGAAAGGCAGCGTTTGAAAAATGCTTTCTAAGTTTAAAAAAAAAAAAAGCTATGATGACAAACTCTTATATAGCAACCTTTTGGGACCATTCCCATTCCCCATTGGCAAAAAAGAGCATTTGGCTTTAAATTATGTAAAATCATCTTACTGGGAAGGATGCAACTCCAGACCTGCTGGTAACAGATGGAGCCAGATGCACAAGTTGACCAGCATGCAGCAATCAAGCAACAGTGAGATGGAGCCATCTGAGAATTCCCCTAACGCAGAAGAAATGTTGGCTAGTATGGAGCTTATACTGACACCTCACAAATCACTCTCATCTGCTCATCCTCATCGCAGAGAGTGATATAGTGAGAGTATGATGCTGCAGAACATACTGATGCCTATACAGAGTTTAAGAATGATCCCAGAAAATTTGGTTACTCTGGAAAATGAGCCCTGTTTACATAGCTATTTCCGTAGCTGGTAGAAATAAAAGCTACTTTTAAGACTAATTGAACTTTGGCTTAACATTAAGGGTATGATGATTTGCAAAGCTGTTAATGTCTCTGTGTTTTCAGATATCAATGAGTGTGAGAGATCTGACCTCTGCTCACCTCACGGGGAGTGTCTAAACACGGATGGTTCCTACCAGTGCATATGTGAGCGGGGCTTTTCTGTGTCTGCAGATGGCCGAACATGTGAAGGTGAGACAAGTCACAATAATGCATTCCCATTGGTTTGCTGTTTATTAGTTGGGCGAGAAAAGTAGTCAGTTTGGATCTAATACCCCAAAACCACTATTAACTCAGCAATCTGCCACCTAAGGGCCCTTTGTCCTTTTTTCTCGTAAATGCACGGGGTGCTGTGCTGCTGCTTGAATCCTAAGAAGTGTAACAGGAAATTCACAAAATGGGCAACGTAACGGAGTTGATGTTTGTTACAAGCTGTGTTTTACTTTTCTTGATTTTTAATAATTTTGCTATCTTAATATTGGATTGTATTTTTTTGAGCAAAAGAAATCAGTGAAAAAGAAGGAATACTAACCTAACTATGGCAAACGATGGCAAAGGAGGGAATGATATTCTTATGTTGATATGTGAAACCAGTGGACATCTGTAATAATATGAAAATCTATTCATAGATGGGAAATTATTTCTATCTTATAGCAAGGGTGGAAGGAATAAATATATATAAAATGCATGTAAAGTGAGTTTGGAACTTAGGCTTCTGATAAGTTTCAGTGGGTAAGACCTTCCTGCCATAAATATTTAGGATTATTTAATTTAAAGCTTGTTAAGTGCGTTAGCAGCAAGCCTGAGCTGCCTGAATGTTCTCATTGCTGTGTGTAAGACAATAGAACCTTGCTTGTCGGACTTCTTTTTTAAAAAGATGCGGATGAAGCATCCATACAACAGCAGTAACTCCAGTGAGAAATTGTAGTAAAATGCTATCTATGGTAGAACCTCAGGCATTTTGAAATGGCAGAAACGGAGTAAATAGCAGTAATTAGATCTTTACAGTGCTAAAGCCAGCTTATTCTTCATAAGTGTATGCAGGTATGCTTATACGGGTATTTTTCAGATAAGGTTGTAAAAGCTACTCCAGTAATAACACTGGTGAGAAACACCAGCCAGGAGCCTAGAATTTAGGTGTAACTAGGGTTTTTATTTGGTTATAACATGAGAATATATCCTGTTGCTAATGGAATGCACGCACAAGCAGGAGAGCTAGTGATGCTGCTCTCCTGCACTGGATTTAAAACAGGCTTGTGCTCAATGATAGCAAGAAGATATGTGGCTTTGTGTAATCAGTGATGCTGACAGAAAACAAAAATTGCCCTAACTGGATGAAGAATGGCTGTTCTTCTGGATGAGAGGACTGTTCAAGACAAGAAGCCTTGTGGGAAAAGTTCAGAAGGGGAAAAAAATTATATGGTGGTAGTTCGGCACGATGCATGCAGAGGAGGAGCACTGAGCAGATGATAGCTCAGTGTTAAAACCTACGGGTAGTGGATCTCGCACATCCAAGAAGTAAGCAAGCTGTTCTCTAGCCCAAATTACAGGCCAGTAAATCCGTATGGGATCAGTTTTCATGGGCCAGCTCTTCTCATAGTTCACTTAGGGATAGTGAAAAGGTGCTTCCTTCAGTGGAGGAGGTGTATCAAAACTTCTGTCTGACTGTTGCATTTACTCCCCCTACTTTTACCAGAGGAAAAACAGCATTACAGCATTATTATTTGAGCTGGCATATAACCTGCCATATAGTTAGTAATATAATATCTAATGAAGTGAAATACACTACTGGCAAGAATAGTTATGCTGATGTAAGGGAATAAGTGCTGTATATTTAGATACAGCATGACATCAAACACACTATTTGTGTTTTTTATTATTACTGATAACTAAAAAAAAATCCTGCAGTATTTTTGGTGCTTTTTCCTCTCTAAACATTTACCCTATTTTGTAATCATGGCATAAGTTGAAAGGAACATTCTCTTACTGCCAAGACAAAAGCCTGGTCAAGTAGGCTAGAGAGAGTGAATCTGAATAACTCCAGTGATTGATGGACAAGGCAGTATTTTGTGATTTCAAGTAATGGGGATAATTCCAAAGCATGTTTGTGGACTCTTTTGGCAGCATGTATACATTTCACCCAGTGTTTAGGAAGGATATGGTTAAATATCTTCAATTTCTGTGCAAGAAAAGTAGTAGCAGGTGTTTTGCCTCACTGTTGAGCATAGCTAGGAAAAAAAAAAGTGGTCAGAGAAGAATGCAGCCTGCTCTTAGAAACCAAACACTTTATTCCAAACCAACATTTATTAACCTTGTGAAATCAAACTCTCCGAAATTAAAAAAGGCAGAACTGAATAGAAACACAACTTCAAAAAAAAAAAAAAAAAAGTTGGTGGCATCTAATTTTAGGGGATGTACCAGAAACAATGAGCCCCTCTGTCTGGATCTCTGACAGTTAATAAAGTAGCACAGTTCCCAGGGAAGAGTTACCATCACATATGATGAAGTAGTACAAAGTTAATCTCCATTAGAACAAAAAAGCCAAACTTCTACTAAATAGAAAAAGATGAAATCACAAGATCTTACTTCCAGGATTGAGAGTAGTTTTGGAACTTTTTAATGAAGAATAAAACAACAAGTACAAAACCAGTTGAGCGTACTTCACAAGTAATTGGTGGTGTGTATGGAATACAGATCAGACTTTATATTCAGCACTTGGAAAAGTATTTTAATAACTTGGCGAAGCAAGGGTACTTCTAGTCTTCTGAAGCAGCAGCACTCCTTTTCTACCACGATTAGTTTCTCCATTCTGTCATTTTAATAAAAACAATTCTAGAGTTGAAAACACTCATTTAAAGGGATGGTGTCGGTGTTAATATTTGTAGTGGTGTCAGCTTCATGCGAAAAAGCAAGACGAAACAAAAGGATCAGAAACAAAAGGAACGTGTGACATTCCAGGTACTGAGAAAGGATGTGGCTTCCAGCCGCAGAAGCTACTGTTCTTTACACTAGGTGCCTCTGTGAATTTACTTCTAGTTAAGTGAGTGAGAGTAACTGTTTATACCATCAGAGAAAGAACCTGAGGAAATTTTGCTGGATTTAGACGCCTCTCTGTACCTGGGGAGCAGATTTTCCATATCTCCAGACTGTTTTTGTACGAGTTTGACTCGTTTTTTTTTTTTTTAAAGTCAGAAACAACAACAACATAAAACATTTAAGAACCCCATGTGGTTCAGTTCTGGTATGGAGTTTTTATGGCCATTGGCCAAAGTAAACTGAACAGCTGTGGAGACTGTGTCTTCTTCCAAGGTGTAGACAAACTTTTGTTGTAGTGGTGACATTCCACTGCTGCCTGGCCCCAAGCTCAGCAATTTGGCTGCGCCAGGCTCTCTGAACAGGAGGCTCTCGGAGCGCTCCCTAGCTCCCCGTCAAGCTCTCTGGGGTTTCTGTAAAGGCAGTGTTTTACCCAGTTGGCTGCTAGTCAGCTGTGTTGGCAAAACCTCAAGTTAGAGGTTCTCTGATGCTTAAGTCAACACCATGCCCCAAGCACCTCTTCTGTCTCCGTGTCCAATCCCTTATGTCTCTCAGTGGCTCCCTCACTTTTCCCCTCTCTCTGCTCCCAGCCCTGAGCTTCACTGCCTGCCTCAACAGGCACTCCAAAAAAACTTACACGTCCCACCAGAGCTCTCCAACCTCTGCTTCTTCCTTTCCCCTCACTTACTGTCTTGTATCCTGTTCTCCTTTTCTTGTCCACCTATCTGAGCCTTTTGGATGCTTGCACGGAGTATCCACAGATCATTCTGTGATCAAAGAATAACTTACAAATCTGTACACAAAGATGCTACATTGTCCATCATTTAAGAAGTCTGAAAATCAGGAAAACAAAGAGCCGAGCTGTGAACAGTGCAAAACTGTTACCTCTGCCACCAAAGACATTTTAAGAGAGTAGATGTTTGCTGTAGCTGCACATCACAACCATAATTCTGCCCATGTAGGGAAGACAAGGCAGCTTAAGGAAAAGGGTATGGTAAATCTAGGACGCCTTTTGGGGCAGAGTATTATCTGTTACATGGAGTAAATTTTATGCAGTAGACAACTTCACGGCTTCACCAAATCTCTGGTTAAATACTGAAGTAAGAAAGCTCAGGCTTCTGCCAAACATAGATACAAGTATGAATCTCCAGGGTATGCCCCTGAGAGATACCTTCTTGTTTCACGATGAGTTTCACAGACTTCACCAGCCTTCTCACATTTGCTGATAGAGGTGTTTTAGGGCATCAACTACTTCTTACCTGGACGCTGGCTAGAGAAGTAAGAACACAAAGGTGAAAACAAGAATCTCTCTCTTACCTGCATCATCGCAATGTTGGAATGACCATCCAGCATTACTGCCTTTAGATGGCCAAAGTCTTTATTCAAATATTCATTTTTCTAATTTTCTCATGACAGTGATTTTCATGTATGGGTGTTATGGGCAACCCTGGAAGTCTCAGAATCAGAGCTCTGTTCCCCTAAGCACTGTGCAGAACTGTCCTAGGAAACAGTTCCTCTTCCAGACACTTTGCCATGTAAGTAGATTTCAGTGAGACTTAAATATCACGCCTGAGGTTAAGTATGCCTTCATCTTGTTCAGGTTGGCAGAAAACAGGAACATGGTGTTGAGCTGAATAGGAGTGCGCTTGAGTGCACACATGTTTTGCCTTTCTTTAGATCCTGATGATGTTAGATCAAAGGAGTTTTGATTAAAGCAGGCAGCGCAGAGTCATGGATTCTAAAACAGGTCGTAATTACAGAGAACTGCTTTAGTCACCATATAGACATAGGATACACTAGTTTCATATTTAGTTTTTCCCCTTGCTTTGTCTCCATATAGCAAGAGAATCACCGATTACAAGCCTCATGCTTTACAGGGTGATTAAAGAAACAAATGCCCTTTCCGGCTGTAAAGCAGGAGTCCTCTGAGTGAGCTGTCTAGACAAGGAAAAATATGTGGTGCTTGGACCTTCTCCGTAATTTGCCATACACTGAAAGATCCAGTCATGTTCAGACTGTGTACTCTTTACAAACAAAACTGTCCTCTGTGGCTGTATTATATACTAAATTAGGACACTTGCTACAATCACAAGTTTTGTTTCTGCAGCTTTTCAGTCAATGACCTTAGTTTACCTTTAGAGAACCATCTGCATGATCCATTCGCCTGTTTCCTTTAACATTTAGTTATTAAGTAAGAGAAATACTGTAATTTAGGTAATTCTGAAATCCCCGGTTGTAGTCTCTTCTGTCTAGGCTTTTAACAGAGTAACTGTCCTGTGGCTCAGGAACTCTTGTTATTAAACTATAGGTGGCCACTGAAAATAAAAAACGCTGCGTTATTGTCTGTTGTCTTAAATTCCTGGCTGTCAATCCACCATTTTTTACTCATTTTGAATTACCTTTCTTAACTTAACAGGATTTTCCAAATAAGGGAGAGAGTATTCAGATTTTTTGACCAGATACGTGAAACTCTGATGATCATATGAGAAAATAAGATATGTTATGCAGGTATAATGTGCAGCAGCAAGAGGGAGGGACCACAAAAACACAACCATAAAGAATTTGTATCTTCTTTCTCCCAGTAACTCCATATGTATCTTTTTATAATTCTGTCATTATGGTGACTGGAAAAGGAAAGGATATCAAAGGTAATACTTGACCTTTCACCTTTGGCAGTGTATTTAATACAGATATATATTTCTTACTCTTACTGCTGAATTAATTCTACTAGGGAGAGCTTGTGGTAGATTTCAATAAGTTCAGTATGCAGAAACCACCCAAATACTCATATTCAGTTCCTTGAGAATAAACATACTAGCTATTGTATTCTTTGCCAAATACAAATAACCCTTTCTAAGATAAATTCCTTCAATATTTTTCCTTTGTTTAATAAATCAAGCCATAAAAAGCGTTAAAGCCTTTACTGACAAAACCAACAAACCAAATAAATTATTCTGCCAGTTCCATCTGCAAGTACTTTTTTTTTACAATTATCAATTTTACTCATGTCTCGTAGATTTCAGTGTATGTAGTACATACAGTTTTTGCATGAATTCTGTGTTTTAGCTGAAGGTTGTTAACCAGTGGATCAGTTTAGTAGGAGAAGAGGTAAGTTTTCCATCACTTAAACATCCTAAAGTGAAATTAGATGCCTTTCTGAAAAAGATGTTAGAATTCCACAACTTACAAAATTTGCCAGAGACAGCTTTTTAACCTATTTAAGAGGTCAGGCTACATGATGTGGATAGTCTCTTCTGGCCTTAAAAATCTACATACAGTTCTAAACCTGTTCAAACCCCAGCCACAGCAAAGAGGAAAAGACCCCCAAAAAGCCTCTCCCTGAGGCAGACAGAAGCATGCGTGGATGAATTTAGGCACTTGGGGAGCAAGAGGGCCGCACAACAGGTAACCTGTTAGGGAATGTGTGAATGGTAATGATGTGCTGCTCAAATTTGGGTAGCCTGGGGAGCTGTGACCATGTGGTTCAAAGACCAAGAATTCCTGTTCAGCTGAGCGTAAGACAATTTAAAAGTAAAAATGTCTTTGCTCGGTGAGCACTGTCACAAGAAGAATGAGGTGCATCTTTGCTGACTTTTCTAGGCCTTTGTTTGACACAGCTGTGAACAGCTGGAGGAGTAGACAGGACTGTGTTTGAGCCCTACTCTCTCCTTTCAGAAAGACACCAAGCAGCAGCGCTGCTCACCTGTTCAAAGCAGCCCTCTCTCTGTGGCAATGCAGGATTCAGTCCTGCCAGCCCTTCAGTTCGGTGAGTGCCCTAAGGCCTTCACTGGAGGTAGAATAATGGTAGGATCCATCACATGAAGGTCTACTCTAATGTGCAGAATTAATGATAGTAGCTAGCACCCAGCTAAATCAAAAGCGATTCACTTTATTCACCATTTAAAATGTAATTTCCCCTGAGACACAGTGCAGAAGGTAACTCCAAGCGGACAGCAACCTTACTTCACAGTCATAATGATTTCTAGGAAAGAAGTGTAGCAATAATTTCTCTGCTTCAAACTGCAGAGGAATTTAGAAGGCAGAAGGTACTAATCCTAGCATCCTGGCAGGTTCCCAGTTTCAGTTAATGTTCTTCCTCCTGAAAAACACACCATACATCTTTAATGACCACAGATGGTCAGGGCCTTGGGTTTAGGTCTTACGTTGAGCGAAGATAAAAACAATACATTCCTAGCACTTGTAATACACTTACAGAAATAAACCACATTCTGCCACAAGTGGCTCTGCTTCGTTATAGGCTGATGGGCAGCCGAGTCAAAGAGACTTACTCATGCAAGTGACTCTTACTTGTAAGGCCAGCAAACCACAAATGGGAGCTACAAATGAAAGGGCAAGTACGGAAAGCAATTAGTAATTAGTTCACCTACCTGAATAAGATTATTCGTATGTGTAACTTTACAGGATTACAGCCAGAAGGCTCAGTCCACAGATATTTACCACTTACACATACACCGTGAAATTATTTTCTGTGCCGAGAGCCAGAATGAGATCTGTGCAGCACTTCCGCCCAATGGATGCAACCATCCCCTTGAACTCTTTTTGTAGGCACAGTGGGTTCAGTTTCACACACGTTGTTGACTCTATAATGCTACACTGGCAGAATCTGCAAGCCAGTCAGCAAGATGGTCATGTTTAAACTATGTCTTACTCTGTAGTATGTAGCATCATGCTGTGATTGGCAGGTTTGGTGAAACAGATGGGAGACAGTTGACCAAACCCGTTGTCTGACAGAAGATATTCCCTGTGAAGTTAACACTGAAACAATTTCTTAAATTGTACGTGTGCTTACATTAAAATTTTGTCTTGTCCTTTGTGTTTTCCTTCCCAATGTATAGAGGGACATCCTTGCATCTGTTTGCAAAAATGGCCCGTCTGTTGTTTTTCTGCAGTCTTCATGAACGTCTGCCTTTGATTGTCACACGGCCTGTCTGACGTTAAAATTCTTCCTTGCAGATGTTGATGAATGTGCGAATGGCACAATATGCGGCAGTCACGGGTTCTGTGAAAATATGGATGGCTCCTACCGCTGCCTCTGTTACCAAGGGTATCAGGACCCACAGGATGGGCAAGGGTGTACGGGTGAGTTCTTAGGTGCAAGTACTCATTCCTGCAAGGTTCTAGTGAGCAAAAAGCGGCATATGAGCAAAATGCATTTCTTCACAAGAACATTTTTGTTTTCCGTTATGTTTTGTTAAAGTTGTACCACTTACTAGTAAAATAAGGTTGAGCTGTGCTTTACTCACTGAACTTTGTGCCAGATGGAAACTTAACTGTGTATCCGTTTAATGAGAACCTGTTATTAGGATTGAATGGAAACCAACAGCAAATAAGCTGAGCCACTCATTTTCTCTCTTCAAAAAAAAAAAAAAAACAAGAAAACCCACTATTTCTGCACGTCAGGACCATTCACAAATATAAATCATAACAGATTGCATTTAATACTTTAGCCTATTTAAATGCAACATCTGTTTAGTCTCTTAGCTGAATAACCAGAACTCTGTACTACCCCCTACAGGAAATAACGTCTGGCATGTGGTACAGCCAGTCTGAATTAGATGGCACACCTCCCTAGGCACATCGTATTTGAACAGTTTTTAACATTGGCTTTGAGCTCCAGGAAAGACACCTATCACCATGAAAAGATGTGAGATTTTTGTAGGTGTGTAAATACTGCACTTTTCTCTTGTGAGTATTAGGTTTCCAGATCTGTTGTTCATAGTGATGGTTGGACCTGAGATCCATCTGAGGCAGCACAAGTTTCTAATATAAAATTAATACCAGATCAAGGAAAGGTATTCATTAAGCAATTTCTTCAAGCCAGACTCAGGATGAAACACATTTACCAGGAAGAGAGTCCTGAACGGAATACCGAACAGAGAGGAGGAGTTAGAAGTTTTACAGAAGTGTTTGTATGTGTTTTCTAATATATTAAATAGTTTTACTACAAAATTCTTTATGCCATTTGGCACTTAGCTTGCAACATACCAATGTATATTTTTGCATACAGTGACTTTTCACGGATGAAAACAAATGAAGCAAAGAAGGGTGGGGGGAGAGGGGAAGAAAGCAAAAGCTGGTGTGAAACTAAATTTAATTTTGAGTTGCCAGTGAAGTGGTTCTGCATCATAAAATAATGTCTTAGGTTTTTTCCTTGTAAACACTATATAAAATACTTTTATAAATTTTTATGTCAGTTATCTACCAAAACAATTTTAGGAAAAGGTAAGTCTCTTTAGCTCCTGGCCAGGCAACTTTCCCCAAAGAAGACTTATTCCTTGTGACAGGAATCCAGCAAAAAGATAAAGAAAAATCTAAGTAAAAGTGCTGAGCAAACCGCAAGTTAAAATGCATATTTATATAAAAATACACAAAAATCAACATTCAGTCATATGACTAGACTTTCATTCTTGCTGGATAAGAGGTAAAAAGGATAGAACGTTGCCCCACAAGTTATACTTTAGACCACACTCAGTTACAGAAATTTCTGAATTGTGATATGCAAATTGTAATTTTCAGATTCTGTCATTAGTAGACAAAGTAGATTTTCAGAAGTAAACTTTAGCAACTGAAAAGAGAGTAAAGTTAAGTGATCCCGACAGTATTTGGTAACCCTTGTTTAAACAGCAGACAACTCTCCCATCAATCAAAGAAGCATTTCAGGGTAGACTAGTTAGCAGGTATGTGGAATCCAAGTTAAAAATATGTGGGGTTTTCTGGGGAGAGGAAATTTGCAGTGTTTTGCAGGGGTTCCCTGGGTGACCTGGGCATAACCCTTGTGGGTTCCAGAGCAGCCTGTGAGGCCGTGCATACGAGAGGTGGCGGTGGGGCTGGGGAATTCGCTGTTCAGTGGATGTTCACGAGGAAAATGGGATTTTGAGGAGAAAAGGGAATTCTCTTTTCATAGTGCAGTCTGAATCGCACCAAAACCTATTCATTTTGCTCATTGAATTCAGTGGAAGTCTGATAATAAAGAAAGTTAAGAAAACAAATGAGATGAGTCTGAATCTTAAATCCCAAGAAAAGGGTACAAAGAAAAGCAAGTATTTAAAAATGAGAGAAACCCAAAAAAAACTGACAAAAATGAAAGCCAGAGTTCCAGTCTCCAAGCAGCACCTATCAGCACCAATAGTCTATAAACTGTACTGTGGCTTTCAGGGGCCTTTTTTTCAAAGGACCGACTACTTGTTTATGAATCCACTTAGGTATTAGTGAGGTTTTAATCCTTCCCCAGAGATCACATCTGTAATCTGGCAGACAATATTGGCACAGGTACTGCAGATAAAAGAACAAACTGTCAGTAATGGGTCTGAATTGATTTATGTTTTGGATTTTTTGCCCAGATGTGAATGAATGTGAAATGCTGAGTGGAGTATGTGGCGAAGCCCTCTGTGAAAATGTTGATGGTTCTTTCCTGTGCCTGTGCTCTGATGAAAACCAGGAGTATGATCCGATGACCGGACAGTGTCGCTTCCGCACCTCACCAGGTAAAATGCCAGTGGATTTTTGCATGCTTGGCATGATTTCCACTGCATATGTAACCAAGGGAAAAGTAAAGTTGGTTTAAATGCTGGTGTTGCTTTAACTACAACAGAAAAATTTAAAACTTTGTCGTCTTGAAAGTGTGTGCGTGAGAAGAGGTGTTTCTAGGATGGAATATCTTATCAGTGAATCATTAACAGTAAAAACATAGCAGAAACACCTTCTAAATTTTGTATGTCAACAGACTTGGCAGCAATAATGAACAGTTACAGTAGTTAAGAGTAAACAATCTCTTGTTCGCTGTACTGTAACAATGAAATGTGATACGGAATCAAGTCTATGGCCTGGGTGATTTTATTTTTTGTTCAAATTTTTACAAACACCCACCAGTATGCTTGGACAATGTTTAAGGGAGCATATGATTAAAAACAAAATTTGTATATAGCAGTATCCTCTTAGCATTATCTAGAACTAACATAAGTCCTCAGAAAAGGTAGTTGGGAAAGCAAAAAGCCAAAACACTGAATTGTTGTCGGTCTCTTTGAGTGCCTTTCTGAGTGCCCTTGCCTGTTTTACTCCATCTTTTGTCCTGTTTTTCCTAGTAGTCCATTGTACTGTATTTGTGAGCTTCTGTTATCAGGTGTTTCGGGTGTTGCAAATATTACTGGAAATACACTCATTAAAAATGAGTTTAGGACTCTTAAAGTTGCCTCCGCATTTCTACACTGATCCAGTTTGGAGAAAGGAACAAGCCCGCAATAAGGAGCAACAGAGTACAAGAAATTAAGGGATTTACTTGCACAGCTTTTTTTTTCCCCTCCAGAATGCAAATCTTGGTATTTTTCTTATTTTGTTCTTACGCTGCAGGCTGATCTAGCTTCCGGAAAGCTTTAGAATAACTGGCTGTAGTGCCAGGATACAGACTCTACAGCTTACAAGGCTGTGGCTGTTTTCTCCTATTACTCATGGTTTTTCAGACTTGTAAACAAGGTTGAAATATCTGTGATCTAATTGCAACAAGTATTTAGATCACTGAATGTAGCGCTCACCAGCACTCAAGAAGTTGCCTGTGAAATATCATTAACAGCTGATTGACAAACTGAAACCTTTGCAAAATCTTGTGAGAATGATTCAGGCTTACAGGAGCTTGTTTTATAAAGAAGGAATGAAAAAAAGTAAGATGGCTGAGGCCTCCATTCCTGTTTGCAAGGAAAAATACTGCAGTACCTTTCCACCATGAAGCAGATTAGCTTAAATACCCACTGATGATAACTGAAGTAGCAACATTTAAAATTCTTCCATGAA
The DNA here is from genome assembly GCF_965638725.1 of Aptenodytes patagonicus. NCBI lineage: Eukaryota > Metazoa > Chordata > Aves > Sphenisciformes > Spheniscidae > Aptenodytes > Aptenodytes patagonicus. Next base: position 95,284,638 of record NC_134951.1, read on the forward strand.
CTTATGGAAGAAGAGCATTTAAATTATGTTATCAAGATTTGCCGATGTGAATGCCATCTTCGTTTTGGTACTGTGAGGAGGTAGTACTTGAGAGAAGTCAGCTACTTGTTGAAGCAAAACCAAAGCTAAAGAAATTAGCAGAGGACCTGAGCCCATGTAAAAAGAAGTCAGGTCCAAGGAGCATTCAAGGACATACCCAAACATTACTGTGGGGAGGCAGGGGATGAAAAACCCAGTGTGGCTGATTGTACTGTCAACAGATGAATAACTCTACTGTCAGTACTAACTCCATTTTGTTGTCACCAGTGAACATAGCTTTACTGTGGTCAGTTTGGAAAGAAGCCATTCTTCCTTCCCCTCCAGCCTTCATCAGGCCCTAACAAAACATGTTTCAGCTTTGACTCTTCTCTGATAAGGTCATCAAGGAGGAAGATCTCACACAGGAGACCAGATTAGGACCCAGTGAGATGTACTTTACACCATGTGCTCTTGAATAAGGAAAAATGGCAGTACTAGGAACAGAGATCTTGCTATTTATTCTCTTACTTTTCTTCCAAAGTAAAGGGAGGAAAGTACTGTTGTTAGTTCTTCTTAAAAAGGATTCTTGCTTTCCTGTACACCCTGCAGCCTTGCTGGTTTGTTTGGGTTTTTTTCTTTTATCAGTTGGCTTCTGTTTCTCCAGACCTCAGAGACTGACCAGTCAAGTATTGACCAGTCAAGTAATGACACTGCCCCATGTACCTCTGGATTTGACATTTCAGGAGCTGACAATACACACTTCATTCTTCTACATCTGCTCACTTTGCTTATTCCTATTTTGTTCTGGGAACCAATGGGTGGCCCTCGTGCAGCTGTCAGTTCAAGAGGGAACAAAACCAGTCTTTTCCTCCCCATCTGGAAGTGGCATAAGCCCCATGTGCTCACGGCAGGATGAGCAAATAACAGTTATGTTGGTTTGCCCAACAATGAGTACTTCAGCCTCCCCCGAGACCAGCTGTGGCATGATCATATAGGAATAGCATGCTGTCTCCCTGCGAAGAGCGATGGCATAGCCGCACATCCTCTGGCTTTGACAAGCCACATACTCGAGCCAGGCGTGCTGAGAGCTTTGAGAGCTCCTGCGGTGCATGTGGACATCATCTGTCAGCATTAGCTTGCATCATGCCTATTTTTAGAAAGGAGGAATTTAGTCTGCATTATCCTGTTGCACATATCTATAGTTCAGTGTGGTTTACTCAGCTTTTGCTTATTTCTCATTTTGTACTTTTGTGCATGAAGAAATGTTCGTCCACCTCTTATCAAGTGGAAATAGGTGAAGATTGTTCAAATGTTACTTTAATTTGGGAACTTTTTTGCATGTGGTTAAAGGCTGTTAGCTTCGTGGAATGGGGCGTGTTCACACTTTTCTTTACTTGCCATTAGGGCTCTAATATAGATTAGATTTCCTTCTATTTAGATTTCACTTGGTGGACATTCATCTATTGTTAGCTGTGTCCTGAAACAATCCTCTCAGTGAATGTATTGGGAATTCTAGCCCATATTGTCATGTTCCAGTAACAGACCAAAAAAAGTAATTGTGCAAGGTTTGATTGTCTTATTCCCCTCCTCTCTGCCCTGCCGTTCACAAAATGTAGCAAATGCTTCAGAAGGAAGAAAAGATAAAGGAGGAAAGAACTCTCTTTTGTGTTAGATGAAACTTGGCTGTTATACATCTTTGTACCTAAGAGAGGAAAAAAAATGCCTGGTTTGGGTTAAAGTCTTCTCATTTATTCTTTTAACAAGATATATAAAGCCATTTATGATTGATTTCTAGCAAGTACCAAGCTGAATGCAGTTTGAGTAATAATCCATATTAACATGGTTTCAATTGTTTCTACATAAGAAACAATTTGAGGCTGCCAAGTAACATTTTATAAATCTGATCCGAAAGCTTCTGGAAGGCTAGAAATTTGGTGCCTGAGTACAAATTCTAAATTTCCTAAACTTTAAGGGCTTTCTAGATGTTAAGACTTTAAAGGAAACTCTTCATATTTGTATTGTTTTTTTAGTGGCAATATGTGCATGGTTTTCTAAGGCAAATAACGATCTGAATTTCAGTCATCTATGAACATAGTCTTAGATATCATTTTTAAATGTGCATCACTTGCCCTAATCCCTGAATTGTACATATGCATGTACATGCATGTACATTGCACACACACACGTTAGGTGTTGTAGCTTGCCACATGTGGAGCCAACTGAGAAATCTAAACAAGTACACCCTGACAATAGCCACGTAGCAATCTGTTTTTACCGTCTTTTTGAAAATCAGGTTCTGAAAGTGTGTGTTACTCAAGCTGTTTGCTCAGAGTCACCGGAGTCTTTGCTGAGGTTTTAGAAGTCATGAACTTGTAATGATGATTTTTCTCTTTAGCAACCACCTTACTGATTCCACCTGTGAATAAGAGGCGTCGGTACACAGTTGCAGTATTTAAGATTCCATCAGTTCTATTCTATTCCATCAGTTCTATACGTTTTGGTTTTTTCAGATCATAGTTACTAACGGGCCACTATTTAGGCAAATATTTAAGTGTACGCTGAAGTCTAAGCATGTGTTAATATCCTGATTACCCAGTGAATCCTATATCACTAATGCACATCTTTGCATCAAACACATGCTGAAGCATATCGTTGGATCAAGGTTACGCTAAGGTATATAAATCTATTTCTAATAAATACTTCAGAGTTCAATCGAGCAGCAACTATACAGAATCTCTCTATAGGCTGTTAATAGAACAGTCATATCAATGAACTGATAAAATTACGTTCCTTTACCAGCATGCCTTCGGCAGAGAGACATTGTACATTTTCTAACAACAAAAAACCTGAAATAACGATACAAAAAAAAGTATCCATTTCCTATCATATTTTGTCAACATACCTAGTGAAACCACTTTCAAAAACAACCTGTTTACGAAATGGTTAATAATGTATGAGAGAAATTACAAGCTTGTAGACACAGACTGGTCTTGGTTTAAAAAAAAAAAAAAAATAAAAGATTTGTGTCTCATTTGCTTTCCAAACATTCATGACGCCTGCTTGACTAACCCTCAGTCACAGCTGTGTAAACAACAGAGTTTTAAGCTGCTGAACAGATAATGGGAGGAGAAACCAACACATCATATGTAAAATGGGAATAAACAATGACATGATGAGATTGTCTCCCCTTCCTCCCGGGGCAACTTCTGGTGTTCTTTCTCTGGTAAACAGCGTGAAAACTGCCATGCTTTTTCTCCTGTTGAAGATTTGGCTTTGATTCGGTAAGACAGATGGCAAACGGCCAAGGAAAATGTATAATTTGTAGCTAAAGTACTGGGCTCTCACCTTGGAATAACAGATTTAGTTCAGTTGCGTTTCTGTGACACATGATAGCCTTAACATAGTTCCTATTGGATAGCAGCTGATACCACAAAACCACCGCACTTTATGAAATTCAGCGCATTATGGAAAATTGTAATTATCTGATGAGGGGAGACCACAGGTTAAACTAACAAAGATGAAATAAGCACTCAGCTGGGTGTTTCCTTTAATGTACAACTTAGTTATATTGGCGAAACAGCAAAGGAAAGTTTGCCTTGTAGGTGGCAACATTGTACTAAATTTGAATAGAGGTGTCTGCCAGCCCCTCAACCTCCCAAAACAGAAACAGTCACTTTTCTGAGGAAAATAGAAATAAATCCAATTGTCTGTTTGGAATTAGAAGCCAAAAGAACTATTACACACGTTCATACTACTGAAGTGCAATAACAGGCAATCCATACTGGTATTTTTAAACCTGCTTTTCTCAAACCCAATCTAATATTTGCATGTTTGGTAAAACTGCCTTGCCCCACTGCTTGGGGGAATGTGGGTGGGCAGGCATAACAGGCTTGAGGTAACAAGAGCTGGAGTTCATTGAATTCCTTCAGCATTTGTTGGACAATCACTATCTTCAAGCTCCCACCTCACAGCCATTATTTTTTAAGTGGATGGGATTAGAAGAAAATCCATCCTATAATTGACATAAACAGGCTGAGCTTGACCTCCAAGAGACAACCAGAGGCGGGCAGATGAGGTGGTCAAGTGAACTTGGCTCTCCCAGGTATGCCAATACTTGTAAGTGGGCCAGCCTTAAACTCTTTCTTGAAAAGAAAGCTTGAAAAAAGCTACAAGGCAAACAAAGGTAGTTTATACGCCACAACTCTTTGGGTCTTACTAATCTTCTAGCATTATGAAATGCGCTGTCACTCAGGAATAAAATAAGGTTTTTATTCCTGCCTGGATACATGCGTTACCTGAGAAATGTCTCCTGCTTGCCATATTGTGCAAGAGCCCGAGTAGAAATGAACGAAATCTCAAACAATGGAAAAATCAGCCAACATGCAATAATTTTTAGTAGGTTTTTGTGAATCAGACATTTGTTAAGTGCTAAGCATAAAGAATTTCCCAAGATAAAAAGGAAATAAACTAGTCACCTCAGGATTTATCTATCTTAAGTTCCTGAACAAAGTTTTGGTTTTGATTAATAAATGTGAGTATTTGTAATTTTAGAACTCGGTTACCTTATGGACGGCCTATGAAAAGTTTTTCGTATTGATCAAGTGTGAATAACAATTTTATGTGATAGTTCCCACTTCTGAGCTCTTGATGAGAATTTTTGTGGAAGTGCAAGGTCAAATAGACAGAGGTCTGCAAACATAGGTATTTCTTTTCAAACTCGCTTCTTGGTGTACTTTAGGAATATTGCTTTAGAAAGGTCTTTGTCTATTAATAGGGTTTTTTATTGGATCTATGGGAGAGACTATTTTGCCTCCAGTGCCTATAAATATGGTGAGAGGACCTACTCAACTGCTAAAGGCAGAAAATCTGACTTCTTGGCTGGATGCCTATTTTAAAGTAAAGCCTATTTTAAAGTAAAGCCCAGAGTCAGTTAACTTGACATCTGCATCATATTCCTCTGCTGACTGTGGAGTCAGTTAGTTCCTTTTGCAAAAATCATAAAGGGCCTTGTTTTCAAGTGTGGAACATGCTTTTTTCCCAGTCAAATTAAAAGGGGCTGGAAATGTTCATTCTTTTGAAAATCAGGCCTTTTCAGTTTGTGCCTTAGCTCCTTTATCTGTAAAATTAGGTTGTAATGTTTGCTCACCTCTGCGAAGAGCTTCAAGCTTCATACATGAAAAGCACTGTGTCAGTAGTTGGGCACGGTAGTTAGATAGTTGAGCATGAGACCAAGTAGTTCATGCATTGCTTAAAAATGAAAGAAGTAGAAACATGAAGAATCCCTTTGAGGCCAACTTGGAGAACAGCTCTGAAAAAGTCAAAGGAAGGTTATAAACTTCCATAATTCTTCCTAAGAACAAAAAAGTTAAACCAAAATTTGTACTTAACCATTTTCTTCCCTGCCTGACAATGCTGCTCTAGACTGTGGTGAAACAGGTACTGTGGCTCTCCTGATTCTCCCGTAAAACTGATTCATTTCACATGTCATCTTCCATGCTTTGTTTTCTTTTTGCCTTTAGAATTACCAATAGAGGCTGATCAACATGAAGATGGAAAGAAGGAGTGCTACTACAATCTGAACGATGCTAATTTCTGTGACAATGTGCTTACATCCAATGTAACCAAACAAGAATGCTGCTGTACCTTGGGTGCTGGCTGGGGTGACAACTGTGAAATCTTCCCATGCCCTGTCTTTGGAACTGGTAAGAGGAGGCCTTCTGCCCCTTTGCACACTCTCAAAGCGTTGTGTTTGTGTTAACAGTAATCTGCTTTGCCTTCAGAAGAAGGCTTGCCCATTAAATCCCTTATTCTGTAGTATTTAGTCATGACTTATCCATGGGAGACTTCCACGGAGGAAAAGTTAATAGGAATATTTCATACCTGGTGTAAATCCATTGGCTTCACTGCAGTTACCCTAGGGATAAAAACAGCCTGTTACTGAACAGCATTATCTCCAACTGATTTTAAACAAAGATGGATTCTCACAGAAGCTTTTTCCAGATGCTATGGTAACATGTTAGATTTTTTCCACAAGCTGGAAAACAAAGGTAAGCATTACAGTGGTTTTGAGTCTGCAGCTATTCTTTGTAATGTTGTTTCCACAGCACTATGAATTACTGATATATATTATGATGTTATTTTCACATTTTGTTACT